>NW_012102155.1:2559229-2585193 GCF_000951045.1 Mandrillus leucophaeus
TTTTTTTTTTTTTTTTTTTTTTTTTTGTCTTGCTCTGTTGCTCTGTTGCCTAGGCTGGAGTGTAGTCATGCAATTACGGCTCAAGGTTAACTATAGTCTCAGCTTCTCAACCTTGTGAACTCAAGCAATCCTCCCACCTCAGCCTCCCAAGTAGCTGGAACTACAGGCATTTAACACCACACAGAGCTAATTTTTAAAAAATATTTTGCAGAGGCTGGGTCTCATCATGTTGCTCAAGCTGATCTCACACTCCTTGGTTCAAGCAATTCTCCTGACTCCCAGATCCTGGCATTACAGGCATAAGCCTCTGCACCTGGCTTTTTTCTTCCTCTCAAGAGCTTTTTAGAATTCAAATGGCTTGAAGTTTTATTGAGATTAAAGTGATCAATTTTTTTTCTTTCTATTTTTGTTTGTTTGTTTATGACAGAGTCTTACTCTGTCACCCAGGCGGGAGTGCAGTGGCACAATCTCAGCTCACTGAAGCCTCCACCTCCCGGGTTCAAGTGATTCTCATGTTTCAGCCTCCTGAGTAGCTGGGATTACAGGTGTGTGCCACCATGTCTGCCTAATTTTGTATTTTTAGTAGAGATGGGATTTTGCCATATTGGCCAGCCTGGTCTCGAACTCCTGGCCTCAAGTGATCCACCTATCTCAGCCTCCCAAAGTGCTGGAATTACAAGCATGAGCCACTGCACGTGGCCCAATTTTTTCTTTTATGGTTCAAGTCTATGCACTCTTTTGTCTATGCTTAGATCCTGCAAATTTTTTCCTAAAAGTTTTACAGTTTAACATTTTACATTTAAGCCCATAATTCATTTTGAGTTAATTTTTGTAATAAAGTGTGAAGCTTAGGTTAAGGTGTTTTGTTTTTGTTTTTGTCTTTGTTTTTGTTTGTTGTTGTTGTTGTTGTCGTTGTTATTGATGTCTACTTGTTCCAGTACCATTTGTTGAAAAGACCGTCTTTTCTCCATTTATTACTTTAATTTTGTAAGCCCATCACTTTTAACATCAAAGAAGACACAACTTTATCTATATTTTCTTACATCTAAGAAAAGCCGTAGTTTTTGTTTGGAGAGTGCTAACTGTGTGCCAAAGTACTATCCTAAGCTTCTTATATATCGTTACCCATTTCCTTGCCTCAGTGACTCATTACTCATTTAATTGTCTTAATAACTCCTTGAGGTAAGTATTATTGTTTCCATCTCACAGATAATGAAACTAAAATTTTGCCACGTTAAATGATTTGCTCAAAGTCACAAAGCTAGTGAATTGGAAAGCTGGGATTCAGACCCAAGCGATATTCCTCTAGAGATTGTGGTGTTAACCTTCATGAATGCTGCATTAGTCACAGTGTGCCAGATATTTAGCAAAATACTGAACATTTTGCCATTTTTCTCACTGTTATCATAAGGCATTTCAACTAACTTAGTAATGAAAGACTCTCCTCACATCCCTTTTTTTAGGTTTCATGTGTTTGATGTTTTATTCATATCAAAACCCTCATATCCATGAAAAAACAATTTAAGAGTCAAAAAGCATAAAATTCTATTTCCAAATTTGGAGTCTGTTTCACAAGCTGAAGTGCACAGTTTTGACCCCTTGACAACCTTTCTGTTACTTGCAAACCAACTCTATTTCTTAGGGTCTAAACACACACATACACACACACACACACACATCCACTGGGGAATCCCAGTGCTATTGTTATTAGGTGCTAATAGAGCGTAGGATTGTTTACTAAGATCAACTCCTATTTCCTTTTTGATTTGTTCTTTCAGTTTGTTTCCTGGATTCTTAGAATAAACACAGCAAGTATTCATGATAAATGAAGGCAGTATGGAAGGAAACAATGCTAGCTGTGCTGTCAGAGAAAAATCGAAAAAAAGTGGCAATGCAAAATTTCCAACATTTAAATATTTTCTTTCATATGGAGGCAGAAAATGAGATTTTAAAATAAGAGCCAAAAATAGATTATTTAAAAATTTCTACTCAGTAAAAATGAAAAAACAAAGAAAAATCTTGTTTTACTGTAAGGGCATTTTGGAATCCTCATTTACAAAAGCATTTCTGAAGTTGCAAAATCTGACACAGGTGAAAGATAAAAGAGACAGAAGTTCCTTCTCACATGCAAAATCAAACTGACTTGGGTTACAGGAACGCTGTTAAACTGAGTTTGAACAATCCTTTATGATTGTGTTTATCTATCCATGAAGTAACTTGTCATGTTCTTCTCTTGAGTAAGAAGCACTGCCCTAAAAATGGTACTTGTATAGTTTGCCTTATTGAGAAGAAGAAGAAGGGATAAAATCTGGTCCGAATGGTTTGAGTTCCAACATGAGAGCTACTCAGTATAACCCAGAATTCCCAAGATAGTTTAAAATTGTCATCCTGATTTTCAAATTTGTCTCCAAACTAGATTTCCAAATCTTCTGAGATGTTTTTGTCACTGAAGCTGGAGAGATTGTACATGATAGACATCCAGGAGATTGGTTAACAATTGCTGGGTACTGCGTTTACCACCAATGAAGCTGCTAGCAGGTAGAGATGAAAGCGCTTATGGAACATAAACCACATAGATAAGTGATATGAGATACAGCACTTTGGAATCTTGGTATGCACCTGCCCCTCCCTGTCCCATTTCCTTCTCCTCAACACTCTTGGCCTTTCTTCTGTTCTTCTTTGTTCCCTGTTTCACATTCAATTTGTGGAGAGTTCATATCATGTATTAAAATAATACTAATAGTTGGTGGTTCTTGTCTGCAATCCCACTGCTAAGGGAGGCTGAGGGGGGAGGATCACTTGAGGCCAGGAGTTTGAGATCAGCCTGGGCAACATGGTGAGACCCTGTCTCTACCAAAAACAAAACAAAACAAAACAAAACAAAACCAAAAAACCTCCCCAAACAATAATGCTAATACTTAATGAAATTTTGGATTTACACATATTTATACCTAAGGGAAATTGTAAGCTACAAATTTATTTGGTGTAAGGGTCCTTGATGAAGTAGAAAGATGGAATGAACACTGTATTTATAATTTTTAAAGGATTCTCAGAACATTAAAGAAAGCAAAATCAAAGCTGTTCTTGTTGGCTCAGGCTATATAAAATTTAGGGCATTCAGAAAAGGCCAGCTTTCAAAAAAATGAATTTTTTTTCTGTTTTGCTTCTCTTCAGATAAAGATATGCAATATTGCTGCAAGACATTTAACTGTGTAGGTCATTTGTGTTTTGTGTTTCATTATAAAAATCAAAAAGGGCAAAAGTAAAGTAAGTAATTTGTGTTTTGAGCTTCATTATGAAAATCAAAAAGGGCAAAAGTAAGGTAGAGTGTAGTACCTGGAATCATCAGTGTCTCTGAGACTCAGTGGTGAGACAACTTCAAGATAAAGAGGAAATAGAATAATCTGCCTTTTTTCTCGAACCATGTACAATCATGAACTTCGGAATAGCCTACTATTCTTTCCCAGATCCCCTGAGCTATCTTTTTAAAGGTAAACCAGATTATGTCAGCTCAAAACCCTTTAGTGGCTTTCCATCTCACTCAGGATAAAATCCAAAGTCCCCCCCTTGGCCTTCCAAGGTCCTGTACATAGACTGACCTCCAACTACCTCTCTGATCTCATGTCTTCTGCTCCACTTTTCTCTTCTCAGCGTCGTCAAGTTGTCTCATTCATCTGCCTGGACTGTGTTTTCCCCAAATGCCCTGTGGCTTGTTCTCTCACCCTCTTCAAGTCCTCTCACAGAGACCTTCCTCGGATGCTTTTCACAACCACCCTCTACCCTTACTTCTCCCATTTCTCATCTCCGTTGGCTTTATTTTTCTCAGCATTTATTTTCAAAATATAATGCTAAATATCTTCAATATTTATCTTGTTTCTTGGTTGTTTTCTTTTGCTTTTTAAAATCCTCTACTAAAGTGTAAATCCAAGAAGTGTAGGAATGTTTGACTTTAAGTAAACTAACATATGTGGTACATACGCACAATGGAGTACTATTCAGCCATAAAAAGAACGAGATCCTGTCATTTGCAAAAACATGGATGGAGCTAGAGATCATTACGTTACATAGAATAGGCCAGGAACAGAAAGACAAACATTGCGTATTCTCATTTATTTGTGGGATCTAAAAATCAAAACAACTAAACTCAATGACAGAGAGAGTAGAAGGATGTTTACCAGGGGCTGGGAAGGTGTTGGGAGGCTTTAGGGGAAGTGGGGATGATTAACGGGTACAAAAAATACAAAGAAGAAATAAGTCCTACTATTTGATAGCACAACACGGTGACTATAATCAATAATACCTTAATTGTGCATTTTAAAATAACTCAAAGAGTGTAATAGGATTGTTTGTAATTCAAAGGATAAATGCTTGAGGGGATGGATACCCCATTCTGCGTGATGTGCTTATTTTATATTGCATATCTGAATTAAAACATCTCATATACCCTTTCTATGTGCCCACAAGAATAAATATATATACCCCCTATGTGCCCATAAGAATAAAAAATAAAAACATATAAAACAGGTCCTGGCATATAGCATGGTCTTAGTACTATGTACTATTGGTGAATGCCTAATAGATGGACAAGTCGTGCTTCAAGAAGCTGAAAGAAAATTGGTCATTTCTCACTTGACATTTATAAAGAAATACAAAATGGGGGAGGCAGAATTGGCAAGGTCATTGGTTGGATATCTACAATTAAAATGTTATGTAAAAGGTTATTTATGTAGTTTGCTACTTTAGGGTGTAATCATGAGAGAGGCCTACAGGTCTACTTAAATTACTCAGTCAACTAATGGAAATCTCTATTTTTATTTTGCTGTAGGGGACAATCCAGTTATAGTGTCTCAGCCCACAGAACAGTGCCACATTGATACGATAAAAGAGAATTTGGTTTAAATAGGGATTTCCCCCCTCCCCCAACCCCTGTTTATGCTGGATGAGAAAAACTAAGCAGCTTTAAGCAGCTTTGAAGGTTTTCAGACTTTGGTTTGATTCCCACCTCTGCCAGTAATTATCTATGATAACTTGACTAATTTAGTGACTCTTTCTTAACTTTCATTTTATTTTTTTCTTCCTTAAGAAATGGGGATATGTTAGATGTTGTAGTAGCTTCCTGTGACTGCTGTAACAAATTACTACAAACTTGCAACCTTAAAAAAAACAGAAATTTATGCTCCCAGTTCTGGAGGCCAGAAGTCCAAAGTCAGTATCACTAGGCTGTAATCAAGATGTCAACAGGACTACACACCCTCCAGAGACTTTGGGGTAGGATCATTTCTTGACTCTTCCAGCTTATTGTGGCTGCAGGTGATCCTTGGATTGTGGTCACATCCCTCTAACCTCTGCTTCTGTCTTTACATTGCCTTCTCCTTTCTGCCTGTGAAAGATCTCTGTCTTCCTCTTATATGGACATTTGTAATAACATTTAGTGCCCACTCAGATAATCAAGAATTATCTCGTCATCTCAAGATCCTTAACTTAGGCACATTCACAAAGACTTTTTTTCCAAGTAAGGTAACATTTACAGATTCCAGAGATTCAAATACATACATGTTGGTGGGGGCATTTTTCAGGCTATCATAGGTGTCCTCTTAGGATTGATGTTATGGTGACTGGCATATTTAATGAATTCAATAACTTTCCTCTTATTTTGTCTTTCCTTTCTCTTCCTCCAGACCTCCATAACGTTCCCCTGTAGCACTAACTCCCACCCCTAATATTATGAAACAGGTTATGCCTGCCCTTAGCATCACTGCTGCCTTTTAGTTTGTACCTGCATTATCTAGTCTAAAACAGACTCTGGGCAGCTGAAAAAAGAAAAAGAAAGCTTTCCTATTCACAAGTAGCTTCCATTTTGGTGTGGGAGATGAACAGTTAAACAACCAGTTGCAATATAGGGAAGAAGAATATACAATTTACACAGACTCATCTGCAATGCACCACAGGTTAAAAAAGGAATTAGTAATTATTATTGAGAGGTAGGAGCTAGTGAAATCTTGGAGCCAATAAAATTTGAACCGAACCTTGAAGATAAGAATATCAATGGGTTAATGATGTTGGAAGAAATTTTCAGACAGGAGAAGGGCACAGAGGAGAGCTCTCCCTTGTTTCTCTCAAAAATCAGTACCTTCCCACCTCCCTTTACTGCCCTGTACACTCCCCCGGCTCTGCTCCAGGCAGCCCACCCAAACCTGCTCTTTCCTCAATGCTTCATGTGGCAAAGTGTCCTCTTGTCTCAATCTCCTACCAATTAGCAGCTTTAAACTAGGTGCTAAAAGGAAAAGAATATGATTAATCTAACTTACTATATGGTGTGTGTGGCTGATAACTCCTAAAATCTCCTAGAACAAGAAGAAGAGTTTCTTACCATAAATAAATCTCTACTGGGATTGTATTCCATGTGTAAAATTATATGCAGGAAGAGTGTATTTCTAAATCACATGTATTAAGGAACATTAAGAAAATGATAAGCATAGAAAATATTTTTCAAATGATAAAAATGCCTAACTAGGCAGCAAAGATTTTGAGCTATAGACGACCACTCTTTTTATTCTGATGCCAGTGTTGTTAGGAGAAAAGGATTCTGCCTCTCAATCTTATCCATACCCCACCCCCAAAGAAAGGAAAGAGAAAAACTTATTTTTCATTTTCTCTTCACATTTTCTAAGACACTAGTTGGGAAGCAATGGACAGAAACAAATCACACAACCCTCCCTTTTTTTTCCAGCTAATTCAGAATGAATTGAATTTACACAAGCAACAGTGCTTAAGCAAAACCGTTTCTATGGTTACACAGAAGGCTTTCTAAATGTGGCACAAGATGCAGGCAGCCAAAATGACTTGACTGTTTATGTTAAATATGAAGTCTATTCCCTATTGAAATTTAATGATCTACTAGCTGCATTTTAGCAGCTTGCACCCTGATAAAATTAACATTTCGAATACATTTGGAGAGATAAATTGCTTTAGCAATTGGCGAGTATTCACTCATATTTATTTGATCACATCAGTGATTCAGATGAAAGCATTTCCTCCTGAACTATTAGAAATCGAGTCTGCAAATTATCCTCATCTCTGGACCCACAGGTCCCCAAACACATTCTATTATCTTTTTGTAGGTTAGCTGGTGCCAGATGTTAGTCCTCACACTTGACGAGAGAGCACAGCAAAATGTATTTATTTTTTTCTTTTATAGCAACTAGACAGAATCAGCACTGTTTCTTGTGGCATTGCTCAAGTCATCCAGTGGTTCTCAAATATTCAACAAGGTGAACAGTTCAGACAGGGTGAAGTCTGTTCCTCCACCTCCTTCTACTTCACGTCCTGAATGAGAAAGACAATCTGCGTGTTTTAAAAAGCTGGCAGGAAATTGGATCTTGGAAAGATATATTCACTGCATATTTTAGCTGACACCATTCAAATTTGCTACATAAGGGCGTTCCTTGATGTCTGTAAGTAGGAACCTCCCATTCAGCAAAAATAGAAAATGAAAACAGGCTGCAGGATGCCACTGTCTCGCATTTATTTATATATTTAGTTCAATTTTACTAATACTTATAAGCTTCTTATGTAGTCTAAGCATGATGTAAAGGACTATGGCTATAAAGACAAAATATATATTTCCTAAACACAGATAGCCATTGGTCAAGTAGAAAAGATGGGCAATCAATACTGCTATGCCAGGTATTTCTTCTCAGTAGCAATCTATGTATAGTTCTATACCATGTCACCATCCTCTGCAAATGTAATCACGCCAAACATAAGATTTTAGTCATCAGGAAAGGATACTGCAACATATGGCCTGGACTATCTCCATAACTCATGCTCCCCCATCTCTCCTGTGCAGGGTCACCCACTGGGAGTTTCATCTTCTTCACTGTTTCTCTATAGAGCTCCAGTTTGTTCGTTTCTTTCTCGTTCCTCCAGAATCTCCTTGCCTACATAGATTTAGGTTCATAAATGGTGTCTGCTTTTCTACTACCCAACACCTAAATCTTTATTTTCTATAGCCCAGAAGTATGAGCTTTGAGGTCTTGATAGATAAATTCTATGAAATTCAACTATAACACATTAAAATCCTCAAAACACAAATTTATCAAAACTTCTCTAGCCTTTCCTTGTTAGTGTCAAAATATTTCATTCTAAAAAGCAAGCTAGAAAAGGCAGGCATTTCATAATACTTTAATTCTATTTATCTCTGGAGATGAATGTACTTACGTCTGACACTTGAGAATTTCAGTCTGTGTGAGGAAATTTATTTTGAATTGGCAAGTAGAAATACATTAATCACATATTGATTCCCTTGTCAGGTTAGTTTCTGAGTTAAGGTTACCTCTTACTGTTCTAATTAGTAATTCTAGAAGTGATTCTTTATGATCACTGTTATTAATATTTTTGGTGAAAATTTTAGTAAATTTCTCCCCTTATAAAATTCATTAGATAAATAGAAGATGGAACTTTGTCTTTCCATTTTTGAAAATTATTGACTTAAGAATCTATTTTTTCTTTCAGAATAAGTTTCAAGGGACTACTGTCGCAAATATTTGAGGCTTGTTAAAATACCTTTATACCTGTAGATTTTACAGATGATGTCACACTCTAAAGTGAGTTCTGAAGGTAATCCATACCTTTATAAGAGAGTCAGTCCTAAAACTGAATATAGTTCAGAGGAATTCTCCTCTGCCTTTTGTAGCTGGGGTATATTTTAGAGGAACCCTAATTTCCCATCCTGTTTCTCTAAGAATGTGGGGATTTCTGAAAAGACCTTGATATTTTGGTAGATAAATTACAGAACATTCTCTCAAAATGCAGCTTTCAGGCCACCACTTACTTACAAAATTTCAATTTTTAAAATTTCTAATGCGTCTATAACTCTGTAGCATAATGGTATGATTGAGAACTAATTTCAAGATTAAGTTGATCTAGATGCAAATTACTTTTTTCTCACAAGATAGGTCTTCACACAGAGCTTCATAATGGTCAGCCTCCAGTACAAAACTAAGGAGCGGATCATTATTCTGTAAAAATTGTGTATGTGGGAGAAGAACACTTTATATTAGGAGAGAATTATTGAGTAGGGAAGTGGAATTATTGAACTTCACTTTGGGAGACGATTATAGAGGACGTCACAAACTTAACGACATGGACCCACAGACAAGAACGCTATGTAAGTCAGTTAGCTGCATAATCTTAACTGCAAGAGCCAGGTATTTTTATGTACCCAAATGTCAAGAAAAGTATAGGCCCACAAAATAGTTGTTTTTCCCAGAAATGAGGAATCATTTTCCTATCCTAAACTCATCATTTCAAATTCAAACAGGCATATTTATTACACAGTATTTTGGAAGACATATCTACTCTTTCCATTCTTGTTCTCTTTCCCTTTTTTACTCAGAGAGAGAATAATTGCAATGAGTACCAGATGGATTTTAAAATATTGATTCTAAAATATTGTTGCCTCAAGTGTACATATAAGGGATTTATTTAATAATATTTCTAATATACAGTTTAGGAGATTTAAATAATACATTTTGTGTGGTTGAGACAGTTAATTTTTCAGTGCTAACTTCCAGAGTTCACATTCAACAGCTCATGCATAACATAATGTAGGTGCATTTAAATACCCAAAAGTAATTTCATCAGGCAATGAACCACAGTGTCTTTTCCGTGTGTTCTTACTCAGAACACATTCACCAGTTCACTTGGCATCCATCACTTTTATTTTGTATCCAATACTCATTGTCTGAAGTAATAATGAATAAGTGATCCGAAGAATAAAGTATTGCTTTGAACTGCTGACACAGTGCAGAGTGCTGTATTATGCAGGACTGTGCTACTAGCCAAAATACCCGTTTAGCTCAGAGCTCTTTGCAGAAAGCATGCCATTGCCCCCACATTTGTGTATGATAGATATTCTATAGTGAGTGATTAAAAATGGAATGTTGCCTGTTTTGTTCAGTAGAATGGGAAATGGTATATTGCATATTTACTTTTAATCCTGTCACTCCATAGACACATTTTTTCACGAAACATATTTGAAAGTCTGCTTTTTATTTCTTCAATGTAAAATGTAACATTGAAATAGTAGACAATTTGAGACAAAAAAAAATGAGAGAACACTTTTATATTTTTATCAGAATTGTTTGGGATGCAAACTTACATACAATTAAAATTTTCCAGGAAAAAAAAATGTATCCTACTAAAATGCCACTGATTAATCAATAAAGAATGGAGTCCAAGAAGTAGTTTCTATTTTGTCATAGTACAGAATCAAATAAATAAGTGAATTTCTAGATATGTAATTAATTTCATACACACTCATATTCAATGCAGTAACATAAACCAGGCAAGGTCTGCCTATAATATGAAGCCATTCACATGAATATTGTGGCAGGGTGGACCTAGTTTACTGTAAAAAAAGAAAAAGTCATTTCTATCTCATTGCCATGTAGACACAAAAATATGAGTGCATTTTGAAATGCTGGAAATACAAATTTGTATATACATATATGTATGTATGTATGTTTATACGTATATCTTAAAAATGATGTCTTAAAGCCTCAATTAAATGGAGTCTTCAGGGAGGTGGTGGTGTGTTTTTCTTAATCAAATTTTTAAATCACCAAATTGTTAGTGAGAATTGCATTGACCTTTCTGTGAGCAAGGAGCCAAGGACCATGACTTAGCATCCTCTTTCCCCTCACATAGTAAGACACAACATATTGCTTTTCTTTGCTGCCTTATTGCATACAACTATATCTGTATCTTTGATGATTTTAGAATTTGAATTTCTTTGGAATAATAACCGTGTCCAGTAGCCTAGATCTAAGTTTCTCTTTTTAAACTACCCTGCAGACCGTGGAAGTGAAAGCAAGATGGGGAAACAGGCCAAACTACAACTGTTGCTGTTGAGTGAGATAAAATGAAAAGGGATATTCAATGTTGTAAAACTGTCTGAGTAGCTAAAAAATACTGGTCTCTATACTTAACATTGTGGGAGATTACCTACAGTGAATACTAAACTGATAGTGCTATGCTTGCTTTTATAAAATACTAGTATTATAAATTACCTTTCCTACACTAAAGAATGAATGTGTCCATTATTCCAATATGGTTTATTGAAGGTTCCTTTTAGTTGAATTATAGACAGTTGATGCATTTCTATAATTATACTTATTAAAAAGTTCATAAACATAAATATATTAAAAATTCATAAACATTAATGGAGCTAAGCACCCATTGCTCTTTTGAAATTCACTGAGTATCTTGTAGAAAATATATTATATTACTAATTGTAGTAATAGCTATTTAGATATCAACCACACAAGCTTATTTCTTTACCTGTGACATCAATTACAATCATAGTTGGATATTTTGCTACATAACATAAAATGAATATATTTCATTAGTTTTTATTTTGACAATGTTAGAATGTTTGAAGGCATGTTTCTCTGAAATTCACTTACTTTTTCAGAACTTAAGACCTGCTATCTCTTTTCCTCTATCATGAAGAAAATTCGCCTGGCCTTTATATTAGGAGAGGATGATGATATGACTTTCTCATCACACGAGGATGCTTACTTGTTTCTCCATTAGTGTGAATGGGTTCACGTTGATCCATTTTCATTCTCTGATTTGTCTCCCTTGTGATTGAAGGCACCATTTCTCAATCTTTGACCAGAGTAAAAGGAGCAGTTTAGATAGATGAGTACTGCCATGTTCTCTGGTGGAAAGTGATCAGACTTAGTATTATCTGGTTATTTGGGTAGATTACTTAACCTGTCGGCCCTCAGTTTTCTCCTCTTAACTGAGATACTTGGAACAGATTATTCTTTGTTCGTGTAGAATACGTTTTTCTTTCTTTCCTCCCCATCCCCTATCCCTCCCCAGATGAGACCTTCTCTGTCATACATACTGGAATGCGGTGGTGCAATCACAGCTCACTGAAACCTCTGTCCCCAGGCTCTAAGCCATCCAACCACCACAGCCTCCCAAGTAGCTGGGACTATAGGCTCACGCCCCCACGACGGGTTAATTTTTGTGTTTTGTGTAAAGACGAAGTTTCATCATATTGGCCAGGCTGGTCTCAAACTCCTGAGCTCAAGCTATCCACCAGCCTCAGCCTCCCAAAGTGCTGGGATTATGGGCATGAGCCACTGCTCCCAGCTTGTTTATTTAGAATTGTAAAAAGTGTATATGGGTCATGTTTTTGTTTTTCCCTTCTCCCAATTTTACTAAGAAAATCTTTGTATATAGAAATAGATAAAAGAACAGTAGAATGCTCAGGTTTATACTACTAACCTAGGTTATAAACTTAACATTTTTCCATATTCTTTTTATTTTTTATGACCCAGTTGAAAGTAATTTGCAGATATCTTACTATTCTTAAATATTTTGGCATGAATCTCCTAAGAATGAAGACATTCTCTGACATAACTGTAATACCTCTATCACAAATAAAGCAACAATGCTTACCTGATAGCTTCTTTTATCTAAGTCATATTCAAATGTCCCCATTTGTCTCAAAATTAAATTTTTTAATTTCTTTTTCCACCCTCATTTGTGATTCAATCCTATTTCTTGCATTACATATAACTATTATTCAAGACAACCTGTAGTGTCATAGATTATGTGGACTTTCATATTAAGGTAGTTTTTCCATTTAGGACCACTTGATTGAGAAAATATATGGCAAAAATAAATCTCTGAGTGAGTAAACATACCTAGTACATGGTAGTTGTTTAACATTTCCTTGTGAATACATGAATTTAGTTATGTTTTTAAGTGAGAGTGCATTTTACTAAGCACAATTCTAACTAAATATATTGGGAAAACAATACTTTTCCATGTGAGAGGCAATTTTAAGTTCAGTCCATAGACTCTAACTATAACTCATGTGATTTTGAGCATTGATTTTGTACTTTATATGGAGCTGGGCACTGAGTATTAGCTTATTTTTCACAACAAAATCATGGTGTATTATTTTTCACAGTAAGAGGCTAGCCAAATTAAGTATTTAAAGATTTCAGAGTTATTAAGAGAAATGATCTATAGATAAACTGGAGGGCTTATCACATATACTATAGTGCTTTGCATGACAAAGCTGGGTGGGTGCTCCAGGAGAGCTTATTTACTCCCTTGCAATCCTTCCTCAGCCTCACCTAGCAGCCCAGTTCATATCTGTCTGCATGCATTTCGACCTTCCCAGCTGAAGCACTGTCTAGCATTCTGCTTACTTATTGCTCTGGCCTTAAGGGAACTTAGATCTCTGTGAGGAAGCCCTTTGAAATCCAAAGAATTGGTGTACAGTTTTTCTGTACAGAGAGAACTTTGAGCAAGGTCATATCTGTTTCCTGAATGAACAGGATTAGGATAGGAAAACTGGAGACTTTCCCAGCTCAAAGGGAGCCAAGTTTTCACTGTGACATTTCATTATTCTCTTTGAAGTAAATTCCCAGAAAAATCAGATGCACCCATATTAAGCTTAAATAGAAAACAAATCTCAAAGCCAAATGGGCATGATTCAGGGAATTTGCTACCATTTTGGATTGCCTATGCTTTTGTTCCCTTCTGTTAGTGAGGATAATCACATTTTTTCTGCAACTTCATAGGGTGCAGATTAATCCAGTGCAGCCATATTCCTGCAAAGTATCCTGAATTATACAGAGGATAAATCAGGAAAAGAAAGAGATCAACTTTACCAAACATCTGATCCTATTATAGCGTCAGAATTTAGTTTGGTTTGTTCTTTCAACCTGGCAGTGGAGACTACCTTTTATTTTTGTGATTTCATTTCCCATGAAGTGAAATTTCTACTGATTCTGTAAATCAGTGGTCTATTCACATAAAATAGATAGGTCCACACTCTAAGAGAGAAAATCCTTCCTAAAAATCTGAGTAGAAAGATTTTTTAAAATAGCCCCCAGAAAAATATCTGGCTGGCAGTTGGTCTCCTTTGTGGGATTAACTTTAAATCTGCGAACACATTAAAAAAAAAAATGAACTAAATTATATGTCAACAAAAAGTCAAAATTAATCAATACTGTGCATGAGAGAGAAAGACTTGTTCTTATAGATTTAAAAACACTGTGTATGAGATCTGTATTTCTAGATGCCTTATAAACTAACCCTGTGGAAAAGAAATCATACCAGGTTTGCACACCAAGTAATGAAATGTGGAATCGGTCCCACAACTTTCTAGCCACCCAACATGTAAGCGTCCTAAATGTCTTTCATTCTGGGCACTCAATAAATACTAAATAGGGGCACCAATTTCCTTTCCTGTCTAGTCAGGGTGTCATTATTTCTGTAAAGTCTCTGAGCTAGTGAGCACATAGAAAAACACAATCCACCACAACCTGAAATATGCCTTTGCCCTCCCACCTTCTCCTTTTCATGTGGCTTAAATTGCTGTGTGACCTACTGGAAAGCTAAGAATATTAGCTCTCAGTTACTACTTATTCAACCTTAACCTTTCCTCTCCCAAATGCCAAGAAGATATAGCAGGTCTAATCAGCATATTTTATTCTGCCCTTTTCAATAAGCTGTTTAATGATGTTGATTTACTGCTGGGAGAAGTCTGAAAAAAAAACCTCCTATCTTTTAGACATGTCTCTGTTCCGTAGGGAAAATGGCATTTTATGTCTCTGCTTGTCAGGGTGTTTTCAGTGTTGTTTTCTCCATTTTGGAGGTCCTTTGGGAGAGTTAACTTGGACCTTTCTTATGTCCTTCATTCATTAAAATACAAAGTAAGTGAGAGTAACTAACACCCAAGTATTTATTACTACCCTTGACTATGAACCTTCTTTCATGCTACCAAATAGCCATCTCCATCACTACACACCATGAGATAATCCTATGCCCAAAACATTCACCTGGCTCCCAGGATGCCACACTCATTTTCCTACTACGTCACTGGCTGTTCTTTTTCAGCCTCCTCAACTGGCTCCTACTCCTCTATCCTCCAAACATCAATATTAGGGTAGTTTAGGGTTCCATTCCCCATCTTGTCTTCTCTGTGGATAGTCACTGCCTGGGAGAGCCTCTCCATTTCTTTGGCATTAGATATCTAAACACTGATGATTCTCAAGTTTTTATGTCCACTTTAGAGCTCCAAGCTTCAGATTATTATACCCAACTCCACATTTAACATCTTGACTCTGATATCTGTGAGGTTTTATAAACTTATCATGACAAGAGAATTCCATATATTCTCCAAATGTGCTCTTCCTGTAGACTCCACATTTTAATAAAATGCACTACTATTCTATCAGTTGGCCAGGCCAAAATCATATGGGGCATCCTTGATTTCTCTATTTCCTTCATTTTCCATACACAGTAAAAGTCTTGCCAGTTCTACTTCCAAAATATATCCTGAAGTTGTCCTCCTCTATCCACACTGATAGGACTCTCACCCACACTACCATTTTTATTTTCTATTGACTACTGAGATAACTCCAGGATGGTTTCCAGCTTCCAACTTTTCTCCTCTATGGTCTGTACTTTACACAAGAGAGTGATTTTTAAAAAAATGTACATACGGTGATACAACTTCCCTGTTCAAAACTGCAGTATCTTCTCATTATGAGTTAAGTAAAGTATGACCTCCTTACTGTAACCTACAAAGCCCTGCACCCTTCCGTGCCCTGATCTCCCACCATTTGCCCTTGTTCTTCAGTGCAGCCACCCTGGCCTACCTGCTTTTCTTAAAACTCACCAATGCAGTCTCGGCCTCATGGCCTGTCACTCACTGCTTTCTTTGCCTGGAAGACTCTTTCCTCCTATCTCCGTATGGATCCTCTTTCACATCATTCAGAGGATTTTCCCTATCCCTTTCTCCCTCCAAAACAGCTTTTCCTGCCTTATCTCCAGTGCCGATTCACTCTTTTTCAAGGCATTTATTACTACCTGAAAAGATTTATTTTTTAAGTTATCCATTGCCTGACTCCCCTACCAGAATGGAACCTCAGTGAGAAAGGTGACTTTGTTTTGTTTAGACTAAGCTCCGATGCCTTCAGCACCTCAGACATACAATAGTCTTTTAATAGTATTTGTTGAATAAATGGGTGAGTGGTTAGGAGTCCTTAGTAAACAGGATAATTTAATGTATTCTGTGTCTTATTTGTTGCCCTTCATGAATCTCTTTGTTTTGCTTTATTTTGTTTTTATGTCAATGGTCTGCTAACTTTAAAAAGGATAGATCTATATTCTTACACAGAAATCCTTCCTAAAAGTCTGGCTAGATGGGATTAAAAAAAAAAAAACTGTTACTGAAAAACTGGATTTATATTGTCACTTATTCACTTTTAAGGGTTTTTTTTTTTTTTTTTTTTTTTTGGTCCAAATCTTCAAGAGATTATGGCAACGAGCTTCAAACTTTAATGTTTATAGCAATCGCCTGGGGGCGCTGGCTAGTAAATCCAGGACTGGGTTCTAAATCCTGATTTGTTAATAAGCCCCTAGGTGACTTTGATGCAGCTGCTCCTTAAACTCCTCTGAAAAATACTGGGCTATGGGGTTTTGTAATTTCTTTCATAACTTTAGAAAAATAGATACATGCCTGTCTGATTTACCTCTAATTGAGAATCAGATTTTGTTGCTTAGGTGCCTGATGCTAAGTTCCTGAAGACCATAGCTCAGTCATATGAGATAATCTGTCAACCATGGAGAAGGTAGGGATGAGTTTAAAGTGAAAGTGGAATCTTCCTAACACATTCTATTGTCAGAACCAAGTGGAAAGCATAGGCAAGAAAGCAGAGACAGAGTCCAGCAGGTCAGAAGCCCAGGAAGACAATAAGAGGGGGACGAATGAGGCCTAGAATGAAAGTAGAGATTTCCCTAGATGGAATTGGAATTCTTCACAAACTGCCTGTTTGAAAGTGTATGGACAGGTTAAACTTGCCCAGCTGGTTGCAGAGGGAACACACAGAATTTTTCACTTCCCAGAGGTAAGTAAAAAATGTACCGTAACAGTATACAGCAAAGCTTTCTATGATGGTTAACAAGCCCTCCACACAACTTTCAATTATCAGGTCACGTAGTGTGATTATTGGCCTAAGAGTTTTAGCCTGTAAGACAAAGTCCTTAATGTTTGCAGCACATGCACATATTGTGATATGGGAGGCAAGCTTGGAGTAAGGTAAGACATAGAGAAAAAATTCTTTGAGTTTGACATATATTCTGTAATTTCAATTTTTGAAAGCGTGCCATTTAATGTTATTAATTCTACTTATCATCATTTTTCAATTCCATAAATGTAGATAGAATAATTTAATTGCTTCCTATTTTTGCTTTCATATTATAAAGATTTCCTGCAATTGGTTTTTGGTCCTTTAAAGTATAATAGTAATTTTAATCAAACAGTTATTAATGACATTCATTGAAAGCCTATAGATGAAAAAACTGAGGTTCCAAGAGCTTGAGTAATTTTCCCAACTTCACATAATCATGAAATATCAGAACTGAGATTCAGAGCTTGGTCTGATCAAAGCCTGTGCCCTGAATGAGCTTCCTGACCTCAGTGCTAGTAGTCCTGCCTTGCTTCTCCTCTCTAACATCTGCCTGGTATGTCCTATACACCACAAGCAAGGGGTGCCTTCCAGAAGTCTCGTCTAGTCACCAAACTATTGAATTCTAAGGAGTGAGCAGAGGCATTCACGGCTGGATGTAGTGAGATTGTGCTTCTTGGTCCTGAAGGTAAATATTCTGGTCTTACTGATGAAAGGGGCATCAGGCTGAGGCCCTCCCATCTAGCCCATCTGTGTTTGGCACAGTCTGCCTGCCTGGATATCGGATTACTTCTTTCTTTTTTATTCCACTCTCTCTAAAAACAGCCTCATCCAGAATTCTAGACAGGGAACCTTGGTTATCTGACAGTTTTGTCTAGTTGTTTTTGATAATTTTCCCTAGTGACAGTCACTGATTCCAATGTCATACCAAATGATTCTACACTGACTTCTCTCATCCATACCTTGGACACCTACTGTTTGCCAATAATTAACCCTGTTAGAAACCCTGGCACCACCCCTGCCCTGCCCTATCAGGGTACATACATCAATCACCCATTATGCCTAGGATTCCCTACACTCTCACATACTGTGATTTTGCACTGGGGACCCATGCCTTTAAAGCTGACTCATGTGCAAGAAGAGGTCAAGGATGGAGTCTTGGTTATGATTTGTAGTTAACTTGCCCTAGTAAATAGGCCAGTCGTACTGTTTTCAATGACTCAGGTCAACAAGAATGGGGATCTGGAACTCAAAAGTATTTTACAATCAGGTTAAAGATGAGTTTAGATTTCTGGAGGGATACACTTCAAATAGTGTTTATGCTCTCTGGATATCACGCTCAGGAAACTGAATTAGGAAGAAACCTGCTTCCTTCCACTGCCTGGCTAAACAGATGGGACACAAAAGGAAATCCTGATATAGAACCATTCCTGTTGCAGAGAGGCACAGAATCCTAAGTAGAAAATGGAAAAAGATTTTTCCATTTTATGTGTTAGCAGAGTTTATTTTAGTGATTTATTTAATTGTTAATCTTCTCTGTAATAGTGTCATTCCTGGAAGGGCCACCAGGTCTCTCGTGCTCATTTGATCCAGTAGGCGACACATCAGCTGCTGGAAGCAATAAATTTAGGGAATGTCTAAAAAAACAAAAAGACCCTTATGTAAGCAAATAAATGATACTAAAAGAAAGACAGGTCTTGACTGCCTTACCAGATATTCGACAGGATGCCCTTAAGTCTTGTGAAAAACATCTACACGATAATTATGAGTGAAGATAATAATGGTAAGCAGTAGAACCTTACACTTCATATTCACATTGTACTTTTCAAATCACAACTGTAACATTTCTTGCTCAAGTCCTCAAAGCTCAGAAATAGTTATATTTGAAGTCTGTGCCAACAAAATGGATATATTAAATACATTGCTGGCTAAAAGCCATCTAAAAACTCTCTTTTCATTTTTCCTTCATCTTCTCTCTATCTATGTAAGGAAAGACCTAGGTATCATCGTGCAAAATTCTAGTATAATATCACTCTTGGAATTACCTGGTTTTGGAACATTGTACATAACAGTTCTAATGTAACAGCAAGAATTTTCCTCTTCCTGTTTATTTCTCTGAAGCTGTAATAAGCAATCCTGTGTGACATTGCCTGTGGTGCGGTTGCCAGGCAGCAGAAAGAGATCTGCAGCAGGAGGCGGGAGAGCGGGGGAAGAGAGAAGAGAAAAGCAAGAGAGGAGGAGGGGGGATGGCTGAGTGAGTTGGGGGCTGGGTCTGAAACTGCTGAGCCAGAATTCCATCTCCTTGTCATCCTTCATGTTCCAGGCACATAATGAGCCAATAAGCTGGGCCTTAGAGGGGAAATAAAGATGGAAAAGAAACAATTGAATGTTGCCATTAAATAGGGTGTCAATAATGCGTTTTTATTTTGTGAAGAAAGGGTTTCAGCTTTTTTTTTTTTTTTTCTCATGAACTTTGCTTCCTGGTAAATGCAGCTTTACAAATATGAAAGGGACAGCTTCTCAGTGGGCCTGCTTTGCTCTCAAGCAACAAACAATTAACACATAATATCTTCCAGCACTGTGCATGGAAAGCATACAGTTATAACCTGAAAGGTTTCAACTCTTCCCAAATCTCATGGTGTGGAAAAGTAAATTACAGAGAAAAGGTACCCCACCCTTTATAGAATATGCAGTACTGAGAGATATGTTTGTACCTGAGAGCTGAGAGGTCGTTCAAGATATTTCAAGAAGCTGGCCTCCTCATTGTGAGACTTTCTTTAGTTTGTGAAACTGGGAGCTGCAGCTAAATCTCATCTCTTGGCTTGACAAGAATCTTGTTCTAACGAGATTAAAATGATAGGACTGGGATCCGAGCAGAAGTGGTGAGGGCAGATGGCACACAGGTCCCTCCATGCCGGCTTGGATGTCCCCCAGCACAATGCACCGTGCCTTTTGCCAGCCTTCCAAGCTGTCTGTGACTAGGTTGGACACTCTCCAGTGGTAACAGACAATGATTTTTATTTAGATGTTTGATTATTCTTATTAATCAAATAGAAAAAGGACAGAAGGTTTGTTCAAAACAAACAATGTATTTACAGATAGTTTTGTGTGGTGGATGCACATTTCAAGGCTCTGAAGTTGTTAGTTCTCTCAGAAGACTCAAACTCACCATCTGGGAGAGAAAATGGGACAAAGTATGTTAAAATGGCAAGTTGATCAGAAAGAACTTGGAATTAATGTAATGATGACTAAGTTTCTTTTTTTCACCTTAGCAATGGGAGTGAGAAAAAGGGAATGTTAAATTAGGATGATCAACCTGAGAATTTTGAGGAATAACATATGGGAATCCCGTTTCCGTCCCCGCTGCATATCCAGGCATATTTCTTCTGTGCAGAGACTGACTTTCCAGTCCCTACTAAGGTCGTGAATGAGTCAGTCAAGGATAATCAGTGATTTTCTGCAGATTCTAGGAGGAAGATAATGTGTCAGAAGAACAGTACTCTTTGGCATATACCACATAAAGAGAGAAGTAGAGACAGATAGGGGATTAAGCAGACAGACGGAATGATGAGAATAAGCAAGCAAACCAAGGCCACCAAGAACCAGGGCTAGGTGCAGGAACAGTCTCATTCTGCTGTTTTTTAGAAGGCTAACACTTTTTCCTAAGGAACTGCAAAATATTTACAGACACTTGACAGTTCTCTAGGTAGCACAGTTGGAATATGGACACTCAAGCTCTCCAGAACATCCTGTGATTGAGGTTTTGTCTATACTGAACAGCAGGAGGAACTAATCAGGGAAGCTGCTGGTTTGCCTGACCACACTGGTTAACGACAATCTCCACAGAGCCTCCCTTGGAGCTAGAGATGAAATATCACACTATTTCATGTGAAACTGCACTTTTAATCAAAGCAAGAGGAAAAAATCTTCTAGAGTCCCATAGTTGTGCCACAATAGGAATTTCTACCAAAGTCTACAATCATTCTTCGTTTTTCACTCTTTAAACATTTATCTGTTACAATTTAGTTTTTTTTTTTTATCAAAGTCATACATGATTTACAAGATGTTAATGAGGCTTTTGTTAGTCTCCTTTTAGATCCCAATGTTGATAGATGATAAATGATAAAACACCAGTATTCTAACGGGAAAAGATAAACCATCTATACAGGACATTTTAAGAGGTGGTCAGCATCCAATATTGTGACCCTGTGCCTGGATACAAGAGACTTCTCAGATAATGAAAGGCCATTTTTCATCTCTTGTTACCTGACTATCTAATGTGAAAGCTCTAGCATTATCCTTTATTTAGTTATTCTTGTCTATCTCAAGGCAGGTAGAAGGATTCCGTGGTATTTATGTCATTGTGGGCATGGGACATGAGAGAATTCTTGGGGAAAACTGACCTGTGTCTCCTGAGGTATGGGAAGTCGTGAGTTTCAAGAGCTACTGTATTTGGCACCATATTTATCCAAAGTCCTGGAACACGAAGGAGGTAACTCAAGAGGACAAAAACCAGATAAGTTACTGACTTTCTGTGGTTAAGTCAAAGGTTTTGGACCAATTGAAATTCGAAGTGAAATATATTTGGTGCATTTAATTCAGTCGGAATAGATTAGACAGATTCCATTTTCTACGTGCTGAGAATGCCAAGGGAAGGACTGAGGAATGGAAGATCAAACACATAACCTCCTTATAAACACACCTCTGCGCAGCATTTATAATGTAAACACAATAGCCAACATATCTTTCCTCGTAAGGTTTAGATTGTTGAAAAGGTGTTAAAGCAATTTACAATGGGGTTGTGATTTTTATTTGCAGTGCAAATAGGAAAGGACTTTTGATGCAAAACCTTGTCAATGCAGAAGCAAGACATAATTTTCATAGTAGGAAAGATAAAGAAAAATAGAATCTGCATCTCCCTTTGAAGAATCTAGCCCTAGCTCCCAAGGAAAGCAAAATAACAGAGCAAATAGATTCCTGTGAGAGGATAAGCACCTTTTCGATCCTGGGAGCTTTGTCATTTTTCAAAACTAGTACATTTTTCAGTGTGCCACAGTGATCTTCAAGTGGATAAATGGATATAGTCAGAAGCAAGTTAATTCCCATCCAGTTCCTTTTTTAAGAATAACAGATAACTTCAAAGAGAAGTGGCACAAAGCAATGGTAGATGAAGAAAATAAAAGCACAGTTTGAAAATGAATGGGTTCAGAAACCAATTAAAATAAAGTATGGCTTTAAACGATTTCTTAAATTATTCACATGTCACATTATTGGAAAAGCAATGGTTTCTCAAAACACTTCTTCCTAAATGTTTTGTTTTTGTTTCCAGAAATAACAGGTTTAATTAAATGTGCAATATATACTCAAGTGATCCAGACTAATGCACACAGGGCTTTTGAAGTCACTTAGAAGATTTTAGGAGAGATTTGGATTTGCCGTGTTCAGATACTAATGGAGAAAGCTGGTCTTCAGGGAAAGAGCATGCATGAGCTGTGTATGGCTTTGTCGCTGCTGTCAAAGCTAGTTATTACATTATTAGGAAAAAAGATTTTGAAAATAGCAAACATTAAGCAAACTGGAAAGAAAATTAAGCTTTGTTAAACTCCTTATATGTGTCAGGATAATTTCACATGCATTATTTCAATTAAATCTTAAAAATCTCAGAGGAAGTGGCCATCATTGCCCCATTTTTAAGATATATAAGCCAAGACTTTGAGAAGGCCAGGATTCTTTCAAACCCAAGGTACTTGATGGCAAATCCAATCCCCTTTCAATTATATTTATTCATATCTCTATGCTAATGAAGATGCATTATCAATAAATACTGTTTCTGATCAGGAGATCAAGATGTCTAGTAATGCATTAAAGGCATTCTGCCCATTTAATCTGGGATAATCATATCCTTAAACAGCCCAGTTAGAACACTTTTGTATGCTTATGATTACAAAGCAATATCAAGCCTTTAATAGGATTCAGTAAGAATGGTCACAAAACGTTGACAGCATGATTTACTGAAGTTGCATACAAATGCTAGTTTCAGGAACACAGAATTTTTTTTCTATGAGACGAAGAGAGAGAGAGTTGCAAATCAATCAAGGCCACTGGGAGCTAGCTCATTGCCTCAATATGTTGCTATTTATTTTGTGATTACAAATTTGAAAACAAACTAAATAAAGGTCTTCAGCTTTAAAATGTACAAGTGCATTATACATTTCATGACTAGCACTGTCTTTTTTCTATAAACTACAAAGGAAGATAATGAATGCAGTTGAGCACATACTGTGAGTAGGCTGGTCCAGCCTATGTTTTATAGGCTGTGCAGAATAGCACCTTTGTAAATCAAATGGATGTTGAACATTGGACTTTGAGTCAGGAAACATGAGCTCTAGTCCTGATATCACTGTTTAGTAGGCCCATGAGGTTTTTCCAGAGAATTAATCTCTTTTGGCTTCATTTTCCTAGATGTTTTGTATAAATGTACTTTTAACATATCTCAGCATTTATGAATATTTAGTAAGCACACACATATTGCCTGTTAATTGAATTGATAAAGTAAGAAATTGGGTTTGATTTTTTTCTAAAGTTTTATAATGTTCTAGCTTTTTATTTGTTGAACATGTCCAGGTACTGGATTCTTTTAGAAGTTATTCCATATAAAACACAAGAATAAGTGGGCTTGTCTAAGTTTTCCGCCAAGGACACAAGGCATGTCAAAGCCTTTCAGCTAAAGAAATGTGACCAGAAATAGGATATGATATGTTAAAAGAGGATAGATTTTAAAATAAGCTAACACATTTTTTAGACTTCCCATTAATAACATGTTACATTTTAGAAAAGGCACTAGGCAAGGAATCAGCAGATATATGGGATTTATTAACCATTTTAGCACTAAATACCTCAATTTAGCTGTCACTTACTCTCTCTGGTTCCTGGTTTCCTCAGCTGTGAAATGAACTGCCGTATTGTGCTGTAAAGGAATAATGAGGATTAGGTCAAAACATCCAATAGTCAGTCAAGAAAAGCAAGCATTTGGGGAAATCCGTATCATAAAAAAGCACCATATTCAACCAAACAGAAAAACTGATACCCAAATCATCAATGTAGCAAACAGAAGTGTGTGTGTGTTTCAGAATGTGTTTTAAAAAATTCTAGAAACTTGTCCCTCAGTGGCCAAGATGGCTGACTATAAGCAACTAGGGTATGTGGCTCTCACAGAGAGGAACGAGAGCGTTGAATAAATCCAGCACCTTCAACTGAAACATCCAATTACTTGTATTGGGACTAATCAAGGGAACAACTTGACCCACAGAGAACAGAAAGGCAAGGCAAAAGGATGGCCCACCCAGGGGTGACATGGAGCCAAGGGAACATCCCCTGCCAGGGAAGTGGTAAGTGAACGTGTGATCCTGGAAAACCACACTTCTCCCATGGACTCTTGCAACCCCTGGGTCAGGAGATCCTCTTGTGAACTCACTCCACCAGGGCCTTCAGTCTGATACACACAGCAAAGTGGAGTCTTGGCAGATCAGCCATTTATGCACACAGATAGACCTAGGTGCTTTATATATTCTTGCTTTGGGTTTCCCAGCAAAAGTAACAGCAACCCCAGCAAAGTGGGAGATTAGACCTCTGTACATACCACTATGAATTCAGCGGGCTGAGCAGTGATGGTCTGCAGGCCCCATTTCCACAACATCTCACAAGATAAAGTCCACAGGCTTGGAATTCCAGTCAGCTACCAGCAACAGTGTTGCACCTACTTGGGACAGAAATCAAGGGGTGGGGAGGGGCAGGACTCCGTCTTAACTATTTGGAAGACTCAGCCATTCCAGCCTGTGGGTGGAAGGAATCTCCTAACATAGCACAGCTGCTCTACCAAAATGTAGCCAAACTGCTTCTTTAAGTAGTTCCCCAATATGTTTCTCCTCACTGAGTGGGACCCCCACCCTGAACTAGGACCCCCTAGCCACTCCTGTTTATGTTCTCTGGTCAACAGAGATTTGAAAACTTCATAGGACAGAGCTCTCAGAGGGATGGATGGGCCATGAACTTTGCTGTTTGGGTGACTTAGCCATTCCAGCCTTCAGGCTTTGGAGAGCCTAAGCTGACTGGGGGTGGAAGCAGTACTCCAGTACGGCACAGCTCTTCTGTGAAAGTGTGCCCAGACTGCTTCTTTAAGCAGGTCCCCAGCCCCATTCTGGCTGACGGGTGAGGCCAGTGGGTGAGACTTACCCAGCTAAGGTCTCCAGCCACCTCCTATAGGTGTGTTCGGGTTGGCAACAGGTCCATTCCTCCCTAGGATGGAGCTCCCAGAAAAAGGGGCAGGCTGCCATCTTTGCTGTTTCACAGCCTTTACTGGTGATCCCTCCAGATACTGGAAAATCCGAAATGACTAGGGACTGGAGTGGACCTCCAGCAAACCACAGCAGCCCTATGGAAAAGTGGCCAGACTGTAAAAGAAAAAATAAAATCCAAATGTAAGCATCCTCAAAGATTGAAGGTAGATAAGGCCACAAAGATGAGAAAGAATCAACACAAGAATGCTGAAAACTCAAAAGCCAGAGTGCCTTCTTTCCTCCAAATGACTGCTTCACCTCTCCAGCAAGGGTTCAGAACTGGGCTGAGGCCGAGATGGCTGAAATGACAGAAGTAGAATTCAGAATATAGATAAAATCGAACTTCACTGAGCTAAAGGAGCATGTTGTAACCCAATACAAGGAAGGTAAAAATCATGATAAAACATTACGGGAGTTGGCAGACAAAATAGCCAGCCTAGAGAAGAACACAACCAACCTGATAGAGTTGAAAAACACACTAAAAGAATTTAATAATGTGAGTACAAGTATTAATGGCAGAATAGACCAAGTGGATGAAAGAATCTCAGAGCTTGAAGACTAACTTTCTAAAATAAGACAGATATATAAAAATAAAGAAAAAAGAATCAAAAAGAATGAA
>NW_012102155.1:2585243-2592227 GCF_000951045.1 Mandrillus leucophaeus
TGGGTTTCCCAGCAAAAGTAACAGCAACCCCAGCAAAGTGGGAGATTAGACCTCTGTACATACCACTATGAATTCAGCGGGCTGAGCAGTGATGGTCTGCAGGCCCCATTTCCACAACATCTCACAAGATAAAGTCCACAGGCTTGGAATTCCAGTCAGCTACCAGCAACAGTGTTGCACCTACTTGGGACAGAAATCAAGGGGTGGGGAGGGGCAGGACTCCGTCTTAACTATTTGGAAGACTCAGCCATTCCAGCCTGTGGGTGGAAGGAATCTCCTAACATAGCACAGCTGCTCTACCAAAATGTAGCCAAACTGCTTCTTTAAGTAGTTCCCCAATATGTTTCTCCTCACTGAGTGGGACCCTCACCCTGAACTAGGACCCCCTAGCCACTCCTGTTTATGTTCTCTGGTCAACAGAGATTTGAAAACTTCATAGGACAGAGCTCTCAGAGGGATGGATGGGCCATGAACTTTGCTGTTTGGGTGACTTAGCCATTCCAGCCTTCAGGCTTTGGAGAGCCTAAGCTGACTGGGGGTGGAAGCAGTACTCCAGTACGGCACAGCTCTTCTGTGAAAGTGTGCCCAGACTGCTTCTTTAAGCAGGTCCCCAGCCCCATTCTGGCTGACGGGTGAGGCCAGTGGGTGAGACTTACCCAGCTAAGGTCTCCAGCCACCTCCTATAGGTGTGTTCGGGTTGGCAACAGGTCCATTCCTCCCTAGGATGGAGCTCCCAGAAAAAGGGGCAGGCTGCCATCTTTGCTGTTTCACAGCCTTTACTGGTGATCCCTCCAGATACTGGAAAATCCGAAATGACTAGGGACTGGAGTGGACCTCCAGCAAACCACAGCAGCCCTATGGAAAAGTGGCCAGACTGTAAAAGAAAAAATAAAATCCAAATGTAAGCATCCTCAAAGATTGAAGGTAGATAAGGCCACAAAGATGAGAAAGAATCAACACAAGAATGCTGAAAACTCAAAAGCCAGAGTGCCTTCTTTCCTCCAAATGACTGCTTCACCTCTCCAGCAAGGGTTCAGAACTGGGCTGAGGCCGAGATGGCTGAAATGACAGAAGTAGAATTCAGAATATAGATAAAATCGAACTTCACCGAGCTAAAGGAGCATGTTGTAACCCAATACAAGGAAGGTAAAAATCATGATAAAACATTACGGGAGTTGGCAGACAAAATAGCCAGCCTAGAGAAGAACACAACCAACCTGATAGAGTTGAAAAACACACTAAAAGAATTTAATAATGTGAGTACAAGTATTAATGGCAGAATAGACCAAGTGGATGAAAGAATCTCAGAGCTTGAAGACTAACTTTCTAAAATAAGACAGATATATAAAAATAAAGAAAAAAGAATCAAAAAGAATGAATAAAACCTCCAAGCAATATGGGATTATGTAAAGAAACTGAATTTATGACTGATTGGTAGAGAATGGAACCAATTTGTAAAACATATTTCAAGATATCATCCATGAGAGCTACCTCAACCAAACTAGACAGGCCAACATTCACTTCAGGAAATGCAGACAACCTCAGTAAGATACTCTATGAGAAGTTCATCCTTGAGACACATAATCATCAGATTCTCCAAGGAAAAAAATGAAAGAAAAAATGTTAAGGGAAGTTAGAGAGAAATGCCAGGTCACCTACAAAGGGAAACACATCAGACTAACAATGGACCTCTCAGCAGAAACCCTACAAGCCAGAAGAGATTGAGAGGCAATATTCAACATTCTTAAGAAAAAGAAATTCCAATCCAGAATTTTATATACAGCCAAATTAGCTTCATAAGCCAAGGAGAAATATGATCCTTTTCAGACAAGCAAATGCTGAGGGAATTCATTACCTCCAGACCTGCCTTACAAGAACTCATAAAGGAAGCATTAAATATAGAAAGGAAAGACCATTGTCAGCCTCTACAAAAGCATGTTTAAGTAGGCAGACTAGTGATACTATAAAGCAACCACATAAAGAAGTCTGCAGAATAACCAGCTAACGTCATGATGATAGGATCAAATCCACACATATCAATACTGACCTTAAATATAATGGGTTAAATGCTCCAATTAAAAGATACAGAGTGGTAAACTGGATAAAGAACCAAGACCCTTTGGTATACGGTCTTCAAGAGCCCCATCTCACATGCAATGACACACATAGGCTCAAAATAAAGGGATGGAGAAAAATCTACCAAGAAAACGGAAAACAGAAAAAAGTACAGGTTGCAATTTTAGTTTCTGACAAAACAGACTTTAAGCCAACAAAGACCAAAAAAAAAAAAAAAAAAAAAAAGACAAAGAAGGGCATTGCATAGTGGCAAAGGGTTCAATTCAATAAGAATGTCTATCTATCCTAAATATACGTGCACCCAACACAGGAGCACCAAGATTGATAAAGCAAGTTCTTAGAGACCTTCTAAAAGACAGACTCACACACAATAATAGTGGCATACTTTAGCACTTCACTAACAATATTAGGGAGATCATCAAGACAGAAAATTAACAAAGATATTCAGGACCTGAACTCAGCACTGGATCAAATGGACCTGATAGATATCTGCAGAACTCTCTACCCCAAAACAGCAGAATGTACATACATTCTTCTCATTGCCACATGACATTTACTCTAAAATGAATTACAAAAATGGAAGTAAAACACTTCTAGGCAAATGCAAAATAACTATAATCATAATAAACAATCTCTTAGACCACAGCACAATCAAATTAGAACTCAAGACTAAGAAATTCACTCAAAACCATACATAAATACATAAAAATTGAATAACTTACACCTGAATGACTTTTGGGTAAATAACAAAATTAAGGCAGAAATCAGGGAGTTATTTGAATCCAAGAACAAAAATACAATGTACCAGAATCTCTGGAACACAGCTAAGGTAGTGTTAAGAGGGAAATTTATAGCACTAACTGCCCACATTGAAAAGGTAGAAAGATCTCAAGTTAACAATCTAACATCAAAACTAAAAGAACTAGAGAAGCAAGAGCAAACAAATCCCAAAGCTAGCAGAAGACAAGTAATAACCAAAATCAGAGCTGAACTGAAGGAGATAGAGATGCTAAAGACCATTAAAAAGATCAAGAAATCCAGGAGTTGGTTTTTTGAAAAAAATAATAAAATAGACAGTCAGCTAGACAAATAAAGAAGAAAAGATAGAAGATTCAAATAAACACAATCAGAAAAATAAGGGGAATATTACCACTGATCTCACAGAAATATACACAACTATCAGATAATATTATAAACAACTTCATGAACATAAATTAGAAAATCTAGAAGATATGGATAAATTCCTGGACACATACACTCTCCCAAGACTGAACCAGGAAGAAATTGAATTCCTGAACAGACCAATAATGAGTTCTGAAATTGAGTCAGTAATAAATAGCCTACCAACCAAAAAAAGCCCTGGACCAGATGGATTCACAGCTGAATTCTGCAAGTTGTACAAGAAAGAGCTGGTACTATTCCTACTGAAATGATTCAAAAAAAAAAAAAAAATTTAAAAGGAGGGATTTCTTTCTAACTCATTCTATGGAGCCAGCATCATACCGATACTAAACCCTGATAAAGAGAAAACGAAAGGAGAAAACTTCATGCCAATATCCGTGATGAACATTGACATAAAAATGCTCGATAAAATACTGGCAAACCAACTCCAGCAGCACCTCAAAAAGTGTATACACCACAATCAAGTAAGCTTCATCCCTAGATGCAAGGTTGGTTCAATGTATGCAAATCAATAAATGTGATTCATCACATAAGTTGAACTAAAGACAAAAACCATATGATTATCCTAATAGAGGCATAAAAGGCCTTTGATAAAATTCAGCATCACTTCTTGTTAAAAACTCTCAATAAGCTAGGTACTGAAGGAACATATCTCAAAATAATAAGAGCCATACATTACAATCCCATAGCCAACATCATAATGAATAGGCAAAAGCTGTAAGCATTACCCCTGAAAACTGGCACAAGACAAGGAAGCCCTTTTTCACCACTCTTATTCAACATAGTATTGGAAGCTCTGGCCAGAGAAATCAGGCAAGACAAAGAAATAAAGGCATTTAAATAGGAAAAGAGGAAGTCAAACTATCCCTGTTTGCAGGTGACATGATCTTATATTCCAGAAAACCCCATAGTCCCAGCCCCAAAGCATTTTAAGCTGACAAACAACTTCAGCAGTTGCAGGATACAAAATCAATGTGCCAAAATCACTAGCATTCCTAGACACTAAAAAAAGTCAAGCCAAGAGCCTTCAATCATGAACAAACTCCCATTCACAACTGCAACAAAAAGAATAAAATACGTAGGAACACAGCTAACTAGGGAGGTGAAAGATCTCTACAAGAAGAACTACAAACCACCCCTCAAGGAAATCAGACATGACACAAACAAGTGGAAAAACATTCCATGCTCATGAACAGGAAGAATCAATATTGTTAAAGTGGCCATACTGCCCAAAGCAACTTACAGATTCAGTGCTATTCCCATTAAACCACCATTGGCATTCCTTCAGAACTAGAAAAATAGCTATTTTAAAATTTATGTGGTACAAAAAAAGAACCTGAATAGCCAGGGCAATCCTAAGCAAAAAACAAGGGTTGAGGCATCATGCTATGACTTCAAACTGTACTACACTGTTACGGTAACCAAAACAGCATGGTATTAGTAAAAGAACAGATACGTGGACCAATGGAACAACATGGAGAACCAAGAAATAAGACTGCACACCTACAACTGTCTGACCTTTGGCAAACCTGACAAAAATAAGCAATGAGGAAAGGAATTCCTAGTCAATAAATGGTACTGGGATAACTGGCTAGCCATATGCAGATTAAAACTGGACCCCTTCCTTAAACCATATGCAAAAATGAACTCAAGATGGATTAAGAATTAAATGTAAAACCCAAAACTATAAAAACCCTGGAAGACAACCAAAGAAATACCATTCAGGCCATAGGCACAGGCAAAGATTTCATGAGAAAGTCGCCAAAAGCAATTGCAACAAAAGCAAAAATTGATAAATGGGATCTAATTAAATGAGTTTCTGCACAGTCGAAGAAGCTATCTACAGAGTAAAGAAAGAGACAACCTACAGAATGGGAGAAAAGTTTTGCAAACTATACATCTGACAAAGGTCTAATATCCAGCATCTATAAGGATCTTAAATAAATTTACCAGAAAACAAACCCCATAAAAAAGTGGCAAAGGACATGAGCAGCCACTTTCAAAAGAAGACGTACATGCAAGCAGTCCACAATCATGTGAAAAAAAGCTTATCATCACTGATCAGAGTGATGATATTCTGCAAGTTATCAGTCAGAGTGGTTACTGTTAAAAAGTCAAAAAATAACAGATGCTAGTCAGGTTGTAGAGAAAAAGGAACAGTTATACATTGTTGTTGGGAGTGTAAATTAGTTCAGCCATTGTGGAAGACAGCATGGCAATTCCTCAAAGACCTAAAGATAGAAATATCATTTGACCCAGAAATTACTGGGTATATACCGAAATAAACATTAATCATTGTATTATAAAGACACATGCACACATATGTTCACTGCAGTACTACCCACAATAGCAAAGACATGGAATCAATCTAAATGTTCATCAATGATAGACTGGATAAAGAAAATGTGGTATATACACACCATGGAATATTATGCAGGCAAAAAAAGAACTAAATCATGTCCTTTGCAAGGACATGGATTGAGCTAAAAGCCATTATTCTTAACAAACTGATACGGTTTGCCTCTGCGTCCCCAAGCAAATCTCATCTTGTAATTCCCATGTGTTATAGGAGGGACCTGGTGGGAGGTGATTGAATTATTGAGTTATGGGGGTGGGTCTTTCCTGTGCTGTTCTTGTGATAGTGAATGGGTCCCATGAGATCTGATGGTTTTGCAAATGGGAGTTTCTCTGCACAAGCTTCTGTTTCTTGCTGCTGCCGTGTAAGGAGTGCCTTTTGCCTTCAGCCGTGATTGTGAGGCCTCCCCAGCCACGTGGAGCTGTGAGTCCAATAAACTTATTTCTTTTGTAAATTGCCTAGTCTTGGGTATGTCTTTATCAGCAGCATGAAAACAGACTAATACACAAACTAACACAGAAACTGAAAACCAAATACCGCACATTCTCACTTGAAAGTGGGAGCTAAATGATGAGAATGGATGGACACATGGAGGGAACAACACACACTGGGGACTTTTGGAGGGTGGAGGGTGGGAGGAGGGAGAGGATCATGAGAAATACTTAATGGGTACTAGGCTTAGTACCTGGATGATGAAATAATCTATACAACAAACCTCCATGACACAAGTTTACCTAGTAACAAACCTACACTTGTACCCCTAAACTTAAAATAAAAGTTAAACAAAGAAAAGAAACTGGTGCCTACTAGGGAAGCTATTAGGATTGGATATTTGAGTAAAGGAATTTATGTAAAATGGATTTCCACATTTACAATTCATAATTTGCATAGTATGAATTGTACGCAATACGAATATATGCATTCATCACATTGTGTAATATTGTGATATTTGAAAATAATTTTAGACACATAAGAAAAGAAAAAGAAAGTAAAAGAGAAAAGAAGGAAGGGAGGGAGGGAAGGAGGAAGGAAGGAAGAAAAGAAGGAAAAGAAATAAAGGAAAAAAGAGAAAATGTGGGTTACAGAGTCAGATAACACTGGGATTTATACTAACCCTATTACTTATTAGCTCAGTGTATTTGAATAAGTTAATTAACTTTTCCCACTAAAGTTTTCTTATCTATAGAACAGAGATTAAAATAGGTACCTTACCATGTTGTTATAAGGATTAAAGATAATGTATGTAAAGTACCTGTAATATATTCAAAATTTAATAAAGTGTAATTATTATATGAAGAAGACAGATGAGATAATCTTGGTTTTATTTTATGGATCAATGAAATGGATTCTTGTTAGAATCCTTTACTGCT
>NW_012102155.1:2592277-2607004 GCF_000951045.1 Mandrillus leucophaeus
TAGAGAAAAAGGAACAGTTATACACTGTTGTTGGGAGTGTAAATTAGTTCAGCCATTGTGGAAGATAGCATGGCAATTCCTCAAAGACCTAAAGATAGAAATATCATTTGACCCAGAAATTACTGGGTATATACCGAAATAAACATTAATCATTGTATTATAAAGACACATGCACACATATGTTCACTGCAGTACTACCCACAATAGCAAAGACATGGAATCAATCTAAATGTTCATCAATGATAGACTGGATAAAGAAAATGTGGTATATACACACCATGGAATATTATGCAGGCAAAAAAAGAACTAAATCATGTCCTTTGCAAGGACATGGATTGAGCTAAAAGCCATTATTCTTAACAAACTGATACGGTTTGCCTCTGCGTCCCCAAGCAAATCTCATCTTGTAATTCCCATGTGTTATAGGAGGGACCTGGTGGGAGGTGATTGAATTATTGAGTTATGGGGGTGGGTCTTTCCTGTGCTGTTCTTGTGATAGTGAATGGGTCCCATGAGATCTGATGGTTTTGCAAATGGGAGTTTCTCTGCACAAGCTTCTGTTTCTTGCTGCTGCCGTGTAAGGAGTGCCTTTTGCCTTCAGCCGTGATTGTGAGGCCTCCCCAGCCACGTGGAGCTGTGAGTCCAATAAACTTATTTCTTTTGTAAATTGCCTAGTCTTGGGTATGTCTTTATCAGCAGCATGAAAACAGACTAATACACAAACTAACACAGAAACTGAAAACCAAATACCGCACATTCTCACTTGAAAGTGGGAGCTAAATGATGAGAATGGATGGACACATGGAGGGAACAACACACACTGGGGACTTTTGGAGGGTGGAGGGTGGGAGGAGGGAGAGGATCATGAGAAATACTTAATGGGTACTAGGCTTAGTACCTGGATGATGAAATAATCTATACAACAAACCTCCATGACACAAGTTTACCTAGTAACAAACCTACACTTGTACCCCTAAACTTAAAATAAAAGTTAAACAAAGAAAAGAAACTGGTCCCTACTAGGGAAGCTATTAGGATTGGATATTTGAGTAAAGGAATTTATGTAAAATGGATTTCCACATTTACAATTCATAATTTGCATAGTATGAATTGTACGCAATACGAATATATGCATTCATCACATTGTGTAATATTGTGATATTTGAAAATAATTTTAGACACATAAGAAAAGAAAAAGAAAGTAAAAGAGAAAAGAAGGAAGGGAGGGAGGGAAGGAGGAAGGAAGGAAGAAAAGAAGGAAAAGAAATAAAGGAAAAAAGAGAAAATGTGGGTTACAGAGTCAGATAACACTGGGATTTATACTAACCCTATTACTTATTAGCTCAGTGTATTTGAATAAGTTAATTAACTTTTCCCACTAAAGTTTTCTTATCTATAGAACAGAGATTAAAATAGGTACCTTACCATGTTGTTATAAGGATTAAAGATAATGTATGTAAAGTACCTGTAATATATTCAAAATTTAATAAAGTGTAATTATTATATGAAGAAGACAGATGAGATAATCTTGGTTTTATTTTATGGATCAATGAAATGGATTCTTGTTAGAATCCTTTACTGCTGATACAACTTCTACTCCTTCCCATCTCCCGAGTTAAAAAAGAAATTAGAGAACTGGAAAGAAGACTAAAAGACAGTGATAGAATAGATGCTATTTCATTCTTCTGGTAGCTACAAAGCCTTCTCTGGTAGCTGTCTATATGTACTGCATATTACAAAGAATGTATAAAAGCTTTCAGGGTATTTGTTCTGAGAAAACTGCAGCCTAAAAAGCAGCAGATGGAAGAAGTAATGAAAGGATGTGTACAGACATTAGATAGTCTAGGATGCTTCCTAGAGGCAGATTTCAACATCCCATTGCACAATTCCATTCCTCCTCGTATCCCTTTCTGCCTTCTTTCCTTACTTCCCCTTGGAGATGAACTTGGCATGAAAGGAGAGAGGCTGTGATTTCAGGCAGCTGGTCGTGCAATGAGTCTCAGCCAAACCATCAAGATCAAACTGTGTAAAATCCCTTTCAATCTTTGAGGCAGTCCTGGCAGGAGAAGCAAATGCAGTACAACTGACAGCAAAGTGAAGAGTCAGGGGTACCCTACCGCCTGAAAACTGTTGCCATGTGACTCAGAAGAAAGGCTGGAAGGAAAAATGGTTGAAACGTCAAGACCTATTTAATATACCAGGACAAATAGGTATTTTTCTTTGGGTTTTTAAAAACCAACAAATGAAAATGGTTCAAAGATCCTCTACTTAAGAAATGGAGATAATCCAGGTATATATATGGTGATTCACCTCCTCCACTCTTCTTGGTTAGGATTCCAGTTTGGGATTAAGATACATTATTAATCAAGTCTCTCATGATTTCTACTTACTTGGGGTCAGCCCTAGCTCATCTAATACGTAAAGAAAAACACCCTGCTTCATCTGGACAGTTGAGCCTATGCTTTGGAGCATGGCTGTGCGAGCAGATTAAGGGCTGGCTTTCAGCTCCACTTGCCCTTTTGGTCTGGCATCCTTGTTCAGTGAACAACTTGCACACTTATGTGTAGTAACCTTGCTCCCAAATATCAATTGACCTAGAACACATACCACGTTTCCCAGAACACATACCACGTTTCAAGGCCCAGTAATGGCGTTGAGAAAATATGAATGACCTACTAATTTATATCCCAAACAATCCTATGAGTTAGGTACTATTATCATCTACTTCTTCCAAATGAAGAAAAAGGTTTGAGAACCACTCAAATTACTTACAGAAGGTCACACAGATAGTAACAGAGCCAAGATTTGAACCTCGGTTTACACGGCTCGGGACACCAATCCTTAACACTACACTCTACTCCCTTTGTAATAACAAGGTATAATTAAAATTCAAGCAATGTAACGTAAAATAATAAAAATGTCAGTTACATATCTGCATAAAGAGAAAACGTCTCTCTCTAAATCTCATTATGAAGTCTTTAGAATTGCCAAAATACAGGTCATTATTGTAAGTAATCATAACACATTGAAATCTTATAGAGACTAAAAGGAATTCATAGAGCCTGCCTAATGATCGACAGTGATTACAGTTTACACTAGTTTCCAATGCAGGATTCAAATAGTTTTTCCTGCCATCATTGAGAAACTCAGTTGAATTGATCTTTAGTCCCTGAGTTAAGTACTTCTGTATGTCATCATCTTGGCCCCTGCCTTGGTTAAGACAGAACTAAATCCTCCATGTGAGCTGTGTCTTAACTCTAGATCCAGGAAGGACAATGAGACTACAAAATGAGCCGCTTGAATTGCAGAAAATTTTTTTTTACACCTTACCTCTTCATCAAAACTAATTCTGACACTGAATTATTAAATAAGCTTTGAGGATATGAAGAAACGAGCCTCGGAAATTTTTTTTACATACTAATTTCCAACCCAAGATCAAAGAAGCTTATTCAACCAGAAAATAGTCAGATTGCTGGGACTGTGGCTTAAAGTAATTCTCCATCTGGTCTGCTTTTGAAGGAACAGTGAATTAATCACATGGAAGTGTGAGTTAACAGAAAGTATAAAGCTATCCATAAACAAACAAATGAACATGCAAAAAAATCCACGTTAGACACAAAATAGAAAGCAAAAGAATGGAGGTAGCTGTAGGCAACTCTGTACCCTAAAACATCTTTTTTACATAGAATGGAAAATTTTAGAAAATGGAGTTTATCTTTTCTTGTGAAAATGGAGAGCGATGTTTGCCAAATATTGTCAGTTCTCTGCCCACCTGTGCACGTGACAAGACTGGACTTTCATTCTTGTGTAGTTGAGTAGATCCAGGTAACTAGATTGCACCAATGAAATCTGCTCAGAAGTGATCTGTGTTATTTGGGGGCTGAGCATTTAATTGAGCATGGCAGAACTTGCAAAGCTCGCATTTTACTCTAGCAAAGGACTGGCAATAACATTTTCAATGTTGGCTGATTCATCACTCTGAGTCCCTGTGTGGCTATAATGAGTAGACCCTTACTGCCAACCCAAGATATTTAAGCACTAAAATATATGTTACTATAACTCTTACTGATAATATCTTTAATGAGCACTGTGCACACAAATCTAGTGTTGGCCAGATACAAAGATAAATATGTTGTAGTCTGGATTGCCAAGGCTGCTGGATATACCTTAAAATTTAGACCACTGACTTCAAATGCAAAGTTAAGTAGCTCCTACATTCATGGCATAATGTCACCGTCATTCAATGTAATTCTACTTTTATTTTTAAAAAATATGAATGAGTACATCACATAGTGGAAGGAAATGCACTAAAATTTAAATATGGATTTTACTGGGAAGTGGCTTTTACTTTCTTCTACGTTTGTTTTACCAGTTTTCTGTAATATTTATAAAAGCATGAAATATTTTTGGGATAAAAAAGTAAATTTTGGCTACACAAAAAGTAAACTTAAAAAAAGTTATCAGTTCTATTTTTTAGAATTTATGTAATTTTACTGAAGTATATAGATGTAGTATAATTCTCATTCCAGATTACAGGACTAATCATTCTAAACAAATCAGTCATATATAACATACTTTTTTAGTATCAACCTCACCCTATCCCATCTAGCTTCCTAAAGTGTTTTGTATTTCATTGTTTCAGAAGCATTCTGGTGAGCAAAATCATGTACATGGAATACCTCATCAAATTCTGTCTTAGCAAGGCTGATTTCTTTAAAGTATGCTGCACAAATACACTTTTATGGCTCTTCACTTCATGCAGTCATCTTCAAGGACTTAGTATTTACTATGACCTCTTTCTCCTGTAAATATGAAAAATCCATTTCAGATTACACTGTCATTTTCCGTGATTTTAATGAATTATGAAAGTCTGATCTTATAAGACTCTTCCACCCATATCTTCCTCCAGTTCCCCACACTTTGCATTTCCTATTGCCTCTGGGCCTGAAGTTTCATTCATTTGAAAACTATTCTTGGAAAGATCTCCCCTCCTCCAGCTGTTAATCTGTCATTAAGGGACCATAAGTCATTCAGATATACTACACTATTATGCAACCTCAACAGAGTGGAAAAAATCATTTGCTTCACTGTCAGTGTAAAAACTTTTATCTTCTTTGACAGTTTTATTTAGAAAACTTCAGCTTTATTTTAATTTGATTCTAATGATGGCTTTCAGAAAATGATTTGAGTAAGTAAAAGTTTAGTGCAATGACAGCTGTCATGATTTCTGTGGTGGTTTCTCTCAAGGAGTATTTATTGAAAAGATGCATTTCAAATACAGTGCATCATTTTTTGGCACAGTGGATGGGAGTTAATTATTCAGAGCTAGTAATGTGGTAGTATTTACTCAGTGGGGAATTTAAGTAAGAAAGGTCCATTTGTTTTATCTTCTCTCTCTTTCCTAGCCAATGCTTCCTTGAGCAAAACTGAGATTCGCAGAAATTCCCATGGCATTTGAACGTACGGTAATTGCTGTTGATTGTCCTTACAAGGTAAAATGGCCATCACATTTTCTAATAATAAAAATGATGGCTTGAAATGAATTCAGAGTGCAGTAGGTAATGAATGGATTTTTTTAGTTCAATTTTTTATGTGGGCTGCTGTGTGGAAATAAAGGGTAGAGGTATTTATAACAATCTGAAGCTGCTTTATTTTGGAAGTATATTGATGGAATTAAGCATAATTATGGCTCTCACTAAATTTTCAAACTCATTTTCATGTAGTGGGGAATACTAACCACATATGACCTTGGAAGTCTGGAATGAATTTATCCTTGGTTGGTGGTGGTTGAGATACAGAGACCCAAGTCTTCATTCTGAAAATAATTTTATTTGGAAGTGTCTATATCAGCTTTCCACAAGGCCCAAATAATGGACCAACTCAACAATGGCAGTTCATTTAGGTATCAATAATTTTGCTATAGAATATCTTGCCTTATAGAAATAAAGGCACAATTCTGAGAGCTGAAGAAGCAAAAGTATGGATATCTGCATATCTTCAGTCATAAAGATGTATATGTAAGCAATCTGAAAAAGCATCACTGTACAACTGCGAAATTAATAACACTTTAAACGATTTTAAGATTGCACTGTGGTTTCAAAGAACAACAAGTTAAGGTTAGCTCAGGAATGAACATTTAATATAAAATGTGTGGTGGATTTTTTTCTCTTAAGGCTTATTTTATTTCAGAATTATAATGCTATAAAATGACTAACAAGTAAAATATAAGTCAAAGAGAAATAATCCTCTGCTTGCGTTGTTTGTCTGGATGCAGAGAGGGCTGGGAAAGTGTTGCTTTGCAACTCTTGAAGAGAAAGCCTTGTAGAAGAGTGTCTTCAGATATCACAAAGATTTGTTTCAAATAGTTATTGAAGCAATGCATTGTCTCTGGGGAAGCTGAGATATTCAAATAAGAGATGACACTAAACATTAGGCTTTACATTTTGTAATTTTTTGTCAGGAATTAAGTGAAAGGGTGAAAGTTCTTTCTTATTTCTTCTTTTTTCCAGATTGCATCTTTATGCTAAGTTTCTCAGCCTTCACTGATGAAAAAGCACATTAGTAAGAGGATTATGTTTACCATTCTACCCTAATTATTTTAAATGGAAAAGTTCAAACTAAACAATGAAGCTTTTCTAAATCTGAAAATGTTTCCAATCTGAAGATCCAAAAGCCCCAATATATAAGCTTTGTCTGCATAATTTAGGCATGATGGTAAACACAGCTTTGAGAAATTTTAAGCCATGCTTTCTAGACAGCATTAGCTTTTATCCTCACTAGATGAAATCTTATAATACCTTGCTGAATTGTTCCATTGTGTTTAAACAAAAAACATACAGATTTGGCGAATGATAAAAAGGACATTAATTTCAAAATATCTGAAAGAAGACAATTCACTACTTAATAAAAAGTTGCACATTGGGCCACCATCTAATCCGTGTAGATAAGTATTTTGTTAGTTAACACCAGTCTAAGTTTATTCAGCAAACATATAAAAGGCTGGATGGTATTCCAAAATAGTAATCCTGAAAAGAGGTACTTTGATGTCTGCTATAATTCATATGTTTGTTTGTTTAACTGCTTGCATTTAATCTTTCTTTTTGTATGTGGGTCTATTTGGCTTGGGTATGGGTAATTTATAATTGTGCCATATGTCCCTCCTACGCAGGAAAAATGGGCTCTACAAAGTCAATCCTCTGGACCTCATTAGCAGACTTTGGACAGAGTGAGAGGGATGAGGGAAAATCATTCCTTCTCTATGCACAGACACAGTGATGTTACCCAGCTGGTTCACCCAGACATCACAGGTGCACACCAGTTCCCCAGCTGGGCATTTCCAGGGTGAGAGCCAGCAGACATGGAAATAAGAAAGACTCGTTACCCATCCAGTCCTTTGGAACCAATTCTATATTTACATAGACAGCAAGCTCAAGCAATCATACTATTTTGATTCCTTCTGGGGTATTTTTAAATATTATTCAGGTGTCCTAAGAACCTACTTAAATACTTACAAATTTTTCAGTCCCATTTGCTTTTGTTTGTAATGGTTCAGAATTTGTTTTCAGGTAGTTCAAAAAGTGAAAAATCTAGTTTGGAATTTAATCAAGCTTATAGGAACTATTGAGCTATTCACTGCCAATGTATATGTTATTAAAACCACAAACTAAAAGTGCTTGTTGGAAGAGGCATCATTAAATAAACAGATTATTGTTTAATGTTTAAATAAAACTCCTTGGAATAATGTCTTTGAGGCAATGCAGAAGCCATTGTAATCTTAACAATTCTCCGCCCTACCCTGAAGGACATTATCTTTCTTTTACACAATCAGACCAAAATGAAGATATATAATAAGAATTGTTAAGATTTATTTACAGACACTATATCTACATTACTTAATTTAATTCTAATAATAAGCATATAACACTGCTTTTATCCTTTTATTATAGGCCAACAAACTGAATCTTAAGGAAATATTGAGATTATAGTCTGCCTGGCTCCAAATTCTGAGCTTTTAAACAATTTACTGCTACATGAGGTTTCTACACAAAGAAATATTCTGCTAAATAACCAAGTCATTCCATCTCTTCCTCTCTCAGCTCTCTCCATGTCTGGTAACAGGTATGACACTTGTGTTTTCTTTTTCAATTTGCTACTTAAATAAGTAAAAATACCATATGGTGATTAAGATCATGCTGCTTAGAGTTTAGTTAAGCCTGAGTTTTAATTCCATCTCCTCCTCTTACAGACTTTGACCTAGGGCAAGTTACTTAATTTTTTTTGAGTATTAGCTACTTTTATTTATTTGTTTATTTATTTATTTATGTACTTATTTATTTTTGAGACAGGGTCTCATTTTGTCACCCAGTCTGAGGGGCAGTGGTGCAATCACAGCTCATTAGCTAGGACTACTGGCACCTGACACCATATCCAGCTACCTTTCTTTGTTTTTTGTAGAGATGGTATCTCACTATATTGCCCAAGTTAGTCTCAAACTCCTGGCCTCAAGAAGTCCTCCTGTCTCAGCCTCCCGAAGTACTGGGATTACAGGTGTGAGCCACCATGCCCCACCTTAAGCATTAATTTTTTGGTCCATAAAAAGGGACATGACAATTCTTATCTTCTATGGTTGTTTTAAAGATTAGTTGAGATAATGTATGCAAAGCATTTAGCACAGTGCCTTGTATATAATAAATCCTGGATAAATGGTAGCCAGTTTTGTTGATACCATATAATTTAAATATTGCTGTGTGTTATAACTCCAATATCACTCTATTTCTATTATCATCACATTTAATTTAACTCCCATGCCTGGGCTGGAACTCATATCTGTATACCAAGCCTTCATTTCTCAATGCCAGGAGGTTAGCGCCAAGTGGCTGGAACAAGGCATGCACGTGTAGTATGTGCAGAACTGATCTCAGTAGAGCTTTTAGTAAATCCGAATCAATGATACCCACAGTCCATCCACTAAGGGCGCAAGTCCTAGTAGTCACTTAAGACTCCTCACTGTCTTCAACCCCCACTTGTGATCAGTCACCCTGTTCGTTCTGTCTCCCAATGCTCACTTTATACCATTGCTCCAACCTTAGGTCAGACACCAACTTTCTCTTTTCTGCTCTATTGTTTCCTCCTGTATTCCTGCCTCTAATCTCAGCTCTGCCATGAGACAGATGACAATTGTATGTATTTAATTCTGTAACTCCTTCTTATAATGGCTCTCTAGTCCATCTAGCAGGACTCCTGCACGAAAGAACTCACTGGAAGTTAAGAAGAAAGCATTAGAATTAGCATTAGAATTAGAATTTTCTTTTTGTTTCATAATTTTATTCTTTCTAAAATATTTTTGTATATGTCTGTAATATATATATTTTATAATGTACGTGATATAGTAGTAAAAGAGATACATGTGTGGTGGTTCATTTTATGTGTTAAGTTTGCCTAGGCTACAGTACCCAGATACTTGGTCAAATGCATCTGGATGTTACTATGAAGGTATTTTTCAGATGAGATTAACTTGAAATTCATAGACTTGCAGTAAAGCAGATTACCCTCAATAACATGGTTAGGCCTCATCCAATCAGTTGAAGTGCATGAGAAAAAGACTGACTTCCCCTGGAGAAAGAACTCTCAACAGACTGGCTTCAGAGTCCCAATGTAACATCAACTCTTCCTTCAATCTCCAGGCTGCTGGGCTGCCCTGTAAATTTCAGACTTGCTAGCCTCCACAATCACATGAGCCAATTCCCTAAAATAAATCTCACTCGCTCTCTTTCTCACTTTCTTGAATATATGTTCATTCTATTGGTTCTATTTTTCTGGTGAACCCTGAGTATTACGACATATTTTACAGAAACACATGTAACATGCTCAAAAGGTTTTCAAAAAAATTTTAATCTTGACTCAATAATTTTACCAATGGGTAGCATGTCAAAATAAATCTCACTCACTCTCTTTCTCACTCTCTTGAATATATATTCATTCTATTGGTTCTACTTTTCTGGAGAACCCTGACTATTACAACATATTTTACAGAAATACATGTAACATGCTCAAAAGGTTTTCAAAAAAAATTTTAATCAGTGCTCAATAATTTTACGAGTGGGTAGTATGTTCCCAAATTTTGGAGACTAGCTGTCTCTATGACAAAGTCTAAACTCCTAAGTGTTTAGACTCATGAGGGACCTTCATGAGCTGACCCTTGCCTGGCTCACTAGTCTCCTGGGCTGCCATGCCACCACACACATACCAAGCACTTACCATTCAGAAGGGTTTGTGGCTCTTGGAATCCAACAGATTTGTGGACATTTTTACATTTGCTAGCATTTCACTCTGCCCATAGTTCTACCCCCAAACTTCTGCTGCATTTGTCTTATAAACTACTGAACTTTTGTTGGGCTCAGTTCGTGTGTCCCCTCTTCTGAGAAACTATCTCCCCTAGACATATTTAGGTTCTCTTTTCTTTCTATTTCTAAGTGCCCACTATAGACCTAATTATGTCAATTATCCTATTATTTTGTAACTATTTATTGGCATGTCTTTTCACTAGACTGTGGGATTCTTAAGAAGAGATTGTTTTCTTATATGTTTTTATATTTCCAAATCTGAACAGAGTAGATAGCAAATATATGGTGAATTGAGTCACCATGGCTGGACTGCTGTTCAATATATACCCAAATACTCAATTTTGCATGCAAGAGAGTATGAAGCTGAAAAGCATCTCCATGTTCTACAGATCCAAACCCTCGAGTTTACACATGAGAATAACTAAGACCCAGAGGGATAACTTGCCCCAAATCACAAAGCCAGGAAGAGGCAGAGCCAGAAAGAGAATACAGTTTGGTTTTCATGTTGTCCAGAACTCTTTTCACTACTCCATATGGTTGAGTGTGATATATTTCAGGTGCACATACATGTTTTCTGAGTATCTGCATGTTTCTAAAACACAAACATAGGCAGTATGGAATATGTAATCACAAACCAGTCAACACTCATGAGAAGATGGTAAAAACCTAACTGTGATTTTTCTTGACCACCAGATAAACAGCTGTTACAATTTCTTGCCCCATGCTTCCAAAAACAGAAGAGACTTTATGGACAAATTGATCTTTTTAGACACTGATCTTGCTACTTGGTTATGCTGTTTTCAAAGAATAGTGCCAATAAGTGACATCTGATTAATTTTTAAAGTATAATTTCTCTTTTCACCATTACTGTTTTGAGCGACAAGAAGAATCCAATGGAAATGTTTAAAGAATATACACCAACAACTACAATTTACCTAACTTTACCTAACTCCAAAGCAAACTTAGGTCCATCATTCATTCATTCATTTTGTCACAGAGGCTCAATAATACTATCTCTCAAGCCACTGTTTCAAACTGAATATGTAATAGCTTTCTGGATATTCCTACATGGTGGACTGGCATGGTTTTGAAATAATTGTGCCCAGAGCTAAACTCATTTCCTTTTCTCAAATATAGTTTTCTCCTGTTTTTGTTTGGTATTTTGAATCATCATGGGTGAATCTCTGTATAATACATACCCAGATACTCAATTTCGAATGAGAGTGATGAATTACTGTATAATATGCACCCAGATACTCAATTTTGCATAAAGGAAGCCTCACCTCAGTTCAGGTCATCATCAACTAGTTTCTTTTAACTGAGTGTCTGTCTGAACAAATGAAACTAACCCATTTCATTTCTACTTCCAATACAGACTTCCCTTCACAATAATTTTTCTACTTCTAAAAGTGGCACCATTATTCTCTCAGATTATCAAGGAAATTTTTGAAATCAGTTTTCCTACCAGGATTAGACTTAAGCCCCAGTTCCTCCTACACGTCCATATACATTGTCCCTCAAACCTTTTTCTGATTGAATCTAATATCTTGCTGTGAATTCTGTCAGTGGTTTGCTCATTATGACTCAAAAGTATTGACAAAGTCCCTCTGCCTATGTTATTTGACATGGAATCTTCTATCCCTTTTGACTGAAAAGCCACCTGTCTGGCTACCTCTTCTAATTATTCTGCTCATCATTTGAGGGAGAAATTGCTAATGTGATTAGTCAGAGCTTAACCACATTTGTGGTGAGCATGGTTATTCTGTTCTAAAGATTAGTATGTATGAGAGGTGTTTCCTTTTATACTCATTTCTCCCACATGATAAGTATACCCCCAAGGAGGACACAGATTTGAGGTAGGTTTGGCCAGGTATCTCTGTTCTTATGTTATCTCTTCCATGCTAACAAATAAGTGATGAGTTAAGCTTTGGTCTACTCTGCAGACAGAGTCACTGCAAATAGAAGAAGGAATCAATAATTTTGCTTTAAGTTATATATGACAGTTCAGTTTTACAAAGATTCTGTATGTTGAATTTGAAGCACTGATTCAGCTATTATAGACACAATTTTTCACATTTGATGAAAAATGCTAACATGAGTTTAAGAAGTTAAACAAAAACCCATTTAAGTTAGCTCAAAGTAAAGCACATCAAGGCATGTCATAGTCAAATTTCTGAAATACAATGATATAACAGAAAATATTAAATAACCTAGGGAAAAAATATTAAATATAAGGGTCCAATGATTCAAATGAGGGCTAAATTTTTATGTGAAACCATGGAGGTCAGGAGACAATGGGATGACATTTTTAAAGTGCTAAATGAAAAGAAAAACTGTCAACCTAGAATTTTATATGTAATAAAAATATTTCTCAGATCGAAATGCAAAACAAGGTCATTTTCGGACAAACAAATGACAAATGACAAACAACAGCTATCTGTTGATAGTAGGTGAATATTAAAAGAAATGTTAAAGAACATTCTGTGGGGAGAAGAATAGATATAGTAGATGCAAATTTGGATCCACACGAAGAACTGTTGAGATCTGCAAATGATAAATGTGTGAATAAATATAGTTTTTAAATTTTTTTTAACTTTTAAAAAAGATAATTTAACTTCTTAAAAACAAAAATAACAATATATTGTGGCTTTAAATACATATGAAAGTAAAATATGTGCAACAAAAGCACAACAAAGGCGGGATAGGTAATGAAACCATAGTGTTGTTAAGTTTATAGATTATATTTGAAGTGGCACAATATTATTTTAAGATATAATGTGATAAAGACACATGTAGATTGTAGAGAAAACATATACACACACAACAAGCAAAGCAAAGCAAAGAGCTGTGACTAATATACCAATGAAAAAGTGGAGGGGAGTACTGAAAAATATTCAAAATAAAACTGTAAAAGAAGGGAGATATCAAAGAACAGATGCATACATAGAAAATCAATAGCAAAATGGCAGGCTTAAACCAATCAGATGAACAATTGCATTAAATGCAAATAAACTAGGGCCTCTTCTGTAATGACTGAGTAGTTCATAGAGGATGATGCCCTGTCACAGATGATGATATAAGTTCTAGACAAAATGCAAACCAAACAAATAAACAATCAATAAGTAGTGATTGACGGCAACAAAGAGCTAACAACAAACGTAGCCAGATTCTGGAGGGAAGCAGACACTTGGAAAAACGCAACACCAGAAGATGAGTTAACAGGTCTTACACCTTTTATCCTGAGGGCAAATGAAATTTAGCAACATGTCGGGATTAAATTTTTAATGGAAAAGTTTATAGTCTTTCTAGTCTGAAGAACTATAGGACAGAGTTTGTGGAAATCACAGCTGCATAAAAGAAGTGTGTATACTGATTAAGAGAGCCCTGATTTCTTTGTGTAAACTCAACCCAAATGTCTGACTTATCTTTGAAACATACATGTGTGGGACAGACTACAGCTAAGGATAAAAAATTGTGCTAAGAGTTGAGCTGCTTACAAGAAAAAGAGTTTGCAGTTTAAGACCAACTAGGAATTTCCAGAATCCAGAGTCTCCACAACATAACATTCAAATGTCCAAGATATAAATTACTCTATTTATGAGGTGCTGGAAAACGTACTCATTAGTGTAATAAAATAGCAATCAAAGAAGACCAACACTGAGATGATCCAGTTCTTAGGATTAATGTGCATGGATTTCAAAGCAGTATTATAATAATTAACCTCAAGGATGAAATAATATATGCTCACAATAACTGAAAAGAAAGGACATCTCATCAGAGAGGAAAAAAATGTAAAAAACGACCAAATGGGAATTGTAAAGCCAAAAAATACAATACATTAAAACATTTCCACTGAGATGATCAGTAAGAAGGAAATGACGGAGAAAACAGGCACTAAATTTGAAAATAGATCAACAGACGTTATACATTTTGAAACCTAAAAAAAAAAAAAAAAAAGTAAAGAACAGACCTTCTTAGACTATGAGGGAAAAAAAAAGACTATCAGCAGTGGGAGAGAGTGAGAAGAGGAGAGAGAAAATATTTGAGGAAATAATGGCTGAAAATACCCCCAATTTTTTTTTTTTTTTAAAAAAGAGAATTTACAAATCCAAAAACGTATTGCGTTTTTGGAGTATGAATAGTACAAAGTACAAAGTACAAAGTACAAAATATAATGTACAAAGCAGGAAAAGTACAAAATATAATGGCAAGAGACTATAATAGAGTCAAACTTCTAAAAACCTAAGATAAAAGGAAAAATCCTGAAGCAGCCAAAGAAAAATGACACCGTATAGAGCAAACAATAAGTTAAAAAAAAAAAAAATGAAGGCAAGAGGCAGTAGGGAAACATCTTCAAAATACTTTTAAAAAAAGTCTCTCTCCA
>NW_012102155.1:2608154-2609328 GCF_000951045.1 Mandrillus leucophaeus
ATTATTACATAATATATTATATAATATGTTAACAATATATTTAATAATAACTATATGTGTATATATAGTTATTATTTTTTGAAAGTACCACGCAATGGGGAGATACTGGTCAAAGTTGTACCCTTTGCCCAGTTTTAGTTAGACAGGAGGAATAAATTCTGCAGATCTGTTGTTCAAAATTGTGTCCATAGTTAATAATAAAGTATTTTATATTGAAAACTGCTAAGAAAGTATTTCTGAAATGTCCTCACCACGAAAAAATAATAAGTATATGAGTTGATTGATATGGTTTGGATATTTGTCCCCTCCAAATCTCATGCTGAAATTTGATCCCAGTGTTGGAGGTGGAGCCTGGTAGGAGGTATCTGAGTCATGGGGCAGATCTCTCAGGAATGGCTTGGTGTCCTCCTAAGGTAATGGGTGAGTTCTCTTTCTACTGGTTCTTTTGAGATCTGTTTATTTAAAGCAGCTGGTCATTTCCTCCTCCGTCTTTCTCCCTCTCTTGCCATGTGATACTTGGGCTCCCCCTTTGCCATCCACCATGACTGAAAGCTTCCTAAGGCCTCACTAGGAGCAGACACCAACCCAGGCTTCCTGTACAGCCTGCAGAGCTATGGACCAAATAAATCTTTTCTTTCTTTTTCTTTTTTTTTTTCTTTCTGGTTGAGACAAGGTCTTGCTATGTCACCCAGGCTGGAGTGCAGTGGCACGATCTTGGCTTACTGCAACCTCCACCTCCTGGGCTCAGGCAATTCTCCTGCTTCAGCCTCCTGAGTAGCTGGGACTACAGGTGTGCACCAATATGTCCGGCTAATTTTTGTATTTACTGTAGAAGCAGGGATTCGCCATGTTGGCCAGGTGGCCATGAACTTCTGGGCTCAAGGGATCTGCCTGCCTTGGCATCCCAAAGTGCTGGGATTATAGGCGTGAGTCACCACTCTGCTCCCAGCCATCTCTTTTCTTTATAAATTACTCAGCTTCAGATATTCCTTATAGCAATGCAAAACAGACTAACACAGTGATGGATATATGTTAATCAGCTTGATTTAATCGTTCCACTACATACATGGCAATAGATAAATTAATATGTAAGCATCATATTGTACCTCATAAATATATACAATTATTTGTCAATTAAAAATAAATAAAAAATTTTAAATAAAAATTTAAAATT
>NW_012102155.1:2614513-2615862 GCF_000951045.1 Mandrillus leucophaeus
TTTTTTTTTTTTTTAAAAAAGAGAATTTACAAATCCAAAAACGTATTGCGTTTTTGGAGTATGAATAGTACAAAGTACAAAGTACAAAGTACAAAATATAATGTACAAAGCAGGAAAAGTACAAAATATAATGGCAAGAGACTATAATAGAGTCAAACTTCTAAAAACCTAAGATAAAAGGAAAAATCCTGAAGCAGCCAAAGAAAAATGACACCGTATAGAGCAAACAATAAGTTAAAAAAAAAAAAAATGAAGGCAAGAGGCAGTAGGGAAACATCTTCAAAATACTTTTAAAAAAAGTCTCTCCCCAGTTAAACAAAATTTTTTTAGAGACAGGGTCGCCTTATGTTGCCAAGACTGGTCACGAATTCTTAGGGTCAAATGATCTTCCTGCCTCAGCCTCTCCAGTAGCAGGGAATACAGGTGTGTGCCACCATAGCCAGCCACAAATTCTATGTCTAACAAAATGCTTTTCAAGAAACAAATGAAAAAACATATGTTCATGGTGGGGGGAAAAGAACTTATCCTCAGTATAGCTGCACTATAAGACATACTAAACGAAGCTGTTCATGAGGAAGTAAAGTAATACAAAAGGAAAACTCTGGTTTTCAGACAAGAATTATCATTATAAAAATGTTGAATATATGGATAAATAAAAGAGACTATTTTTATCTTAATTTTAAACAATACCTAGGACTAATTAAAGCAAAAATTATAACATTGTAGTGTATGTAATGGATTTAGATGTAATGCATAAGACAACTACGGTGTAAGGGAATTGGGAGAGATAAATGAATCTATAATGTTGCAAGGTGTATAGATTTTTCAAGAACTAGTACAATATTTACTCTAGGTAAACTTTGAAAAGTCAAGGATACATCCTGAAATTCCTAGAACATCCAATAAAATTAATAAAAAGAGGTATAGCTAAAAAGGCAATAGGTAATTAAAATTGCTTTCCAAAATATAAATAGGCTATGTACTCTATTTACAGGACAGATTGCCAGGTGAAATAAAGACGGTAAACACAAAATTTTTCTGTGTGTGAGTTACATGTAAATATAAATAGTTAGCTGGGTGCAGTGGCTTACGCTTGTAATCCCAGCACTTTGGAAGGCTGAGGCGGGTGGATCACCTGAGATGAGGAGTTTGAGACCAGCCTAGCCAACGTGGCAAAAACCCATCTCTACTAAAAATACAAAATCAGCTGGGTGTGGTGGCACGTGCCAGTAATTCCAGCTAGTTGGGAGACTGAGGCAGGAGAATCGCTTGAACCTGGGAGGAGGAGATTGCAGTGAGCTGCGCCACTGCACTCCAGCCTAGGGGACAGAGTGAGACTCTGTCTCAAA
>NW_012102155.1:2616807-2623412 GCF_000951045.1 Mandrillus leucophaeus
CACAGTGATGGATATATGTTAATCAGCTTGATTTAATCGTTCCACTACATACATGGCAATAGATAAATTAATATGTAAGCATCATATTGTACCTCATAAATATATACAATTATTTGTCAATTAAAAATAAATAAAAAATTTTAAATAAAAATTTAAAATTACCATGCAAATGCCAATCATAAGAAAGGTAGAGTTGTTATATTAATATACCATGAAATGAAGATTTCAGGGAAAGGAGTATTATCAGAGATAAAGAGGAATATTTAACAATGATTTAAAAAATAGTTCATAAAGAAGTCCTAACAATAATACATGCATATGTACCTAATAGTATAGTTTCGAAATAATTGAAGCAAATATTGACAGACAGTAGAGAAACAGATGAAACTATAGTTATAGTAGGAGATTCTAAAACTAATCTTTCAGTAAATAACAGACCTACTTGAGAGAAAATCAGTAAGAATACAAACAACTTGAAAACTTTATCAACCAACTTGATCGAATTGACATTTATGGAGCACTGCAGCTAACGGTCTGCAGAATCTGAATTCCTTTCAAATTCACACAAGACATTCTCCAGGACAGGGCATATCCTGGGTCATTTAAAAAGTCTGAATTCCAAAGGTTGATATTATACTGAGCATGTTCTCATACCACTGTAGAATTAAAGTAAGAATCGATAAAACAGAAAAATAGAAAAGCCTCAAATATTTGAAAATTAAGTAACTCAGGTCTAAGCAATCCATGGGTTAAAGAAGAAATTACAAAGAAAACTACAAAATATTTTAATAAGAAAAAAATGATGAAAAATTGTGATTTGTGAAATGCAATTAAAATAGTGCTTAGCAGGGAGTTTATAGCTCTATGTGCTTATTTTAGAAAAGAAGCAGGGTTAAAATCAATGATCTAACTTTCTAACCTAAGAAGTTGAAAAAAAAATCAGATTCAAGCCAAGGAAAGTAGAACAATGAAAATAATAAAGATAGGAGCAGATATTAATGAAAAAAATTTCAGAGAAAGAAACCAAATGTGGCTCTTTGAAAAAATTATATTAAAATTGATTAACTCTCTCACTATATTGATTATCAATATCAGGAATGAAAGTGAGGATGCTAGTATAGATCTTACAAGTATTATAATGATAAAAAGAAATATTAGAGATGATTTGAGCCAGTAAGTTCAACAGTTTTGATGAACAAATTCCTGGGGAGAAAAATAACAAACTGATTTTTAAAAATAGAAAATTTAAATAGCTAAATATCTGCTAATGAAATATAAATAGTAATTAAAAACATTACCTAAAATATAATTAGAGCAATGGAGTAAAATGGACATTTCAGAAATAAACTTAACGTTTTTCGTGAAATAAGTTTCAACAAAGCCTCCAAATTGAAATGATGGGGGAAAGGAGCATCTTCTCAACAAATGGTGGTGGGACAACTGGATAGCCACATGGGGGAGAAACCTTGCCTCATCTCTCTCCCCATATACATAATTTAACTTAAGATGGATCTCAGAACTAAAAATAAAAGCTAAAACTATATAGCTTCCAGAAGAAAAAAATTGGATATCCTCAATACCTTGAGATACACAAATATTTCTTAGGATATAAAAAGCAAAATCCAGCTGGGCACGGTGGCTCACGCTTGTAACGTCAGCACTTTGGGATGCCAAGGTGGGCGGATCACGAGGTCAGGAGATTGAGACCAGCCTGGCCAACATGGTGAAACCTTGTCTCTACTAAAAACACAAAAATTAGCTGGGCGTGGTGGCACATGTCTGTAATCCCAGCTACTCAGGAGGCTGAGGCAGGAGAATGGCTTGAACCAGGGAGTCAGAGGTTACAGTGCGCAGAGATCATGCCACTGTACTCTGCCTGGCAACAGAGAGCGAGACTCCATCTCAAAAAAAAAGAAAAGAAAAGAAAAAGAAAAACCATAAAAGAAAAATCGTTACGTGATCAAAATTAAATTTGTTATGCTAATTAAAATACCCTGTGTATAAGGATGAGTTTGTGTCCTTTGTAGGGACATGGATGCAGGTGGAAACCATCATTCTCAGCAAACTATCGTAAGAACAGAAAACCAAACACCGCATGTTCTCACTCATAGGTGGGAACTGAACAATGAGATCACTTCGACTCGGGAAGGGGAACATCACACACCGGGGCCTATCATGGGGAGGGGGAAGGGAGGAGGGATTGCATTGGGAGTTATACCTGATGTAAATGACGAGTTGATGGGTGCTGACGAGTTGATGGGTGCAACACGCCAACATGGCACAAGTATACATATGTAACAAACCTGCACGTTATGCACATGTACCCTAGAACTTAAAGTATAATAAAAAAAAAGATTAAATATTCAACAAGGGAAGTCAGAAGAAGGTAATATCATCCACAGAGACAGGTTTGTTGTGAAGAATTTTCATAAAGATTTCTCACTTCCTTGGGACTCTTCAAGTATGTGGTTATTTTTAAAAATAAATTTCCAAAAGTAAAAAAAAAAAAAAATACCCTGTGTACAGTAATTAAATAGATAAGCCACAAACCGGAAGATAATATTGTAACGTATATATCTGACAAAGGACTTATATCCGAAATACACCAAAAACTTCTACAACTTAATAAACATAAAGACAACTAGTCATGTCAAAACATGAGCAACATATTTATGGTTCCCTTCAGGAAAGGATGATTAATGTGTTGACTGGGAGAGGACAGCAGAATTTCTCTAGGGTATTAAAGTGTTCTGTATCTTGATCTAGGTGTAGACCACGGTGGGGTATGCTCTTGTCAGAACTTATCAAATGGTGCACTTAAGATCCGGTGTCTCTCTTTTTATGAATTGTATCTCAATGGAAAAAAAAAGTGTTACTTTAATTTTCAAATTTGCTACAATACCAATCCTGTAATAATTTCTCTTACATCATGACAATTAATAATTACAAGTCAAATTATTTATTTTGATAAAAATGCCACTCATTTAAAAACACTTGAATGTGACAATATGTCCTTAAATCTAGAAAGCTGATGTGCTATAGGATATGTGGGAAACAAATCTGTCCTCTGAGCTCACTTTATGGTAAATATTATTTTGCTGCAATTAATGGAAGTGATTTTTTTTTCATTTATAAAGCAAAAGAATGTACACCCATTAATTTTTCACTTGCTAATGCAATAATAAGGCAGCATTTTAAGATGATGAAAAATGATTCTTCAGGCAGCATGATACAGCAAAAAGAACAATGGACTGAAGTCAGGAGGTCTGCTCTGTGTTCTTGGCATTGCCACTTCATAACTGTGCATTGAACCCTGGAAAAGTCCCAGCATCTCTAGGTCTTTCTCTCCCTCATCTGCAAAACGAAGTGATTGAAGTGAACGACCTTTGAGACCCTTCCTGCCTCTAACATTCTAAGATCTATGATCCATGCCTTGAACTATGACTGCAGGTGTCCTCTCTTTTGACATTTTAATATGCCGAGGCACTTACATTTATTTTCATTCATTCTATCACTATGCAAGGATCAAATTCAGGAAGCTATTTTAAAAATATGGGAAAATTTAATTAATTTTAGTTGATACTTATGATTCTGTTAGCACATTATTTGTTATTAAGGTCACATAAAGAACTAATCATTTCTACTCTGATTCCAGAGGCATAGTGTGTATTACAATAACATAAATCATATTAGTGTGAATGTGAGATTAATTTCAAAAAGAGACAAATTACATGCTTTGCTTAGTATTTACATATTGGATGTTATGAATTTATTTCTTATTCATGGTAATAACATTAATTACAATAAATTTGTTTTATATTCATGTAAATGTCACACACTTCTGGAATTTGGCATCTATAATACATGAATAAATGGCCACTAGCTTTTTACTCTCATATTTCGGATGTAGTTACTCAAATGAATAGTCACAAAATTAACAAGCTATGAAACCAAAAAAAAAAACTGATAGTTGAATTTTATTGATTTTTGTCACAATATCAAGCTATATAATTTCTTACCTCTGGAACTTATTTAGTAATTTTATGTAATGAATTATTTATTAACAGCCAGAGGCCTAACTGGGAATTACTTTGATCTAGGTTCAGCACTTGAGGAAGCTGGCTTAAGAAGGCTGTGTACTCAGTGAAACCGACATTGCTACTGAAACATAGTCTGCCTCTATGTTTGTTTCTCTTCACCTCTACTAATCTTGATGAGAGATAATGTGATATGATATGATACAAAGAATTATAATCGAAGAGGTAAGACACCAGAAAACCTGGGTTCAAATTTCAATTGTACCACTTAAAATAGGCTTATCTTAAGCAAGTTTCTCAACTTATGTAGATGTGTAAAACAGAAACTATTTAAATGTAATTCAATTTATAAATATACCTGGAACCCTCTAGGCAATTAATATTAATTGGATATGGATTTGTATCCTATGCCTTCCGTCTAACTCCTACCTTCATTTTCTTAATCCTTTTAATTTACAATTGCTTTGTTAGATAAAAATCTCTTTCTTTATTGTGTCCCTCCATGTTCTCATTAATTTCCTATCCAGACCAGCCATCTACATCTTTACTCTGTCAACTAGGCTCCCAGCTCCTTAACAGTGGGTCCAGTGGCTCCCACCACTCAGAGCAAACCATCCTATGTTTTCAGCCTCTTCTGGAAGCACTTAGCTGCCTCACTTTGATGGAAACCTTGCTCTTCCTTAATCACACTGAAATCCTCAAAAACCCGCTGAAGAATATTCTTTCTTCTCCAACCCTTATTACCACTTAATGAACGCCTGAACCAGCTTTCTCATTCTCCCACAGCCCATCATTTCTACTACCACTTGGTCCAGCCTCCTGAGTCATGGCTGATATCATTCCCCGGTTTAAAAATCCTTGTTGACTGGGCACAGTGGCTCACGCCTGTAATCCCAGCACTTTGGGAGGCCGAGGCGGGTGGATCACCAGAGGTCAGGAGTTCGAGACCAGCCTGGCCAACATGGTGAAACCCCATCTCTACTAAAAATGCAAAAATTAGCCGGGCATAGTGGCAGGCGCCTGTATTCCCAGCTACTCAGGAGGCTCAGGCAGGAGAATCACTTGAACCCAGGAGGCAGAGTTTGCAGTGAGCTGAGATTGTACCACTGCACTCCAGCCTGGGCAACATAGAGCAAGACTCTGTCTCAAAAAAAAAGAAGAAAAAAATTCTTATTGACTATTTGGGGCCAAAGATTTGTTATGACAAAGTCTAAGCTTATTTCATGGGCTTTCAAGACCTCTATTAATCTGGCCCTAATCTATCTTTCTAATCTTAATCACTACATCTGTTTGCAAGCCTTTTATTTTAGTGAAACTGAACTGTTGCTTATACAGCTCTCTCTGTTCTTCCTAGACATGTTCACATTCTGTCTACTGAGATTAATTTTCATCCTAACCCCACATGTCCAAATAATACCCATTTTCCACATACAAACTCAAGTTCTACCTCTTTCTAAAGTTGTATTGGGTCACTGTGGGAAATCATCTCTTTCCTTATTGTGTGGGCTCTGTGCCTCTCATGGCCATCACACCTTTCTACCATGCATACTACCAACTTACATATATGTCTTTTTCTCGTCATGTATTCTTTGATTGCAGGACCCATATATAATTCATCTGCAAATTTCTAAAAGAAAAGCACAATGGTTTGTAGAAAACAAGTTCTTCAATATGTGAGTGAAATAAAGTAGTTTTGTATTATTTAAACAAAACTATACTTCCCTGAACTTTGCTGGAAGAGTATTTGCTGCAGAAAATAGAAATTTATTATTTCTAAAAAAGAACCCTTGTAGAACAAAATTTGGGGTAAAAAGACTATATTTATTATAAAGGTATAAGGACATCTCAAGAATGTAAAGTCTGGGAATTAGCAGGTTTTCATGGATGGAGTGTAATCAAAGGCTGGTACCCTCTGGGGATGCTGGGACAACATATCTTTCCATCCCTCATTTGTGATTATTTCTGGGTGTCTGATGTTGTTTGATCTTTCTCTCTCTCTCCCCCTGTCTCTGAAAACTAAAACTTTTGCTTTTCAACCCATATTACAGATCTTGATTGCAACAACTTTTGAATTTTCACTTTTTCTATTAAAGAATATCTAGATTGCAACTCAAATCTGTAAGTTACAATTCCACATTCTCAAACAAAGACCCTAATATACCTGGCAGGAATCAACTGCCCATATTTAAGCTTGCCACCTTTGATTAGAGAGCAAAATTACACTGTCAGACATTTTTGGATACACTAGCGCTTCTTCAAAATGGACATGACTATAGTATGCACCAAGACTCCCTGTTGCACCCAGGGATGTTTATAATCATTGGCATCATTTGGAAAGAGTAACTTCTCCAAAAAAGTGTGTAAGTGGCACAGGCTACCCAGTAGGTGCCCTTGCCAGTGGTTCGACTTCTGAAGTAATCTTCAGATTATAAAAAATTATTCTCTAGTTTTAGGCCAGGCACAGTGGCTCACATCTATAATCCCAGCACTTTGGGAGGCCAAGGTAGGTGGATCATGAGGTCAAGAGATCGAGACCATTCTGGTCAACATGGTGAAACCCCATCTCTA
>NW_012102155.1:2626917-2630538 GCF_000951045.1 Mandrillus leucophaeus
ATATATATATATATCTAGTACAGCTGCTAGTTCTTCAAAAATATTTGAAGTACTGTGTATTTGCATTTTGTTCCAAATAGGATTCAAGTCAGAGTTATAGTTTTGATATAAATTTATGAAATCATTTTGACTCCTTGAGGCTCTTTATCTTCGAGATTGGCAAAAGAACACTTTTGAAACTGAACCAGTTTATGAAATAGTTCTTCATCTGAAGATGAAGGTAGAGTCATCTGGTAAGTGAAAAGACACATTTTTCTTCCATTGGCTAGAGAGCGACTGATTCAACACAGGATTTCAAACGTTTGAAAGGAAAGATGAATCATCCTACTTTAAATGCAACTTTTGGCCATTACAGCTCAGTTGGTTTGATAACAAGCTTGGAAATACATATATATATATTTGCCCCTAAATCTGTTGGGTTCCCTTCTTTGACCAGAAGAAGATCAAGTGACGTGATCAAAGGGGTCATGTGTCAGAGGAAGGGGCAGCTTCTACCTCCATAAGGTAGAAGTATGAGGGAAGAGACTGATAGCATATTCAGGAAGCTCTGTTCTGGAACCGAATGAAATAAAAGGAAGGAAAGCAAGACTCAGCTGGTACTAGGTAAAGGACTAGAACCTAGAGCTGATCCAACATTTACAGCTGATTGGACAAGGAGGGAAGGGGAGTGATATGTTTTGGTCTGTGTCCCTACCCAAATCTCATGGTCAACTGTAATCCCCAGTGTTGGAGGTGGGGCCTGGTGGGAGGTGACTGAATCATGAGGTTGGTTTCTAATGGTTTAATACCCTCCCCACCTTGGTGCTTCTTCGTGATAGCGAGTTTTTGTGAGATCTGGTTATTTAAAAGCATATAGCACCTCCCCACTCTCGATCTTGCTCCTGCTCTACCCATGTGAACTGCCTGCTTTCACTTTGCCTTCTGCCATGATTGTAGGTTTCCTGCGGCTTCCCCGGAAGCCAAGCAGATGTCAGCATCATGCTTCCTGTATAGCCTGTGGAACCGTGAGCCAGTTACACTTCTTTTCTTTGTAAATTACCCAGTCCCGGGTATTTTTCTGTAGCAATTCAAGAACTGCCTAATACAGGGAGCTAGGTAAGAAGGAGACTAGAGAATGAAGGGCAGTGTAACAGATAAGTGGGTGGTTGTCTGTAGACAAACCAAGATTGCTTATCTTGGTTATTTACTCAGCTAGCACAGTCTTGCTCTGGTTAGTCAGTATATTTTGTTAAAGGTCTGGAACAGTATTGTATTAGAGTTCTCTAAAGGTACAGAACTAATAGGAAAGATGAATATACAAAGGGGAGTTTATTAAGGAGTATTGACTCACATGATCACAAGGTGAAGTCCCACACTAGGCCATCTGCAAACTGAGGAGCAAGGAAGCCAGTCAGAGTCCCAAAACCTCAAAAGTAGGGAAGCCAACAGTGTAGCCTTCAGCATGTGGACGAAGGCCCGAGAGCCCCTAGCAAATCACTGGTGTAAGTCCAAAAGTCCAAAGCTGAAGAACTTGGAGTCTAATGTTCAAGGGCAGGAAGCACCCAGCACAGAAAGAAAGATGAAGCCAAAAGACTCAGGGAGTCTGCTCCTTCCATGTTCTCTGCCTGCTTTATCCTTGCAGCACATGCAGCTGATTAGACGGTGCCCACCCAGATTGAGAGTGGGTCTGCCTTTCCCAGACCACTGACTCAAATGTTAATCTTTTTAGGCAACACCCTCACAGACACACCTGGGAACAATACTTTGCATCCTTCGATCCAATCAAGTTGACACTCATGTTAACCATCACAAGTAAACACAAAAGCTTACCCTCACATGGGTCTTCTGACATTGCTTGCTAGTGTTTGAGAGAGGGAGAGACATAAGGAGTAGGAGAAGAGTGAAACCAGAATGGAAATAACTGGGACACAGGCTGCTGACTTTCCCCTCTGTCCCGCTACTAATGAGGATAGACATGCAGAAACCCCATTTTTGTCCTTTCTGCATCAATTATAACTATCAATTAATTTATCTGGTGGGAAAGTCATTGACAGTTTAATAAAATTATAATATCCAAATTCCCGGTCAGCCCTTTATATCAGTTAGCAATGTATTCAGTGGCACAATTGAAACTCTCAAACAAGATTTCATTTATCTCTATAAACAAAAATTCCAATGTGGACCATCCAAGGTTAATGACAATTTAGTGATGACATCTGGGATCCAACTCTTCCTGTCTTTCCTCTGTCATCCTCACAGTGCAGGCCTTTGCCTCATGCTGGTCACCTCATGGTGGCAAAATGGCTGCTGTACCACCAGGTTCATGTCTGCATTCCAAGAAGAAAAAATGAGAAAGATTGACAGTTGAATCTGTGACTATCCTAAATAAAATTGAAACACTGTTAATTACCAAGAAGAGAATAAAATTTAATGGGGCAACTAGTTGTATTTGCCTTACCCTTCCCTTGATCAATTAAACCCATATATGTTTTTAAATCAAAAAGTCAAGGTAAACTGTGAAAGAGTGTATTGCTTATAACTAGTCCTGGACACTAGGGATTGACACTGCCTGGTTGAGCAGATCTGATTTCTCCAAAATATTTCAAAGCTAAGTAAGGTATGCTACCTTATTGATGGTTAACACAATGCCTGTAAGCCCCTGTAACTTGACCCTCTGCACCTCAGTTATGAAGACGGAAGAGGATAGAAGGTAGACAGAAGAAGCACAGGTATTCTGATAACAAACCACTCGCTGTACTGTGTGAAGAAGTGATGGAACAGAAAGCTGTGTTGCTGGGAAAAGCTGAATTATGAAGGACTCCATGTGTGATACTAAGCAGTTTGGATTTTTTCATATAGCAATAGTGAACTTGTGAAGAGCCAGAGAGATCCTAGTAGTCAAGATGGCGACAAAGAACATCCATTTTTATTTATTTATTTCGCATCAATGTACTAGTTCTGAACATTTGATCTAAGTTTCTAAGTGAAAACTTAAAAGGTCATTATCCTTAAAGTTATCACATTAGACTCCATAGAAACTCACAGTTCATAAATGAGACATTCTTTTATCATATCAAAGTAGTTGTTCCTTATATTCTTACCTATATTTAAAGTACCGTTTTCCTTCTCTGCTTAAAGAATGAATCACAGGTAGACACTCATTAATACCCAACATAATACTTCAGTTAGGTTCTAAATTAAAGGACAAATTTGGGAGAAAAATCATGTGTCAGAAGCATCTTTGCTCCACCAGCAGCTTGAATTCACACAAACACTGGAACTGAGTGGAATGTGGAGCCCACTTTTTCTATTAAGGAATTTGTTACTTTCTGTTCCAGACAACCAGGACAAACTACAGACTCTACTAGCAACAAAATTACCTCCCACGTTTAAAATAGTGCAAACAGCAGGTGTTGACAAGACAAAGACATATTGCCTTTTCCCCAAAGGAAGCAAAGGCCCAGATCTTTACACCAAGCCAACATCCATAAAAAGGATCAAGTGAGGGCTTTAACCCACTAAGAATCTCAATTTAGGTTTCTTCTCCAAAGACAGAAGCTGAACACATTGCTGTCACCTGAATTTTAACTTAAGAAAAGAGTACACAAAACTTTATTTTGTTTAACTCTGGTATTCAAGAAG
>NW_012102155.1:2631953-2634829 GCF_000951045.1 Mandrillus leucophaeus
ATATATATATATATCTAGTACAGCTGCTAGTTCTTCAAAAATATTTGAAGTACTGTGTATTTGCATTTTGTTCCAAATAGGATTCAAGTCAGAGTTATAGTTTTGATATAAATTTATGAAATCATTTTGACTCCTTGAGGCTCTTTATCTTCGAGATTGGCAAAAGAACACTTTTGAAACTGAACCAGTTTATGAAATAGTTCTTCATCTGAAGATGAAGGTAGAGTCATCTGGTAAGTGAAAAGACACATTTTTCTTCCATTGGCTAGAGAGCGACTGATTCAACACAGGATTTCAAACGTTTGAAAGGAAAGATGAATCATCCTACTTTAAATGCAACTTTTGGCCATTACAGCTCAGTTGGTTTGATAACAAGCTTGGAAATACATATATATATATTTGCCCCTAAATCTGTTGGGTTCCCTTCTTTGACCAGAAGAAGATCAAGTGACGTGATCAAAGGGGTCATGTGTCAGAGGAAGGGGCAGCTTCTACCTCCATAAGGTAGAAGTATGAGGGAAGAGACTGATAGCATATTCAGGAAGCTCTGTTCTGGAACCGAATGAAATAAAAGGAAGGAAAGCAAGACTCAGCTGGTACTAGGTAAAGGACTAGAACCTAGAGCTGATCCAACATTTACAGCTGATTGGACAAGGAGGGAAGGGGAGTGATATGTTTTGGTCTGTGTCCCTACCCAAATCTCATGGTCAACTGTAATCCCCAGTGTTGGAGGTGGGGCCTGGTGGGAGGTGACTGAATCATGAGGTTGGTTTCTAATGGTTTAATACCCTCCCCACCTTGGTGCTTCTTCGTGATAGCGAGTTTTTGTGAGATCTGGTTATTTAAAAGCATATAGCACCTCCCCACTCTCGATCTTGCTCCTGCTCTACCCATGTGAACTGCCTGCTTTCACTTTGCCTTCTGCCATGATTGTAGGTTTCCTGCGGCTTCCCCGGAAGCCAAGCAGATGTCAGCATCATGCTTCCTGTATAGCCTGTGGAACCGTGAGCCAGTTACACTTCTTTTCTTTGTAAATTACCCAGTCCCGGGTATTTTTCTGTAGCAATTCAAGAACTGCCTAATACAGGGAGCTAGGTAAGAAGGAGACTAGAGAATGAAGGGCAGTGTAACAGATAAGTGGGTGGTTGTCTGTAGACAAACCAAGATTGCTTATCTTGGTTATTTACTCAGCTAGCACAGTCTTGCTCTGGTTAGTCAGTATATTTTGTTAAAGGTCTGGAACAGTATTGTATTAGAGTTCTCTAAAGGTACAGAACTAATAGGAAAGATGAATATACAAAGGGGAGTTTATTAAGGAGTATTGACTCACATGATCACAAGGTGAAGTCCCACACTAGGCCATCTGCAAACTGAGGAGCAAGGAAGCCAGTCAGAGTCCCAAAACCTCAAAAGTAGGGAAGCCAACAGTGTAGCCTTCAGCATGTGGACGAAGGCCCGAGAGCCCCTAGCAAATCACTGGTGTAAGTCCAAAAGTCCAAAGCTGAAGAACTTGGAGTCTAATGTTCAAGGGCAGGAAGCACCCAGCACGGAAAGAAAGATGAAGCCAAAAGACTCAGGGAGTCTGCTCCTTCCATGTTCTCTGCCGGCTTTATCCTTGCAGCACATGCAGCTGATTAGACGGTGCCCACCCAGATTGAGAGTGGGTCTGCCTCTCCCAGACCACTGACTCAAATGTTAATCTTTTTAGGCAACACCCTCACAGACACACCTGGGAACAATACTTTGCATCCTTCAATCCAATCAAGTTGACACTCATATTAACCATCACAAGTAAACACAAAAGCTTAGCCTCACATGGGTCTTCTGACATTGCTTGCTAGTGTTTGAGAGGTGGAGAGACATAAGGAGTAGGAGAAGAGTGAAACCAGAATGGAAATAACTGGGACACAGGCTGCTGACTTTCCCCTCTGTCCCACTACTAATGAGGGTAGATATGCAGAAACCCCATTTTTGTCCTTTCTGCATCGATTATAACTATCAATTAATTTATCTGGTGGGAAAGTCATTGACAGTTTAATAAAATTATAATATCCAAATTCCTGGTCAGCCCTTTATATCAGTTAGCAATGTATTCAGTGGCACAATTGAAACTCTCAAACAAGATTTCATTTATCTCTATAAACAAAAATTCCAGTATGGACCATCCAAGGTTAATGACAATTTAGTGATAACATCTGGGATCCAACTCTTCTTGTCTTTCCTCTGTCATCCTCACAGTGCAGGCCTTTGCCTCATGCTGGTCACTTCATGGTGGCAAAATGGCTGCTGTACCACCAGGTTCATGTCTGCATTCCAAGAAGAAAAAATGAGAAAGACCGACAGTTGAATCTGCGACTATCCTAAATAAAATTGAAACACTGTTAATTACCAAGAAGAGAATAAAATTTGATGGGGCAACTAGTTGTATTTGCCTTACCCTTCCCTTGATCAATTAAACCCATATATGTTTTTAAATCAAAAAGTCAAAGTAAATGTGAAAGAGTGTATTGCTTATAACTAGTCCTGGACACTAGGGATTGACATTGCCTGGTTGAGCAGATCTGATTTCTCCAAAATATTTCAAAGCTAAGTAAGGTATGCTACCTTATTGATGGTTAACACAATGCCTGTAGGCCCCTGTAACTTGACCCTCTGCACCTCAGTTATGAAGACGGAAGAGGACAGAAGGCAGACAGAAGAAGCACAGGTATTCTGGTAACAAACCACTCGCTGTACTGTGTGAAGAAGTGATGGAACAGAAAGCTGTGTTGCTGGGAAAAGCTGAATTATGAAGGACTCCATGTGTGATACTAAGCAGTTTGGATTTTTTCATATAGCAATAGTGAACTTGTGAAGAGCCAGAGAGATCCTAGTAG
>NW_012102155.1:2636889-2653944 GCF_000951045.1 Mandrillus leucophaeus
ATAAACTCATTTGAATCCCAAGCAACATGATATGCTTAATGAGAGCTAGAGGATGGTGCTGAGGAGCAAAGAGGTTTCATGTTCAAAAATAGCTTTCATTACTTTTGCTGTAATTTTTCTATTTTGGAATCAATTAATTGCCAATTAATCTAGATTTAGTGATAACCAGATGAAGGGAATAAACATATCTTGGAAAGGTGAGATACCAGATAACAGAAAGATATTGATGAGGTTGGTGGGTGAGTGAGAAGAGAACCTCCTATTCTCCCCTTTGTACTATAAGACTTGTGTGTTTGGCCAGGCATGGTGTCTCATGCCTGTAATCCCAGCAATTAGGGAGCCTGAGGCAGGTGGATCACGAGGTCAAGAGATCGAGACCATCCTGGCCAACATGGTGAAACCCCATCTCTACTAAAAATACAAAACTCAGCCAGGAGTGGTGGCGTGTGTCTGTAATCCCAGCTACTCAGGAGGCTGAGGCAGGAGAATCACTTGAACCTGGGAGGAGGCGGTTGCAGTGAGCCGAGATCGGGCCACTGCACTCCAGCTGCCTGGCGACAGAGTGAGACTCTGCCTCAAAGAAAAAAAATGAAAAAAAAAGACTTGTGTGTTTGCATTTAGGTTTCTCAGATCCAAAGTAACAATGACATTTCTTCAAATGCTGTTCTCTCGTTTTAAAACCATTCAGCACTGTGCTATTCTCACCAAGGTCGTAATTTTTACTGACACACTGAAATTTCTGTGAAATCTATCTAAACTATAGGAAACCAATAGCAAGAAAGGATTTTACCAGAATTGGTAAATGCATTAATGTTTGTTTGTTCTAGCAATATTTCTCCTTAAAGAGGGCTAGAAAGCAAAATGATGGGTCCTCAAGGCTCTCATGGGGAAAGAGAAGAAGAGACATTGGGAATTGCATTTTTAAGTGTAGTAACTTTGCAATAAAGCAAGACAGCTCATTTTTTGCTGATGCCTTTAAAACCCTGGAGAGTTGTTTTGAAAGCAGTATGACAATATAAGCAGATTGTCAAAGTGTACCTTACCTTTCACTCTATTGAGACCTTGTAAAGAAAATCACTCAAACAAGATCACAATTACGCTTGAAGATATTTACTACAGGATTAACAGGAACGGTAACGAACAAAAATAGACTTTGGAAATAACCTACATCTCAAAATATTTGAGAATGCTTAGTTCTTACTTATGGAATAGAGGTATAGTAATTCTCAATCTTGTATTTTATTTTATTATCTTTTATTTAAAAAGATAGTATTATTTAAATGGGCTTCCAAATCAACCATAACGTGTTAACCATTTTTCTACTGTGCAGGTGCTGCTTTTTGGATATCATGATGCTAAGAAAATATGACCGAGAGAGAGAAAGAAAGAGAGAGAGAGAACTGATGATGGGATGCTTCATCTTATCAAAAGCCAGCAAAATATTGTATATGGGTGGTAAAGGCTAAATGCTGAGATATGCATGAAGATTCCAGTCTTTAGTTTAAATATAAATATATATATATTTATATATATATAATTTTTTTTCCCTAACTTTAGAGCACCTAGGAAGTGAGGAATAGAGTTGGGAATGACCAGATGAATGAGATGAGTGCAGGGCAGACACAATGTATTTGTCTGGGTTTAACCATCTGCCTGTCAAAGTCCCTGTGCTCTGCTTCCAAGCAGAGAGTTTGTAAGTAAAGTGGTCCTTACTGAGGGGAGCCCATGAAAATACCCACCACCAGTATATTGGCAAAATTCATTTTTGAGTAGACTTTCTCATTTTTAAAGATGAGTAAAATGACAAAACACAAATAAGATTTGTTAGAAAATAATACAAATGGAATGAGAAGAAAAATTATTCCGAAGAATTAGAAAAACAGTTATTTAAAGTTGCTCAACAAAAAAACCCTGGGTATCCGCCATAGGATGAGTAAAGACATGGTAAATAGAATGGGGTGATGCAGTTATAAAAAGAGATCAGGTTAAGAAAAAATCAGAATGAAGAGGTGCAAAGCAAATAAACTGAGATTTAAAATAACAAAAAGAAGGGAAAAAGGCTAAACTAGGAGAGATCAGCTCCAAAATTTCAGCAGGAGAATAACATTCTGCATAAAAAAATCAATAATGTCAAACTCTAACTTGTCCATTCTCTTAAAATAATAAAGAAAAAATGGATAAAATTATAGCAGAGAAAATTAAAGGAATAAAACGATTTGGAGTTTAAACATTGTAGGTGCTCCTAAGTCACAGATCAAATAATGCAAAAGCCAGTAACAAAAAAAAGTAAGTTAAAAAAACTTTCTGCAACTGAAATTAATAATCTTAGAAATATAAAGGAAGGAAGAAAGAAAGGAGGAAAGAATGAAAGGACAGGGAAAAAAGGGCGGGAAGGAAGGAGGAAGGGAGGGAGGGAAGGGAGGGATGGAGAAGGAGAGGTAGCGAAAAAGAGAGTGAGGGAGGAAGGAAGACAGCAAGCAATTTTTATGACAAGAGAGCCATATGTAGATATTTCCTGTCAAATTTTTTCATAATACAATTAAAGATAAGATTCTACAATATTTAGAAAAAAGAGAAAAAGTTACTATCAACAGCAATAAAAAAATGCTTACCTATAGTAGATGATTTTCTTTATTTGCCTAACTACTATTGTTGAGAGAATGTCCTGTAAAATCACAATTTGGTTGACAAAAGCTGCAAGTCAAGCATTTTACTTTAAGCATATTTGATCTTTGTGGTCAAGGCAACAGAAAAAATCATCAGCACAACATACATGACTTTACTGAAAAACTTAGAGGAGTTTAATAAATATATTTTAAATCCCTTACCTGCACTGAAGCCAAAGAATAATCTTATTCTGAAGTCTAAAAATAAGTAATGTTTAAATATTTATTTTGTAAAACAGAGGTAACCACAAATTAATTAATAATAGAATATTACATAATTTAAACATTCTTTTATTGGCCATTTTGATGACACTGCTTTTCTATTATAACTAATGTTAGAATAAGCCTATTTCAGAGAAGTTTTATAACAGTAACTTTCTTATAATTAGCTTTTAAAATTGAATATAAATTCAAAGGTGTTTTGTGGAATATTTAATAATATAAAAAAGTTTATGATATGATATTAGGGAGAAAACCAGAAAACAAGAGATCATATATAGTAAGAAGTATAGTTACAAACACACTACACATTCTCTCACACAAACATACAAGTGTCCATTTGCCGGTTATGAAATTGGGGATTATTTTCTTGTTTTATCTTTTTAATAATTTTAAATTTTCTTCAATGGTGATGCATTTCTATTATAATCAGAAAAGTTAATTATCAAATTGATAAAGCATTTGAGTTATCAAATTGATAATTTGGAAAAGAGTTTTATTATTCAGTGTTATTTAAGTATTTAAACTTATTCAGAATGATATGACAAAAAATACAAAGCGATCTATCATTAAAAAATTACACTTAATAATCTATAAGTTGATAAACTATGTTTTCCTTCAAGTTTGTTGACATAAAATATGGAAATTACCTGACTTATAAAGACATTGGTTACCCAATCAGTAGTTATTAACTTTTAGTATCTGGGAAGTACACCAAACACGTTTTATGAGAACTTATCAATTTATTATTAATTATAGTGCTACACTTTCACTTAGAGTCATTTTATGAAGCCTAACATTAAAAAAATGGTTAGAGAAAATTAAATTTTTATAATGTTAATGCCTTGCTGACTTTTTAAAATGAAATGACTATTTAAACACATGCACGACGTATTTTCATAAAAACTCTAGAGCTCCATCAACCAATGATAAATGGATCAACAAATGTATTATAATAATACCATACAATGGTAAAAGTAAAATAAATATCCACTCAATGAAATATTATCCAACAATAAAAAAGTACTAATACATGCTACACATGGATGAACCTAAAAATATGTTACATGAAGGAATTCAGTTCCAAAAGAAAAATTACACATGGCATGATTCCATTTATGTGAAATGTCCAGAAATGACAAATCTACATAAACAGAAACTAAGAGGAGCAGGAATGGAAAATGACTGCTCATAAGTACAGGGTTAGTTTTGGGGTGATTAAAAAATATTCTAAAATTAGATTGTATTGGTGGCCACACAACTCTGAATATACTAAAAACCACTGGACTAAGTACACTGAATGGGTACATTTTATGGTTTGTGAATTATATCTCAATCAAACTATTAAAAAAAACTTTGAAGCTCCAGATTCAGTTCATATAATTCATGTAAAATGTCTGCTATATGACTTTATTGGTAAAGCCAGTCCTGATTGCTTCTGTTATAAAAACTGCCCTCATTTTAAAATTAAATTAAATGTGCATATTAATGTTTCCCTTTTATAACCATCTTACTTCCAAACACCAGAATGGCTGGGGATGAGTTTATCTCATTAATTCACATATCAGTTTTTTAAAGTGCTGGCTGGATACCCTGAAATTCATTACACTAATTGTTCTAATGTCAATAGCCAATGCTGTGTGCAAATCAGTACTCAGTCTTTTGGCCACAAAAGCTTGTGTTTTTGTTTGTTTTAAACAATGTTTCCAAATTGGAGAATAAGGCAGAAATTTGAGTAAGACCCCTGTTACAGCAACTATGTTTGAATGAATACATACCTTTTTTGTGTGAATCTACATGAATTGAATAAATTGATTCCACAGTTTTTAAAATACCAACCATAGTTGAATCATATGCAAGTCTTTGAATGCTATAATCTCATCAGTAATGCTTTTTTCATTGCTGTAGAGGCAGATATAAATTACTGGCATGGAATGACTGGAAACCTCTAAGGATTCACCATTCTGTACATCATAGCTCTTTTTCATCACAACTTGCAAGGAGACGTTGCCTATTTTGTGCCAATTTTTGCATTCCACAAAGCACATGGGCATCTAACTAGAAAATGAGTTTAATCTCAAACATAGGCTTGATATGTCACATCTTTTTATCTGTTAACAGTGCACCAGGTATAACAAACTTTTTATAAGTTACATGAAATTTCCTGACCTTTGCACTGAGACTTGTATGAAGTTTTCAAAGCCAACTTCAATAATTGTGTAAAACTATTAAGCTTATATACATATTTACTAGCACTTTACATTTTCTCATAAACAATGAAAAGTTTAGAGTGTAGATGTTTTATAAGCAAATGAATAGCAAGAGATACTGTTTCAAATTCTTGTCTGGAAAGTATATCAAGAGATTCTCCCTTGGGTAAGATGTATTTCTTGAAAAAAATCAGAAAGTGGGGGAGATAAGAGGTTATTAAAGAAAACTGGTAAAATTTAATTCTCTGTCTGAATTCATAACCAAAGTAGCACAGGACAAAATAACACATTTCTGATGTCATATTTTGCCTATAACAGAAATGTGTATAAAGTGGGGGATGGCACTAAGGCCTGTGGACACACCATCTTTAAGAGCTGTAATACTCACCGTGAAGGTCCGCAACTTCATTCTTGAATTCAGTGAGACCAAGAACCCACCAGAAGGAACGAACTCCGGACACAACATTTTGCTTACGAAAGGTTTTACAGACATCAGTATTTCAAACTGTCTCTTGATTTGTGTCTTGAATGTTTTTAAACTCCTGAAAACTGCATCATGTTGTCAAGATCAGCTTGGTCGGGGAGACCGTAACCCAGTGGCGCTAGAGGAATTAAAGGCACACACACAGAAATATAGAGGTGTAGAGTGGGAAATCAGGGGTCTCACAGCCTTCAGAGCTGAGAACCTCGAACTGAGATTTACCCACGGATTTATTGGCAGCAAGCCAGTGATAAGCATTGTTTCTATAGATTATAGATTAACTAAAAGTATTCCTTATGGAAAACAAAGGGATGGGTCTGGCTAGTTATCTGCAGCAGGAGAATGTCCTTAAGGCACAGATCACTCTTGCTATTGTTTGTGCTTTAAGAAGCCTTTAAGTGATTTTCCACCACTTTCCACCCTGGGCAGGCCAGGTGTTCCTTGCCCTCATTCCTGTAAACCCACAACTTTCAGCGTGGACGTCATGACCATCATGAACATGTCACAGTGCTGCAGAGATTTTGTTTATGGCCAGTTTTAGGGCCAGTTTATGGCCAGATTTTTTTTTGGGGGGGCGGGCTGTTCCTAACATCATGTTACAATATTGGATGTGTAGTAAGTACATCCTTCTGTACTAAGGAGAAGGGCTACTGCAAGTGCGTAGCTGATAATGGAGAAATGGAATGAAGCACCTCCCCCCTGGGTGTAGTTTAAGGATCTGAAAGTAGATTTTCTTACAAATATTTATGCCTTTGGACAAAGTCTTTGTGTATGTTTTCCTTAGTCCATTTATGCTGCTATCATAAAATACCTGAGATTTGGTAATTTATAAGGAACACAAATGTATGTATCACATTCTGAAGGCTGGAAAGTCCCAGATTGAGGCACCAGCAGGTTCAGTGTCTGGTGAAGGTCACATTCCCAGCTTACAAAATGGTGCCTTGTTGTTGCATTCTCTGCAGGGAATGAACCCTGGGTCCTCACAGGATGGAAGGAGGAAGGGCAAAAGAACCTAAGCTAGTTCTCTCCAGCCCTTGTATATGGCATTAATCCATTCATGAGTCCTCATGTCTTAATGCCTTCCCAAAAAGGCTCACCTCTTACTACCATCACAATGGATATTAAGTTTCAACAAGTGAATTTTGAGAGACACATTCAGACCACAGCAATATCCAAGCATATGTAGACCCTAGTCTAAAGACTACTGGTTTGCCTAAATCTGCCTGAATTCACTTCCTAAAGAAAATTATTTTAAATAATATTCTATCTTTTAAATATCTAAAAGATACAGTCAGTGATTCTTCAGAGTAGCAGACATTAACAAGGGACAGATTTTCACTAACTTCTGGATGTATGTCTGGGACAGTTTGTCTTACAATATAGGTCACATGGCATAATGTGAGGAGTTTGGAAGTGAGAGAACACCACAAATAGATACTCATCCAAAGAGCAATTAAGATACAATAAGGCCTAAAAAGTCCAATTTGGAGCAGAGCATTCTCACTATCCAAATATTTTCTATTAGGATTTGCAGTTACTTTTACAGAAACAAAACAAAACAAAAAAAACATTATTTGAAGAAAAACTGACTGTAACAAATACATACATACACATACAATGAAAAACACTTAAAACATGCTATTCCAATATGTATATTTATAGGTGTGTGTGTTGGGGGGTAAATCTGGTCCCCCTTATTCCAATATGATCAGAAGCAAAAGTTTTCTATTTGAGTACATTCTTGTTTCATAGATTCAGCTATAGCTTTAAAGGATGGCTTTTAGCATTCAATTTCTGATTTTCTGTTTCTGAGGAGAGGATAAGTCCACAAGTACCTTGAATTTGGACATGGATGACCTCACTCACTCTTTCCTCACCTCACTGACATTCTCCTTTATCCATTCCAGAATAACGACAGTGATTAGCTGGTCACCTTTTCCATTTGGTTTTTCTTTCTTTTTTGTTTTCTTGACACCAAGTGGTTGACATCACCTTGTTTCTGCTGCCATCCAACTTCACTTGTAACCCTTCCAATGGTAACTATTTTGTATTGCTTAATCATTTTATTTCATTTGATACTTTATTTGGATTTGATATACATCTTTATTATTTTACTATATTTACCTGAAAGTCATATTTGCTGTGTTATAGGAGAGAAATGTAATTTGAAGCTGATACTGTGTACTACACTCTACTGAGTTCATTAAATACTAAGTAATTAGACAGTTGACATTTTATGTAATTCATATTATGCAGAAGTTTTTGGTAAATTATTTAAATACTTTCAGTATTTAAAAGTATTTGAGCATATTTCAGAAAATTCTTTTGGGATTTTTGGATGGGTTTGAAATGCATTTTTATTGTTTCCATTTACGATGTAGAATATAAGTTCTTATCCTCAAATTTGCTATCAAATACATTTTCAAAAAATGATTAAACTTAAAGAACAAAAGATGACTGTACCAGCATCAAATCATGAATCATAAGGGCTAATGCTTTAAATTATTGATTTCATTGATTATTGGCAGATTGCTTCTCACATGAACAGCACTGCGCAGCAGCTAAACGTTAGATAACAGCAATAATTTTATTTAAAAGCATTTGTAATAGTACTGAGAAACACTGAGAACAGTTGATAAAATCCAAATAACATCTATCCTATAAAAGTAAAACTATTGTCAAGCTGTCAGAGAATACATTGAAAGAAAATGCTTGTAATATTCTATTAAATAGACCAAGAAGAATATACAATTATATACTAGTTATAATTCAATTTTTATTTTAAAAATGTTAAATGTGTACATAAAATGCACTGACTATCTCTGAGAGGAAACATTTCACATGATTTTTATTTTCTATTTTGTGAACTTTTTTTCTTTCTTTTTTTTTTTTTTTCTGAGACAAAGTTTCACTCTTGTTGCCCAGGCTGGAGTGCAGTGGCGCGATCTCAGATCACTGCAACCTCCACCTCCCAGGTTCAAGCAGTTCTCCTGCCTCAGCCTCCCGAGTAGCTGGGACTACAGGTGCCTGCCACCACTCCCCAGTAGAGCTGGTGTTCTCCTAGTTGGCCAGGCTGGTCTCGAACTCCTGACTTCATGTGATCCTGAAGCCCTCCCAAAGTGCTGGGATTATAGGTGTGAGCCACTCTGCCTGGCCATTTTGTGTCTTTTTACCTTATCCATTTTTTCTATAATGAGAATCTATATTTTTATAATGAAAACAAAAAATTATGAACATTTTATCTGATTTTCAGATGGATAAGATTTTTAAAGTACAGGAATAACTCAGAAATAAACAGATTAACACATATAACTCCTGAAAAATTAAACTTTTTATATGTCATATATATCATAAACGACATTAAAGGCAAATTGCACTCATAGTGACAAAATGTTAGTAATATATTTAATTTCTAAGAAACTCATAATAATATATAATACTTCAAGAGTAAGACATTTCTTTAAAAATAGGCAAAGATCAAACAGTTTACACAAGTAGAAAATAATGCTGAAAAAATGATTCCCAATATTAATATAAATTTAAGTTAAAATAAGACATTGCTTTTCAACTGTTGTATTTGACAAAATGAAATAAAATCGTAACAGTTGAAAGGACCATATTCTGCTCTTGTGATGGCATAGAGCAGAGAGATGAAACCAGCCACGGAGATGAGACCTGAGTGGGCCGACATATCCATTGGAGGGAGGAGACCAGAACCAGAGATTACCAGGGGTCATTGGAGATAGGAGAGGGGAGGTGCAAACTCCCATCCTACATGGTTTTCCAATGCATATGGAATGGAATGCAAGCTATTTTTATCTATTATAAAAAATAAAGACTCCATACATTTCTGAAAAAAAAAAAAAAAGAAAAGAAAAAACAACAGAATCTGACATTTGGTTTGACATTTACTATGCATATACATTTTCTCTGCCATTTTTCATTGCACACTTGTTTGCATTGGTTTTGTTTTTAATCGTATTTTCATAGGTTTATATTTTCTATTCAACTTGGGTGTAAGATTCTTGCCAGTAGAAAACTGTATAATTTATGTCTTGTATATGCACCCCTCTAACCAAGGCCCAGTGAAATGTGTACATCACTGCATTTTAGCTGTGGTCTCAAGCTGGCATATTCCATTCAGCAAATAAGACTGATGCAATTATTCAAAACTGTATCTTTTAGAAGACAATATGGTACCAAACTATCGTAATTTATGTTCCTTGAGGAGGGCGTCTTTCTTTTAACATAAGTGAATAATACACTTATTAAGATACACTTGATAATACACTTGATAAGTTAACAAGTGTTATTCACTTATTTCACATCACTTTAGTCAAATGCCTTGTTTATTGACAGTGTCCATTTGATTGCTCTATGTTCACTTCTGATTGGTTGATATTTTGGGTATACCTATTGTTAAACATTTTGATTATTGCTTCTTTATCATATTACGGCTTCAGAACACACACAGTTCCTGGAAAAAATTTCTTCTGCATTTTGCTCCATCTCATCATATCTCTATGAATGTTTTAGAGGCTGTATTAGCTTGTTTTCACACTGCTATAAAGAAATACCTGAGACTGGATAATTTATAAAGGAAAGAGGATGAATTGACTCACAGTTCCACATGGCTGGGGAGGCCTCAGGAAACATACAATCATGGTGTAAGGGAAAGGGGAAACAAGTACCTTCTTCACAGGGTGGCAGAAGATAGAAGAATGAAGGAGGAACTTCCAAACACTTATAAAACCATCAGATCTCATGAGAACTTACTCACCTTGAGAACAGAATGGGGGAAACTGCCCCCATGATTGAGTTGCCTCCCTCTCTTGATACATGGTGGTTACAGGTCCCTCTCTCAACATGTGGGGACTATAAATCAAGATGAGGTTTGGGTGGGACACAGAGCAAAACCATTACAGAGGCCTTGCTAGACTGGCATCCTGGACAATCTCCCATTGGTTCTTTCTCTTAACTCAACCTGGCAGTATTTGATCTCTTTCTCAAAAGATCATATGGGGGCTCTTGCACTCAATGGTTTAAAAGTAGAGCTGTCCACTATTCACAACAGCAAAGACATGGAATCAATCCAAATGCCCATTAATGGTAGACTGGCTAAAGAAAATGTGGTACATCTACACCATGGAATATGATGCAGCCATAAAAATGAATGAGATTATGTTCCTTGCAGGAACATGGATGGAGTTGAACATGGATGGAGCTGGAAGCCATTATCCTCAGAAAACTAACACAGGAACAGCAAACCAAATACCACATGTTCTCAATTATAAATGGCAGCTGAACAATGAGAACACGCGGACACAGGGAGGGGAACAACACACACTGAGGCCTATTGGGGGGTGGGAGGAGGGAGAGCATCAGGACAAATAGCTAATGCATGCGGGGCTTAATACCTAGGTGATGGGCTGATAGGCGCAGCAAACCACTATGACACACGTTTACCTATGTAACAAACCTGCACATCCTGCACATGTATCCTGGAACTTAAAATTAAATTCAATTAAAAAAAAAAACTCTAAATTGATTGAAAATAAATAAATTTTTTTTAAAAGTATGGCTGCCTATGATGATTCAGGACACTATCTTGCAGGTAGACAGTGTTAATTACTAGCAAAAGCAGCACTTGAGGATTCTGAAATAGACAGGAGTAGGCAAACTTCAGACAGGTCTCTATGCCCAAGATAATGAGTGAATAAAAATAAAAACTAATGTATGGGGAGGTGTGTGCAGGATAGAAGGAATAATTCCACTGCCAATGGTCAAGCAGCTCCAATTACAAATATCTGCTTCCCATGGCATTCCCTGGAGTTTAAAATTGATCTTGTTGATGGCAAATAATTACTCAACAGGTGGTAAGAACCTAAAAACTCTGTCCATTTAAGCAGATAGAGGACAAGATGAAGTATAAGTGCACGTATTCTACTTTATCTCCTTGATCTCAGGAAATATATCTGATTAGATACTGTGATTATTTAAATGTTAGAAAGCAAAAACTGTAATGAACTGAGTGTGTACTGGGTAAAATGCTTTGTTTAAAAAATAATAATAATAGCTAATTGTGATGACAGCTTACTATGTGCCAGGGAATGTCCTAAATGCTTTTACGGTATTGTCATTTAAACTCTAAAAAAAAAAAATCTGTGAGATAGTCATTATAATGACTCACATTTTGCATGGGAAAATGGAATTCAGAGAGGTACATAATTTTTCCTTGCTACATAGCTAATAAATGGCAGGCCTGACATGCATAGTCTCACTTATCTGTCATTAGGTAAATATCCATAGATAAGTATTTATAAAAAGATATATTGCTAACCTTATAGCATTCTTTTTTTTTTTTTTTTTTGAGACAGAGTCTCGCTCTGTCGCCCAGGCTGGAGCGCAGTGGCCGGATCTCAGCTCACTGCAAGCTCCGCCTCCCGGGCTTACGCCATTCTCCTGCCTCAGCCTCCCGAGTAGCTGGGACTACAGGCGCCCGCCACCTCGCCCGGCTAGTTTTTTGTATTTTTTCAGTAGAGACGGGGTTTCACTGTGTTAGCCAGGAAGGTCTCGATCTCCTGACCTCGTGATCCGCCCATCTCGGCCTCCCAAAGTGCTGGGATTACAGGCTTGAGCCACCGCGCCCGGCCCTTATAGCATTCTTGAAATGAGCGTTCGCATGTGTATTTTATATGGTTCTGTTTTATGGAATGCTTGTACTCAGAGAGTTTCAGCCACTTGTCACCGGTCACACAGGTAATAAACTGTTGTGAAAAGTAAAGATGCAAATTCAGTCTCTTCTGACTGTAAATGGTGCCCTTTATCCACCATGCCAACCTTAGAACCTGTAGTAAAGGATTAAGACTTTTATAAATTACTCTGAAACGTCATTATCAAATGGAAACAAGGTCACGTGCCTGATGCTCATCTTTTGTACAATATAAATATTATAATAATAATAAAGTTATTTAAATCATACTTTTATTTTTTTACCTGATACTTATGTGTTATTCCTCCTAACAGCCCTGTGAGATAGGCTTTGCAGCTGATATTATCCATCTTGTACAGATGAACGAACGATTGCTTAGAGATAGAAAGCACTTCACCTGAGGTCACCAGGCTAAGTAAATGGCTAAGTAAGTGATGGTGAAAGATTCCCTGGCTCTCATCCCAGGGTTCCTTTCACACCACATCACCCAAATATGTCTTCTTGTAATGATGTCTGCTTTCAGATTTATTTTTTATATTTCAACTCCTGTATCTGTTGACCTGGAATGAAAATGCAGTCTATTCCACTTCTGGGATGCTTTAAATTACATTTGGAACTCCTTCCAGTTGGTTCCCATAAGAAGGTCTCTATAAGAAGCACGCATGTAATTACTGAGGCCAGGCTGCTGGTGCTGATCTTCTTACTGAATAAGAAGTTCCAGACAAGGTTCTGGGTTTTAAATAACAGAAGCAAACTCTAATTTAAGTGGAAGAAGAATGTATTGAAAAGATACAAACATTTGGGGAGGATTAAGAACTAGACTGAGGAATCAGCCAGAAACCACTGTAGTCTAATGAGTCAACAATCAAGCCATAGTCATGCCTCAGAAACTGGCTAGGATGCGCTGGGACAGCACTGCCATGGGGCATTTCCTGCTCTCATCATTGTTCTCTATTCTCTGTCGTTAGCACCAGGAATAATCTCTAAGTCTCCCTAGATCTCTGCAGCTCTCTTTCAAGGTTCTGAGTCTCAGATGAATCACACAAAGAAACCTTTTGTTTAACTCTAAGTCATTTGTCTTACTGAGATGGAATATCTACCCTCACTGACTGCCCTAGTATGATGGAGCTCTGAACCTAGTAAGAACCAAGCAGTAGGTCTTTGGAAGCCGGAAAACAACAAAAATCGTCCCTTACAGAACCAAAGAGTAAATTTGTACATCTGGCAAGAATCCTTTTCTTTTATAGTAATTAAGCACCTGGAACTTAATATTGAAGAAACTTAATCTCTCCCATCTTCCAACATAGATATACGAGCAAATACGTATTCTTTTAACATATATCATATGTCCTTTAGCAAATTAGCTCACTCTATTTGTGTGCATCCTCAATTACAAAATAAGTACTTTATTACTGGTCACTCCCTCCCAGGGAGGCAAAATAGATTTGCAGCAACAATGACTTTAAGCACTCAAAAATTCTTTAAAGAAAAATGCTCTAAGGTAGATGAAAAGTGTTCTCATAATATAGTTCTGATGCACAGAAGCTATTCTGTAAATGTTTTAGAGTTTCTGCCCTAAAAGTATTTTTCATCAAGACAGATGAAACTCGCTTAGGAGAGTAAAAGAGGGTGCTATAAAATCCAGATGTGTAGAAATGCCTGAAAAACTTCATTTGAAACCAAAAGTAACCTCAGAGAAATTAGTAGTGATATGTCATTGGGCTCATATACTACATGAGGGGCATCTCACAAAACAAGGCTACTCGGCAGTACTTCTCTTTCCATGCAATTATTGTGTTCTTGAACTCCAATTCAAGTTTTGATGACTTGTCATCTACAAATACGGTATCCTCTTAATTCATGCAACTATCATTAATGAATGAAATAAATGCAGGGTATTTTGCAAATTAAAAATACTATGATTTTGCTAAACAAAATAAAACTAATAAAATGCACATGTATCCCTCGGAAAAAATGGAGGAAGTGAAAAAAGAAAAGGTTACAATGTATTATAAAACTGTAACTTGACTATGGAACAGATTTATGACCACATAAAATTTTTAAATAGCATAAGAGCTTAGTCTCCTGTATATGACAGTCCTAGGACAATTACAATTTTACTTAAAAAAATAAAAGACTCTTCTTGAGCTACTGTGGCACCAAAGATGCCCTGAAACCTCAATAAAAATCTATTTTTACACTTTTACATGGGAGAGAAAAGATTGAAAAGAATATATGGAGCATATAATACCAGAACCAACCTGCATATCTGAGCTGTAAATATCTTGAATAGATGTTCCTGAAAAGGGCACAAATGGAATTGTCAGTTACTGAAGTTGATTCAGGCAACACACTACTGAGCTCCATTGGTAAGCATAACTCCTTAAAATTTATGGTTGTATTTTCCATCTCATACTACCAAGATGTTGCCTGTCAATATTTTTTAGCTCAGAAGAGATAAGAAATTGTCTTAATCAAAAAGCCATCTACCTTTCTCTGACATTGACTTTCTAACAAAGATGAACCATTATGAAAAGGATAACATAATGATAAAAACTTTCCCTTCTTACAAAAAGCTTGTAGATTTAAAGTAAGTTTGGTCTTAATAGGAGCAAAATAACTTGAACACCATTGATTTGAAGATATGGTCACGCTTGCTGGTGAAAGAACAAGGCCTGGAGCTTAAACCTTCAGCCACTCCCACAGAATGGGGAAATATAGAGAAATACAGTAGCTTAAGGATTCAAAGAAATAAAAATTTCAAAATTTTCAAGAAGGACACTTTAGCACCACTAACACTCACAAGTTGAACAAATGATCCATTAAAATAAATTTAAGTGAAGCCCTGAGTGGGAGAACATGTAGTAAAATTGCAAACAGCTGGACTTCAGACTGAAAGTTTTATCTGGATATCCAAATAGAAAGAACCTTGCTAAAAGAGTTGGGTAGAATATTACTGTCCTTATTCTAATAAAGAAAATAGAGTGAAGAGAAAACTAGCAATGAATGTAAAACTTGATTTCTATTTCAATCTTTGTTTAATAACATTGAAAACTTAAGTCTTTTTACAAAAATTCAATCCATAAAAAGTATTGATGCAAAGTGACTTATGCCAAATTTCCTTTTTCATGTAATTCACAAAATGATGTACAAAACAGCATTATGCAAATAAACATAATATAATGGCTTCATTACATGCTATAACAGAAGAATGAGGAACATAGAATTAAATTTCACTACAGGAATTGAGGACAACTTCATTGAGCAGCCATTTGCTCTGGACTTTGAAAGATGAGTAGAATTTTCATAGATTTGATTATTATGTGGAAGAAATCTAGGTAGGGAAAAATAGTATAATCAAAGACATGGACATGAAAAATCTTTGTATATTCTAACAAAAAAATATTAGTAGAGTAATACTATATAGATGTATCAGAATAGAAGGTGGGATGTGTAGTAAGAAATAGGTTCTCTATTAATCAACATAGGTTAAGGCCCAATGGTAGCAATCTTTCAATCCTTTATTAACGAGTTTACCTAGAGAGAATACACTCATTAACATAGCTGTGAAATAGGAAGCCATTGTAGAAATTTGAGTTGATAGTTTGTGTAATTTGTACCTAAAATATGTCAAATGACCAAACATATTGTGCTAAACTACAAAGAAAAGATGCTATATACTAGGTGTGAGGTTTCAAAATAAAGTGTTTTTGTTTGTTTGTTTGTTCTCTAATCACCTAGTGCCATAACAACCACACTAGGGCAAGTATTGTTAATCATGTTGAGCAGCGGAGGGAACCTAGAGGGTCAGAGAAGTCAATAGCACATCCATTCATTGTCAGTTAGCTGGCATGTAGCTGAGCCAAGGCTCAAACTCAGATTCATCTCCCTATGAAGACTGTGTTCCGTATCATGGGTCAGGTTTTCCCCTGAAGAAGGAGAGAGAAAGTGTAATAATGCCATGAACATCATTTGGGGTACAGGATCTCAGTGCCCTGGTTAGTGGCCCCATCATCTCTAGTGGCTTGTAAACTAAAACTAGGGGAATATTCTTCTCAATAGCACTTGTGCGGTTTCACCTAGTATAGGAAGCTCTGAGTCACTTGCTTATGGGGAGTAGGTAAATATTTATCTAGTTTCCACAGGAAAACACAATTATATACTCAAACAATAGTGGGAATTATAACAAATCTTCCAATATGCTACATGAAGCTCAATGGAATGACTGGGCTTTATGACTGTTCTCTTTTCATTCTAAGGGAAACAAAATCCTTCTTGCTTCATAACATTTCGCAATCAGTACAATAAAATAAGAAAACATAGCAAACTCTATATCTGCATTTCTATATTTGTGATAGATTAGCAAGCTATTCTTTCTTAAGTGCTCTTAAAAAGCATAAATTTCAGTTTATGTATTTTCAGAAATCTTGGCCTTAATTGTCGAAATATTTCATCTTGAGGATAAACAGTTCTTTACTTGTCTCTTTCCAACAGATAGGACTAATCAGAAAACCACAGCAGGGAAAGAACATACACTGAGATGGAAAAATTAGGTCGTTAAAACTATGTCAAATAACAACAATTTAAAAGTAGCTCTTAGCTGAGATGGCATTTCTTTGCATTTCAGCAACAATAAATTTTAAACACAGATTTCTAAATATATGTGCCTATACTCCTTGTAATTGTGTGTATTTATACGTAGTGACTATATTTTCTTCCCTCCCTCCCTCCCTCCCTCCCTCCTTCCTTCCTTCCTTCCTTCCTTCC
>NW_012102155.1:2654086-2678412 GCF_000951045.1 Mandrillus leucophaeus
TCCTTCCACTTCTTTTTCTTTTCAGGGTGATGGTGACTCATTTTCAACAGATTAATATTTCATTTCTCTCTAACTTCTATTGGTAGGGAAAACTCATTCATTTGCCAGAGACTGGATGATTAACATGACCTTGTGATTAAAAAGTAAAGAATATATCTTTGTGTTTTTACATTGAGAAGCTTGGAAAAGTGGTAATTTTCTGTTTCTTTTCTCTTTCCCCGCTTTTATCAACATGACCCAGTAGGTACAATATAATGCCTTCTCATTATGCTTAAAATAAAGTATAAACCTATTAGCATGACCTCATAAGGCCTACATGATCTGGTCATACTTTTCTTTCTGATCTCAACTCTTTTTTCATCCCTTCTTTGCTGTTCCTTCTGCATACCAAGCATACATCTGTGGACACATAAGTGTGAATATACCATTATCTCTGCTGGCCCCACTTTTATCTAAGTAAGGAGTTGCCAACTGTGACTGAACGTTAGAATCACCCGGGGAACTATTAGCAACACAAATGCCCAAGCCCCATTTCTAGATATTTTTATTTAAATGGTTTTTAAAGGGGCCTACGCACTAGTTTTAAAAAGGTCTCCCAGGTAATGCTTATTTACACTCAGGGTTGAGAACTACTACACTATATTTTCAAATGATGCGGATTAGGTCTCTACTCAGATGACTTCCCATGGAGACCTTTCTTACGTACATGTAAAGAAGCCTCGTAATATTATCACTATTAGAAATCATACGATTTTTATTTGTTTGTTTACTATCCATTTCTCTCACTAGATTATTAGCTCCATAAAAGCAGGGACTGGCCGGGCATGGTGGCTCACACCTGTAATCCCAACACTTTGGGAGACTGAGGTGGGTGGATCACCTGAGGTCAGGAGTTTGAGACCAGCCTGGCCAACATGATGAAACCCCATCTCTACTAAAAAAAATACAAAAAAATTAGCCAGCCGTGGTGGTGGACGCCTGTAATACCAGCTACTAGGGAAGCTGAGGCAGGAGAATCGCTTGATCCCAGGAGGCAGAGGTTGCAGTGAGCCAAGATCACGCCACTGCACTCCAGCCTGGCCAACAAGAGCGAACCTCTGTCTACAAAAAAAAAAAAAAAAACCAGGGACTTTGTATGTCTTGTTCATCATTTTCTTCCAGCCCAATAGATATTCAGTGAATGTCTATTCAACAAATCAACATCTGGCTGATAAGGTAAAACAGAAGAATGTGAGAAGCATTTATGAATTTATCAAAATACATTTTTACATAAAATATATATGCATTACAATCTATAAGTGCATATATTGTCTCAAATACCTAGGCCTTACTAGCCTATAGGCACAAATGGGATCACAACAGGACTAATGATCCATTTCTAATTTTGCTTTTGTCTTTATTTTTGCTTTGTTATTAACCAAACACACTTTTCAGGTACACTAGGTCCTTGAAAAATTCCTGAAAGCATTTTGAAGTTTTACATAATGTCTTGAACCATTCTATGAATGAGTGTGTTTGTCTGCTGCGAGCTCCCTTTCTGCTCGTAGCCCACCATCACTATGCTAGCACTTATGGACCTCTCTGAAGATGACCTGACTGGTACCGCCCTTCCTCCTGTGTTCCATTAAAATGACCACTATCCAGGTCCAGGTGCCCTTTCCTGATGCTCCCAAAGCAGCCAGACCCCTTCTCACATTCCTTTTCTAATGTCAGAGAAGTGCTGTGTTTTATGCAGAGATAGAGAAGATGACCCTCTTCTTCCTTGGTTCAAATATGAGCCTCTAGAAAACCTAATCTGTGCCCTGATGTTACACAAAGTCCCACCTGAAAAGAAGCTCCTCAGTCTGCTGCATATACACTCATTTTCTACCTATAAGATTAAAAAAAAAAAAAAAAGTTTAGTGGCTGACAGGGATCACATAGTATGTCGTCCTCCAGTTCCCCATTTCTTTTTCTTTCTGCAGAACAAAAGAGCCCACCTCATAGGACCTCTTCTCTATGCATCATATGTATAGTCTCTGAGGTTGAGGCACAATAGTTCCACTAGTCTAATATTAGTTTGAGCTAATTTACACATGCAAACACTGATATATAAATATAAACATATGTATACACAGAGATATGTATATGTGTGTGTATGTGCATAACATACATACATATATATATACACAATACATAATGTAAATTTAGATTTGTAGTTTTGAGACCTACCTGGATCTGCCTTCTACCAGCAGTGTAAATTTGGGCAAGTCATTTTGTCTCTTGGAACATCAATTTCTTCATCTGTAAATGGGAAATTTTAGTTGATTCATAGTATTTACAAGTTTTATGTTCATAGTGTCAACTCTGTGCAAGTGACCGTGAAGGACCATGACATGTGGTGATTTGTAATTTTACTCAGGCATGAAATTGAGGTTCATGTACTAAGGGGCTGTTGTACAGAAATGAGCCAGTTTGCTGGGGCATGAGCCTCGTTAACTGCCGGGCAGGCAATAGCCACATGGTTTGTTGTTTTCTGCTCAACCTGTGTACACAATAACCCTCATGGAGTAATTAAAACAGAAGTGTGGCTTGGGGGAAGAAGAAACAAGCCGTTGGTGTTGCAGGGATAGAAATAATAAACATACATGGAGATGTTCAATCTAATATCTTACAGTGAAAGACAGAAGTCTTCGACAATTTTTCCCCATGTATGCCCTAAAAGAACATTTAAAAATTATGTGCCCTCTCACAAATGTTTAAGTTGACATCTAAAACCTTTTGTCATAAGTTTAACTACTTATAAATGATACAATTTCTGGCATGACATAAATATTGGCAATTTAAACTAAATTGTTACATCATTCTTAAATTGGTTCCAAAGAATCCATATATCGTAGTGATTTGATAGCCACCATTATCCATTAAAAAAATACATGAACAAGCACTTTTTAGGAGAAACATCAATTTTGCCTTCTTAAACTCCTATTTCCATTCCCTTTACCCTACAGAATTTTATCTTACTAATGTATGTTTTATGTTGGAAAGTCTGTTATTGATTACCCTATTATATTTCTCTGCAATAAAAATGTATGCACTTAAATCTTTTGTGTGAATTTCCTGGGACCATATAGTGCTGTTTAAAAAGTATTTTGTGTTGAATTATCATTATAATTTATGGTAGTAGGCAATAGTAACAGCATAACCGTATAACAAACTTTGATAAATTATTATTAACATAAAGGAAAAAAATTGGAAATGTATTTCTTAAGATATATGAAGCTTCTATCTGTAGATGAATATGACTCGCTGCTAGGTGAACCAAGATTCATCATCGATTCTATTCCTATTTTTGTTTGTATAGATGGAATTGCTAAAAAACTGTTGCCCACATAAAAATACAGATAGAAATGGAAGTAGTTTTATTATAGTAATGACACACAATTCTTTGAACACTTTCCAAGTTACATGCCCTAGTGATTTATCATATAAAATTATTTCAAAGATATATTAGCCAACAACTTAATCAGGATCTTCTTCAATTCTGTTGAAAGACAATAATTGGAAAATACAGGACTTGCACAAAATTTTATTGCCCGGTAATTTAGATCGTTCACTTTCTTAACACCTACAACAATATTTCAAATAGTCCAAATATTAGACACAAAGGGACTTTTTGAGCCCAGGACTGTGTACCTTGATGACATTAGAAATAGATAAAAGTGATATTTTTATTTTATAAGGTGAAAGTAGAATAATTATGAAAGAGGAAGCTGGAAAGAAGACCTGTTTGGGAAGTAAGTTCTAAGATAAATCACTTCTAGGGAACAGTACGTATGAAAATTAAAGATCTGAGAAGTCCTTTCTGAAACTATGCAAGTACCTACATACTTCTTGGGAAGCCTCCACACACCAGTCTGAAGACCTCCAGTAGAAATTAAACATTGATAATTATATTTTAATGACTTTATATGTAACACTCATTCTGTACCTATGAAATTGCTTTTAAAAATTCAGTATTTTGCATTTTTATGACTGAAATGTTATGCGATTTGGGATTCTAAACTTCAAAATCCCCACAAATGTTAGAAAGTATACCTAGTAAATATAAGTACTCTCTGCCCCACCATAAAAGGTTAATGAGATTTAAATGAGACAAAGCAGGTGGGAGTGTCACGTCAACAGCAATGCACCCTAAAAATGTTATGACACGCAAGGATTGGCCTCCTTGTGACAGAGAAAAAATGTTAATGTCTTGGAAGGACCCAGTGCAATGTGCTGAGGCCGGGAAGTCATTTAGCAGCTAAAATATCCAAGGAAAGAAGTATTAGTGGAGGAGGGCAGGGCGCCGTGGCTCACGCCTGTAATCCCATCACTTCAGGAGGCCGAGGCGGGCGGATCACAAGAGGTCGGGAGTTTGAGACAAGCCTGATCAACATGGAGAAACCCCGACTCTACTTAAAAAAAAAAAAAAAAAAAAATACAAAATTAGCCGGGCGTGGGGGCGCATGCCTGTAATCCCAGCTACTTGGGAGGCGGAGGCAGGGAATTGCTTGAATCCGGGAGTCTGAGGTTGTGGTGCGCTGAGATCACGCCACTGCACTCCAGCCTGGGCAACAAGAGAGAAACTCCATCTCAAAAGAAAAAAAGAAAAGAAATATTAGTGGAGGAGAATATTCGCAGAAGCAGGAAGTAAATACACATTTGGAAAACTAAATAAGGAAGAATTAAAGTTTCGTGTTTTCGTTCTTTCTCTTTCTCCCTTCGTTTCTTTTTTCTTTTTCTTTCTTTTTCTTTTTCTTTTCTTGGATTAGGCTTGTGTTTTCTGGAACCTGATCCGACAAGCTGAGCCAGTCTGGCTCCAGGTAATTTATAGGTAGGAGATAGAATCTACTCTGGAAGTTCATTTAGATTCCATGCTTTTTTGCATTTCCTTTTTTTGTTTCGTGTTTCTCTTATGGTTTTCTTGTAAAAATGTCTAAGTGTGCTTTCACTGGAGTAAGAGGAAAATAGCTTTACCATGTTACGTCAGAGATCAGAGTGCCTCTAGGAGAGCAGACACCAATAATCTTCTAATTGGCTCTGCATTCCCTCTCTCATCCCTTTCCAACCTGTTTTCCACACAGCTACATGAATGAGCCTTTAAAAATGAAAATAGAATACATTCTCTCCTCTCCTTAAAGCCTCCTAATGGCTTTCCACACTGCATTTAGGATAAAGCTTAATCCGTGGTGTGGCCTGAAGGAGTGTGGTGTTGGAATTGGCTTATACGAACCCATGAAAACCAGCTGTTAAATTTTGTGAGCTGATTGTTAAACACAGTCATTATTAAAATAAATTACATAGGCCGGGCACGGTACCTCAAGCCTGTAATCCCAGCACTTTGGGAGGCCGAGACGGGTGGATCACGAGGTCAGGAGATCGAGACCATCCTGGCTAACACGGTGAAACCCCGTCTCTACTAAAAAAATACAAAAAACTAGCCGGGCTTGGTGGCGGGCGCCTGTAGTCCCAGCTACTCGGGAGGCTGAGGCAGGAGAATGGCGTAAACCCGGGGGGCGGAGCTTGCAGTGAGCTGAGATCTGGCCGCTGCTGCACTCCAGCCTGGGCGACAGAGCGAGACTCTGTCTCAAAATAAATAAATAAATAAATAAAACTAAAAAATAAAAATAAATAAATAAATTACATAGCCACACAATTAGATAAATCATATAAAAAAGATAGGATAGTCAAAACTCAATACTTCCTAATTATTTTACATTTTACTTTTTGTTCTTGAGATTATTTACATTTATTGTATTTGTATGGTGGAAATTCTATATAATCACCTACAGCTGCACAGATCTCCCCAACTCTGCGTCAGCTGGTATCTTGACATCAGTTATGTGGTTGTATTTATACCAAGGGGATTGGCAACACTACAAAGAAGGGGGTTTTGTTTGTTGTTCTATTTTGTATTTTCTTCCCCAGAGGGGAAGAGAGAGAGAGCTGCTTGCTAAATGTTTACCAGCACACCATTGGGAAGGCATGACACAAACCTGGATTAACATACAAGGAGACCAAATTGACTTATCGTTGAACAGTTCTCTGCATCTGTTTTTGGCATTTCCGTTTTACAGTCCCTCCCCAGATAATAAATTAAACATTTTTAAATTAATAAAATTTGTTTATTTGTACTAATTTATTTAATCTTTGAAACTATGCTCTTTGAATAATCATTGCTCATCATGTCTCATGAGATTCAGCACAAAACAAAACTCACATTCTTTAAGAACTTTACTTTTCTGTACCCAGATGCTGAGACTTTTGCTTCTCAGTGTTTAAGTGTACAGCATTCTTCACAGTATTATCGATTCACAATTTATCTTATTGTTTCAATGTGTATATATACACACACACACACAGAAGTATGTATTTATACCCACACATATAAGTCGTGTATATTGTTTCACACATATATATACATACATACTTACACGTCTATATATAGTATATGTATATATACACAAATTGTGTGTGTATATGGATAAGTGTATGTGTACATAGTCTTTCAAAACACAGTTAATAATTTGAAGACATAACAATATTTTGTATAGATACCCAGTGGCACTTAGAAAATGAACCAACACCCAGGTGTTTTAAGGTTAATATTCATGGATCCAATTGTTGTAGTGTCCATAGAACCTTTCTCAAATTACATCAAGGGATCTGAACATTAAATTATGTTCTTTTCAGCACTTCCAGTAATAAGAATTTGACCATCATAATTTGCCAATTTCCCCGATAGAACATAGGCAGAATAGCATCTGGTTTAGATTTTCCATTTCAGTATTGACCTTAAGATTTTCTTTGAGAAGAAACTAGGCTTTAAAATCTCATCAGAAGTAGCAATATGCACCATTTTATAGTCATTTTCTCCACAGACTTTCGTCACACTTTTAATAACAGAATTTGAAAAACAAAAAATTTTGGTGCATTTATGAGATGTTAAGTGGCAAATAAGGCTTTGACTAACTTATAACCAAGGATGCTTTAAAAGATTCTTTCCAAACAAAAATAAATAAACAAACAAACAAAACCCACAATGTATGTTAAGTATACCTCACTTGAAATAGCAACAGCATTTTAAATATTGTAACATGGCTATGATAATTTTATGGGTCACAACAACAGTGGCTAATCTGAACATGAGAAATTTACATAAGAGCTAAGAAAAGTCTTTAAGGGAATAGACCAGAAGGTCTAGAGGTTATCTACACCAGTCCATGTTAAGAAGATGGAAAGTGAAGGGATTACCCCTTTGTCTACCTGACAATTACCTTTCTATAGTGTCTGGCATGTGCTTATTTAATATATTCAAATATTTGTGGTTCTCAGAAAGAGATAATCTCCTTGAATTCTATCTTTGTTATCTCTGTCTTCAGACAGAAGCATGAGTAGATTTAGGTTTCATAAACCTAACGTTTAACAGTTTGGAAGAGAGGGGCTATTTTTTGAAAAATTGCACAGTTACAAAACAAAATTAGGTTCTAGAGTGAATATTTATTTAGACTGAAAAGAGAAATAATAATTATAATTTTTAAATGCTGAAAAATCCCCTAAATCTCACAAAATTAGAAAAAAAAATGTTTTCACTAGTTGATCGCTTGAAATACTTCTATAATACTTCTGTCTGTATTTTTGTACACTCTGACTCTTTATAGGACAATAATTTCATAATAATTTTTCTAGAGAGAAGATAAAGATCACTCAGTCTTTTTGACAAGGTTGATCAAATTTTGGTTTTATTGTAGATAATTGAGATGCATAAAACATGACTTCACACACAGATGTCCTCCCTGTTTGTGGTACAGCTACAGGCTTATTTCTCACAAACAAGGAGATTTTGACAAATTCTATTGTGTTTAATTCCTATCAAAAAAGGAAAAGTAATTGTATGGTGCATTTAGATTTGTCTATGCTGCATTATCGAATGTCCTTCTACTAGAAAGGAACTTCTATTTTATCTAAGCATTGATAGGAATCATTTTAACTCATCTAAACACTGGAAAAATTTTCCTCAGATTTATCTCTCTTTCCATGTATTTCATACTTTGATTCCCCTCCAGTGCCATCATCTGGTGCCAAAAGTTGGTAAATATCTTTCATGTTGTAACACACCCACTGGCACTGCACTTTCATGGTGTGGTACAGTGAGTAGCAATAGTCACCAAAGTTATCCCTCCACCAGAACTTATCATGGAAATCACCACTGTATCCCCCAAACCTAAGTTAAATATATCCCCAACTTAACGTGTCTATAGCTTTGTCCATGGGCCTTCTAAGGCCATGCACTCAAAGGAAGCTTAAAGAAGTTATTAGACAATCTTCATCAATATGGTAGAGCTACCTTACTCTTGCAAACTTTACAAAACTGTATGACCATAGTGCTAGGACTCTTGTTAGGACTTTAGAAAGGTCATGGGCATGTGAGGGGCTCAGAAGGTTAGCCCTCATTAAGCTTCTTAGAGAATCTGTCCCTGGACTGTTTAGGATATGCTGCCAGGAGGCTCCCACTATTAAAAATGTAGGGAGTGTACCATGGGATACTGGAGTTAGCTGCATATTAGCAAAATGAGGCCAAGTATCAGAAATGAATCCTAACATGGATAAGGGTAATCTACACTAGAAAGAGAAAGCCTGTTTCTCAGAGTTTCCATTTTAATAAATGAATCTTTTTTTTTTTTTTTCTTTGAGATGGAGTCTCATTCTGTCAGCCAGGCTGGAGTACAGTGGTGGGATCGCAGCTCTGCCTCCTGGGTTCAAGCAATTCTCCTGCCTCAGCCTCTCGAGTAGCTGAGATTACAAGAGCACGCCACCACGCCCAGTTAATTTTGTATTTTTAGTAGAGACGGAGTTTCACCATGTTGGTCAGGCTAGTCTCAAACTCCTGACCTCAGGTGATTCATCCACCTCAGCCTTCCAAAGTTCCAGGATTACAGGCATGAGCTAACATGCCTGACCCAATAAATGAATTATCTTGATTCCCTTCTTTTTCTCACCACCGTGATCTGTTTATCAGAAAGTCTTGTGGACTATACCTCCAGACTACATCACAAATCTTCCATTTTTCTTTGTCTGAATATTCCTGAGTTTGCTTGTATTACCATCATCTGTAGGCTGACATCAGCTGGTTCCTGTGAATGATCTAAAAGATCTCGTTCCACATTTGCCCCAGTACCACATCTGTGATTCATTCCCCACAGAGAAGCCCAGGTGATCATCTAAAAATATTAATCAAGTAGTGTTACTTTTCTGTCTAAAATTTTCTAATGGCTTCACATTGCCTTTAGAATAAAATACAATCTCCGTGCTATAGTGTACAGGAACCTACAAACAGATTCCTGCCTACCTTTTCAGCTAAAATTGTCAACACCACGGTTCTCTGTCTTACCTAGCTTCACCATCCTTTTTGCTCCAAAAATTTGTTAAGTTTATTCCTGCTCTTTGCACTGCTGATCCCCTTTCCTAGATGCTGTAGCTCCTGATCTCTTCTTAGCTGACTCTTTTGCATCAGCAGAAATATCAGGTCCTCTATAAAATCCATCCTGTAAAGATGTTTTCCCTCTAGTCGCTTGATATCAAATTACCTTGCTTTTTGTAAAATTTATTATAATATAAATTTATCCCAGTTGTGTTTATTATCTTTTCAAGGAGAATTTTCAAGGAGAATGTATACTTCACAAGAACAAGAAATGTGTTGGCCTCAATCATTTTAGTCAGGATCTACAGTGTCTAGAAGAATTCCTTGTAAATGCTAGAACCTTAAATTTACTTGGTGATTATATTTTTTAAAAAAGGTAGAGACCCGGGAGGCCAAGGTTGCAGTGAGCCGAGATCACGCCATTGCACTCCAGTCTGGGCAACAAGAATGAGACTTCGTCTCAAAAAAATAAATAAATAAATAAATAAAAATAAAAAAATAAAAGACGTAGAGAGAAAGGCTGAATCTGATTCATGGAGAATGGAGAAACTTACCAGTACAGAACAATGATAACAAGAATGTCAGATACAAAATTCTGATGTTTCTAAGAATTAAATTGGGGATGGGTCTCAATACATTGATCAATATTAGACAGGCCTTTCTAAGTATTGAATTAGTGTCTTTTTCTTACTTCTCGAGAAGTACCAAAAAGACTAGACAGGAAGAAAACTCAAGGATAGCCTGCCTTCAAAGGAGCATTGGAGAAGAGTATCTCATGGATCAAAAAAGCCTGGCTTTGCTGTTCTTGGACATAGGGCTAACACCCATTCATTTTCAGAGGACCAGTTATTATGTAGTTCCCTGTTATCCCTTGCTTCTAGTAGAAAGAGACCCCTACCCTGAAGTTAGTTGGGTACTTATTATGAACATCTGAGATGAGGCAGATAGTAGTTACTTTGCAACTTTGTGGCTCAAAATTGAGGCTATCCCACTAGATTCTGTAGTCAAAATATTTCTACTGAAATATTTGGTGTAGCTTCAGTGATTTTAACAAATCTTCCAACAGATGTCATGCTGTACAGAATATTGGGCCATTTGTTAATTGTGAACTATCTAAAATGTGTAGTTGACTAATTTTTCCATTGTCATTCAGATATTTTGACCAGCCAACAGTGTTTTTCTCTAATCAACTCTCATCTCCCCTGCTATGCTATGCCATTTGTAATGAGCTTTTCTATCTACTAAAACTAGATAATATTTTTTTATTCCCTTCTTATTTCCCAGAACCCGTCAGGCAGTTGCCTTAGGAGTGCAGTAGAATCTTTTCCTAAATGTGTGAGACTGAATTTTTAAAGCCATGCATTGATTATTTCTATTTTTTTCAACACTGGTAGATTTTATTATAACAAGAGGATCACATAAGTATTTTCAGCTCATCTAAGTAATGTCAGAATTTCAACTTTTTTCCTAGGCAACCCTTTTTGTTGGGTGGTAGTCACATTAAAATATGTAGAGCGCCATCTTTTGATAGCAATCACTACAAAAAAGAAATCATTACAGTCACTGACGTCCATCACTTTAGCTTTTGCAAGCTTTTTAAAAATGCTGACAATCTGCGGCCCTTTCAAACATAGACTAGCATTTCCCCCAGTCATCCTGTCACTTGCTTTTTGTTGTTGTTTTTAGATGAGACCAGCTGCCTTGTGATCACTGAAATGTCAGGAAAAATCATTTTCCACAAGAGAGAGAAAAGCTTGAATATTCTTGGAGACAAAACTCCTACAGAAATCTTTAAAAATCCAAAGGAATAATTCTATGAGGTATATGGGTGACTGCCACTAGTGATCATGGCAGTTATGGCTGCACTGGCAGGCAAGTCTGCCCCTCCCTCCCTTTTTCTTCAGACAGGGCTGCTCTGTTGCCCAAGCTGGAGTGTAGGGGCGTGATCTCGGCTCACTGCAACCTCCGCCTCCAGGGCTCAAACGATTCTCCTGCCTCAGCCCCCACCCCAGTAGCTGGGATTACAGGTGCGCCACCATGCCATAGATTTTTATAGTAGAGATGGGGTTTTGACATGTTGGCCAGCCTGGCCTCGAACTCCTGACCTCAAGTGATCTGCCTGCCTCAGCCTCCCAAAGTGCTGGGATTACAGTTGAGAGCCACCGCGCCTGGCCAAGAGTTGTTCTGTACCTTCTTTCTAGATGTATTTATAGAAGAAAGGCACAGAAAATGGTCATTGGTTTTTTAAAATTTGCTTTTAAATTTTTATTTGTATAAAATTAAGGGGCACAAGTGCAGTTTTGTTACATAGATATATTATGTATTGGTGAATTTTGGGCTTTTAGTGTATTCATCACCTGAATAATGTACATTGTACCCATTAAGCAATTTCTCATAGCCCTCCTCCTCACCCTTCTAAATCTGTAATGTCTGCAATTCCACACTCCATGTCCATGTATACACATTACTTAGCTCCCACTTAAAAGTGAGAATCTGCAGTATTTGACTTTCTGTTTCTAAGTTATTTAACTTAAGATAATAGCCTCCAGTTCCACCCAAGGGAATGCTTGTACACTGTTGGTGGGACTGTAAATTAGCACAACCTCTATGGGAAACAGTATGGAGATTTCTCAAGGAACTGAAAACAGAACTATCATTCTACCCAGCAATCCCAATACTGGGTATCTAATCAAAGGCAAAGAAATCATTACATCGAAAAGATTCCTGCATTCCTATGTTTATCTCAGCACTTTTCACAATAGCAAAGGTATAGAATCAACCTAAGTGTCCATCCATGGATGAGTGGATAAAGAAAATGTGATTTATATTCATGATGGAATACTATTTACCCATTAAAAAAAGTAAAATCATGGCCACTGGTTTTAAAAGAAAAAATAAGAGATGCAAATAGCTATTTTATCTAATACAAAAACATTTTATATATGTATGACCATAGAGAAAGAAATCGCTCCTTTCAGTTTAAAAGTGGAAGATAGCACTGGATGATTTTTTAAAGCCCTTTTCAGCTAGAAAGATCTATGATTTGGTCTGTTGTTATTAAGTCATTACAATGTTTAGCATCTTAACTGTGCCAAATAGGAAAAAAGTGCACAAATGACTATCGAGTTCTCATCATATTGCCAATTAGATAAAAATATTTTCCTCCTGTGGAAAGGAGCCAATGAGAAGGGGAAAGAAGAATAGATAATTTCTCCTCAGTAATTCCAAGGGAGACAGGCATTTCTCTTTATCGTCCTCAAGTCTTGAAGGTAGAAAATGGAAAAAAATAAATTATCTTATTTTTTAAAATGAGATAAATCTTAAAGCCATTATAATTTAAAACAATTAAAAATATCTATTTCTATTTGACTCAGGTACTTTTATAGATGTTCATGTTGTTTAATCATTATGCATTTCTTCATAAGAACCTATAGTGTTCTCATGGTTTTATATAAATATACAAATGGTTATGTTTTTATCCTAAGAATTTTAGGGGAGTAACAAATAATTTTAAATACAAATCTTCATTGGAAAATAGCTATATACTTAAAGATAGATGAGAATGTAAGATGAATACACACACAGACACACACACACACACATACTATGTTCTCACTAATATTATTTCAAGTGAAAAATTACTCCATCATTGACAAACTTCAAGGAAGAAATACAGTTTTTAAAAGAGGGGAAAATATTGACTCTTCAGATAAAAAGAGGGAAAAATATAATGTCCTAAGAGGATAAGAATAATCACTCCTAGGCTGAGTTGTGTAATAACAAACAATGACACTACAAATACCCAGACATTCAATAAATACTGTTTATTGATAAGAAACATTTGTTAAGTGCCCAACTATGAAATACTGTAAGTTTAAGGTCAAGGTAAAATCACAGTATCATTTATTTTAGTGACACATATACTTTGAAACAATCAATGGTCATGTACAAGGTGTGTTTTTTACATAAAAATATAATGTTTTTGACAAACATGCTAGAATTTATGTATCTAAATAAGCATGTACACATGTATTTGTACTACTAAGGTAGTACTCATACATTTTAGGGGAGGGGACATATCCTTACCATTCATTTTTGTCATCTGATTCAATTTCCAAATTCTTCTCTGAAAGACTAAAGATTGGCACCAAAATCAAATACAAAGGAAGCTTTTGCCACCACTAGGAATATTCAGAAAAATATAAAATATAATACATAAATATTGTTCTGAGGACAACAACAATCTTCTAAATGATTTATAAGTACAGTCCCACAGAAACCTCCTGAGGTGACTATTTAGATAAAGGTCCAAACATTCTATTATCCTAAAATCAATTCTATCACTCCACAGTCATGTTGTGACCAAATAGTTTGCCTAAAATAGAATTACATTGTTCAAAAGCAGTAATATTTCAAGATGAATATATGAAAAATAAGGTAACTCACTTACCACCAAATAGTACCAACTTTTATCTTTCTTTATTTTTTAAAATTTATTTATATATTTTTTTGAGATGGAATCTCACTCTGTCTCCCAGGCTGGAGTGCAGTGGCATGATCTCAGCTCACCTCACTGCAACCTCCACCTCCCGGGTTCAAGCCATTCTCCTGCCCTAGCCTCCCGAGTAGCTGGGATTAGAGGTGCCCACCACTACACCTGGCTAATTTTTGTATTTTAGTAGAGACAGGGTTTTGCTATGTTGGCCTAGCTGGTCTCGAACTCCTGACCTCAGGTGATTCACCTGCTTGGCGTCCCAAAGTGCTGGGATTACAGGCTGAGCCACTGTGCCTGACTTTAATTTTGATCTTTCTAAGTGGATCAGTCAGTGTCTTGACAGAGTCCAAGGCACACATTGCAGGGATTTTTAAAGATAATTTAATGAGAACTTGTAGAAACCTGTGAAGGATTGGAGGAACCAGTGAGGAATGTGAAGGTCCACCTGGACTAGCAAAGGTGAGAAGCCATTGCCATCACCAGGCCTGAAGAGGCAGGAGGAGAAAACTGCACAGGTGGAATCCAGAGTGCCAGCTTTGGAAGAAGGGTTGGCTTTCAGGTAGAAGTCACTGGAGCACAGCAATGACACTGAAGAGAGAAAGCGGAGGGGAAGAAATATCTCAGTCTCTCTCTCCCCTTATCTCTAGGTCCTCCCCTTGGCCAGAGTGGAAAACAGTCAGTGTGATCCTGATGGTTAAGCTACGGGGAGGGTCAGCACAGAGAACAGGGTACAGACATGCAGAGAAGGGATCAGAGCTGGGAGGGGCAACCAAAAACTAGAGAGGATGCTAAGATTCTGTATTTTGTCATTTTTAATTGATTGATTAATTTTTTCATTCATTTAAAAAGTCAATCTGATAGTTTTCCTATACTAAGCACTACAGAGGGTTATAAAAGCAAATTAAATTTAGTCCTTATACTCAAAGATCTTTGAAACATAGACATTTATACATATAATTATGACACAGGGCAGAATAAGGCACAGAAATAATAGTGTAACTAGCATATCCCGGATGTCACCTTCCTTGTCATGTTATATTAATCATGCAAACCTTTATGTTCCAGAGCCACAGAGCGCTTACTAGGAAATCCAGTCTTTTCCTCCAAATTCCTTTTCTCCAAATATGACCTATTGGTATTTATATGCATAAGCCAAATGCCCATACAGTTCCCCTTTTGATTGATTCTAGATAATATTGTTTTTAGTTTCTTTTCATGTGAAGTGGTAGGGAAGGGCCATTGCATATATAATAAGAGCTGCTGCCTATTGCTCACCAGTCTTTGTGCTCTAGTCCCTTCTCTTCCATCCAACCCTCTTCTCTGTTGGGCACCATTGCTGTGACACTCAGGTAATAAAACACCCACCCTTATTAAATGACCCTGGACCATCAATCTCAGTGCCCTCCACATACCACTTCCTGTGCTGGTGCTGAACTTCTCTAGATTTACAGCCTTCACATAGGCCATGATTGACTTTCTGGACAGTAAAAACACCCCTTCAAACTGTTATCTGGTGCTGTTAGTTCTCTTGACAAAAGAAAAGCAAATTGTTCTCCTCCTGAGCAGCTGTATTAGAAGCAGTTATTACAGTGGGTATGTCAGCCCCCACAGTGATACCGATCTCTTCACACTAATGATCTTCAGATATTATTGCTCATGCAAATCCTGAGAGAATTCCTCTAACAAGGGCATCCTCTCAGATAATTTCAAATGACATCTAATCTTTTTCCTGATAAATTTAGAGTTACAAAAAGTAACAGTCGCTGTATTTTACAAAATATTATCATTTTAATATAAAATTGTTGACCTCCAGTTCTGGTCATGATGCAGTTAACTGTATTGGATTGAAAAGGATGAATAGTATGCATTCACCCTGCCTTTTGCCCTCTGGGCATATTCTACTCCAAATAGTATCATTAAGGAGTGGGACCCATGGAGAAGGCAGCAGTCCTTCTAGGCTGAAGCAAAAGAGGTTTTTCTGAGCTCAGAAAGAGAAAAGAAAGATAATGGAAAATAAGCAATGTTAAAAAAATATTCAGCTTTAAACAAACACATTAAACTACAGATTCAAGAACCCTTATTAAAGCAAATAAATGCAAATAAAACCAAACAGGAACATCCTAGTCAAACTACTAAATAAAAAAATAAGCAAAGAAAGAGAACAGCACTTATTACCTCAGAGGATCAATAATAAAACTGTAAGCTGACTTTTCACCAAAGAAGCCAGAACACAATACAAGAATATCTTTCAACTGGAAAAAAAAAAACAAAAAACAAAAAGCCTGTCAATCTAGTTATTCAAATATCCAAGAATATTAAAAATGAAGGCAAAATAAAGACATCTTTACAGAGAATTTGTTGCTAACATACCTGCACTGTAATAGATATTAAATAAATAAATATGAAAGAGAATTCTTTGGGAAGAATAAAGGTTACCTCGGATGAAGCCATGAAACTGCAGGAAGCAATGAGGGGGTAATAAAAATGGAAAAATATGTGGGTAACTATATATTTACATGAATTGTTTAAAAGCACTAATAAAATGACACTGATTTTTAAAAAGTTAATTAGATGTAAAATAGATAACAAAAATAATAGCTCAAAAGGAAGGAGAAATTACGGAATTAAACTGTGAAAAGTTTCTTGTATTGTTTAGGCAGTAATAAATGTACTAATTTAAAGCAAACTCTCATATGTGAAGGGTGAATACTATAAACCCCAGAAAAATGTCTCAGATAATGCTAAAAGAAGCTGTAAGTATGATGCTAACAGAAGGAAAAAAAGTAGAATTTTTAAAATCCCTGATTAATTCAAAGGTTAAGAAATGATTAATAAACAAAGGAGATATTAGCACAATAGGAAACAACTAGCAACAGAGTAGCCTTAAATCCAAACATAATGGTAGTTTCATTAAATGTAATGGAATAAAATTCCAATTTATAAACAAGGATTGTCAACAGATAAAACAAAACACAACCATGTGCTGTTATAAAATCACATTTGAAATACAGCACAGATAGGTTGAAAGTACAATCATTAAAAAACACATACCTTGCAAGTACTAACCAAAAGGTAGATCTCTGGCTATATTAATATTAGACAAATGTCTTTGATACAAAAATATTACTAGAGATAAAAAGGTACATTTCACAATAATAATAAAGTACCCTGAATAGAAAGATATACCTTTTTTTTTTTTTTAGACAGCATTTCATTCTGTTACCCAGGATGGAGTGCAGTGGTGCAATCTCAGCTCACTACAGCCTCAATCTCCTGGGCTCAAGCAGTCCTCCCAACTCAGCCCAGCTAGCTGGGACTACAAGCATGTGCCACCATACCCTGCTAATTTAAATATAACATTCTTATATGTATTATATGACAATACTTGACAGAACCAAAAGGAGGAATACACATTTCCATAATTATATTGAAAGATTTTAACACACCTTTTCCTGTAACTAATAAAGAGGTAAAAATAATCATCAGAAGAATATAGAATATATGAACAAAACTATTAAAAAACTTGATCTAAATGCAGATCATTTTACCTAACATGAGTAGGATAAAAATTCTACTCAGGCATAAATGAAATGCTTACCAAAATCTACCATATGCTGTGTCTTAAAGTAAGTCTCAAGAAATATGAATGACTGAGATCATACAGAGTGTATTCCCTGACCACAGTGTAAATAAACTAGAAATCAATAACTGAAAGATAGCTTGTGAGAAGGCCAAAAAGCAGCCCTTGACATCCAAGAACTGATCTGACGCTCATGCTAGACTTTAGTGTGAGAGCAGGCCCGGTGCTCACAGTTACACCATGTTCTTCTCCAGATGGGCATAAACAATCTCACAAAACAGCAACAGTAGACAAGGTCACTCTGAGACCATGACAGAGTGAGACAAATTAAGACCACTTCACAGTTTGGCTTAAAACCCTGTTGAAAACAAGATCAATGTTTATGCAAACAACAAAATACCAAACATCCTCCACTTCCAGCAAATATGACTAATTGCTCCCTCTTGATCAGCTGTAGCTGCAAGCCCTCTTTAGTGTGACCTACCTAGAGAGGAGATTGAGTAAGACAGCCAATCACAAAATGGTCCCTGCTTTCTGATAATGCCTAATCTAGAGTAAACTTTTACATCCTTTAATCTTCCCCAAAATTACTCAACCAAACAAAATTTCCATAATTTATAATACCTTCCCACTATGATGCCTCATAGTTCTTCATGGTGTAAGTTATCCCTTTGCTGTTTTGTAAAATAAAACCAACTTGTTCAACCACAGATGTATGCCTGGTGGTCTTTGGCAATGACAACTGAAACCCCCAAATATGGAAATTAAGCAGTGCTTTTTAAAAATAGCCCACGGATGAAGGAAGAAATTATAATAAATGATAAAATATTATACTCAAAATGATATATCAAAATGTTTTGGGATTCAGTTAAAGCTACTCACGAATCAAATGTACAATAAAAAATTCCCTCCTGTTTTTTGGCAGGTGGTAGGGAAAAGTAACCATTTAAAATATGTCTCTTGTGTTCTCCATAACAAAGGCCAGCTCTCCAGAGGAAACTAGCAGAGCCTTATCTGACCTGGAGGAAGGGCAATTAGTCAACTCCCACCCCCTACAGATTTCCTGTCTAATATAAAGGAAGGAAAAATAAAAGGCTAAGAAATGCTATTGAAGTTCACAGCTGAGGGATTCATGCCCACGAAGAAACAGATTTCATTATAAGATTATAGAATGCTTCCCTTCCCCAACACCTTACCAGCACACTAATAGGGCTTCAGCTTAGTAACAGTGGATCACAACTCAGAGAACTGCAAGACACAGAGAGACAGTTTAAGAAGGAGTTCTTAGGAAAAGTCAAAGACAACAGGGAAGAAAAAAATCTGCAAGAACACTGGAGGAAACTAAAGCCTCTAGTGCCCACAGCTAGAACCCATATTAAACATAGCTCAGCACCTAGCTAGATTAGCATAAACCACACACCTTACCTAATTACCTTACTTCTTATTTCCCAATATATCATGTCCAGTACTCATTAAAAAATTAAAAGGCAATATAAAAGGCAAGAGAAAACATTGTCTGAAGAAACACAACAGGAATCAGAAAGAGTCTCAAGTATGAAACAGATTTTTGAATTATCACATAAAGGATTTTAAATAACTAGTATTAATATGCTAAGGGCCTTATTAGAATAGTAGATGACATGCAAGGATCTACTGGGTGATGTAAGCAAAGAGAAAATCTAATAAAGAATCTAAAGGAAATGCTGAAAATAAAAAACACGGTAATGAAATGAAGCATACCATTGATGGGCTCATCAGTAGACTGACACAGTTAAAGAAAGATGCAGTGAGTTTCAACATATACCAATAGAATTTCCCAAACTGAAATGCAAAAAGAAAAAAGAACGGAAAAAGAAATAAAATAGGCCGGGCATGGTGGCTTATGCCTGTAATCCCAGCACTTTGGGAGGCTGAGGAGGGTGGATCACGAGGTCAGGAGATCAAGACCGTCCTGGCCAACATGGTGAAACCCTGTCTCTACTAAAATTACAAAAATTAGCTGGACATGGTGGTGTTTGCCTGTAATCCCAGCTACTCGGGAGGCTGAGGCAGGAGAATTGCTTGAACTCAGGATGCGGAGGTTGCGGTCAGAACCGAGAGCATGCCACCGCACTCCAGCCTGGCAACAGAGCAAGACTCCATCTTAAAAAAAAAAAAAAAAAGAAAGAAAGAAAATACCTAAGGACTGTGGAACAATTACAAAAGTTGTAAAATATGTGTAATGGGAATACTGGGTAGAAAAGAAAAAGGAAAAATAGAAGTCATATTTGAATTAATAGTGGTTGATAATTTTTCAAATTAATGGCATACACTGAACCACAAATCTAGGGAACTTAGAGAACACACAGCAGGATAAATACAAAAATTTCCATATCTAGGAATACCATATTCAAACTGTAGAAAACTAAGGACAAAAAAAAAACTTGCAAAAAGCCAGAAGGGGATAAAGAAGTCAAAACTATAAAAGAAAAAGGGTAAGAAATACGTTGCACTTCTCATCAGAAACTATGGAAGCAAGAAGAAAGCAAAGTGAAATATTTAGTGTTGAAAGAATAAAACACCAATCTAGAATTCTGTGTCTAACAAATGTAAGGAAGAAATAAATATTTTCTCAAGCAAACAAGAACTGAGGGTATTTGTTGTCAGTTGATATGTTTTGCAAGAAATGTTGCAAGTTCTTCAGAGAGAAAGAAAATGATATAGGTCAGAAATATGGAGGATATACGCAAAGAACGAAAAGGCATCAGAGAAGAAATAAATGAAAGTAAAATAAAATATTTTATTTTCATTTTTAATTGAACTGATGGGTAACTGTGTGTTCATTGTAATAATAACAGTAATGTACCAGAAAATTATATAGATAAATGACAGGAATGACAGCAATCACATAAGGGATGGGAGGGAGGAATTGAGAGTACATACTTGGTCATAAGGCACCTGTACTACCCATGAAGCAGCGTAGTGTTATTGGAAAGTGAACACATATTAGTTGCATGTTTACATTGAAAACGATAGAGCAATCACTGAAAAAATTTAAAATGAAGTATAATTCATATACTAAGATAAGTGAGAAAATGGCATCATAAGATTATCAACTAAAATCAGAGAATGTATAAACAAAGAACAAGTGTAGGGAACAGAAAACAGTTAAAACATGATAGATATTACACTAACCATATCAATAATCACTTTAAATATGCACAGTCTAAATACAATTTAATTTAAAAACAGAATTTAAAGACAGAGATTGCCAAAGTGGATGAAGAAACAAGACCCAGCTACGAGTGATCAACAAAAACACACCGAATATAAAGACACATGTAAGTTTAAAGTAAAAGGATGAAGAAAGATATGCCATGTTAACACTAATCAAAAGAAAGTTAGAGGAGCTATATTAATCTCCAGTAGGGTAGACTTCGGAACGAAGAAAATTATTAGGGATAAATGGGAGCATTACATAAAAATGAAAGGGTTAGTTCTCCAAAAAGACCTAATAGTCTTTAATGTTTATGCACATAAAAACAGAGCATCAAAATAAGTGTGGCAAAAATGTATATAACTGTAAAGAGAAAGAGAAAAAATAACTCCTCTAGTTGAAGAGTTGAACACTAATCTATCACTAATTGATTGATCCAGCAGGCAGAAAAATCAGTGAAGACACAGTAGAACTGAACAGCATCATTAATAAACTAGATTTAACTAACATTTATGTAGAATGTTGCAGCCAGTCACAAGAAAATGCACGTTCTTTTCAAGCTCACATGATACATTCACCAAGAGAGATGACATTCTGGGCCATAAAAACATTCTATTAAATTTTAACAAACTTGAAAGAATAGAAACTATACAAAGTATTGTGTCAGACCACAATGAAAGTAAAGTAGGAATCAATAATTGAAAGATAGCTAGAAACTCCAAAATATTAGAGATTAAACACACTTTCAGATAACACATGGGTAAAATTAGAAGTATCAAAATAAATGAAAAATACATTGAACAATATGAAAATAAAGCATTTCATACAACTTATCAGTATTTGTGGAATTCAGCAAGAGCAGTGCTTACAGGGAGATTTAGAGCACTGAATGCATATACTAGAAAAGATAAAAAGATCTAAAATCAACTACTTAAGCTCCCACCATAGAAAACTGAAGAAAGAATAATAATGCAAGCCTAAAACAAACAGAAAAAAAGAAATAATAATAATTAGATCAGAAATAAATGAAATACACATAAAATGGGGAAAATCTACAAAATAAGAAGCTGGTTCATTAACCGGGCTAACCAAGAAGAAAGACTAAATTAATAATATTAGAAATGATAGAGGAACATCACTACTTCTCTTATGGACATTAAAAAGAGTAATAAAAGAATATTTTGAACAATTCTATGCTTACAAATTTGGTAACCAAGATGAAGTGGACCAAATCCTTGAAGATACATAATGCCAAATAGATAACCTCCATGAGTCTATATCTATTAAAGAAACTGAATCAATAATTAATAATCTTTATAAAAAGAAAGCACAGGCTTAGGTGGCTTCATGGGTGACTTTTATCATACAATTAGGGAAGAAATGCTGTCAATTCTCTACAATTTCTTTCAGAAATTAGAAGTAGAGAAAACATTTCTTTACTCACTTTGTAAGGCCAATATCCCACTAATACCAAAACAGATAAAGACATTCATTATAAGAAAGGAAAACTACAGACCAATATCTCTTATGAACATAGATGTTACAGAAACTTCCTCAACAAATATTATCAAATCAGATCCAATAACATATAAAAAGGATTATGTGCCACAACCAAGTGAAATGTATTCAGGTACGCAAGATTGATTCAACATTCAAAAATAAATTAATATAATCAATCACATCAATAGGATAAAGGAGAAAAACCAAATGATCATATGACAAAGACAAATTATACAATCAAAAGTCAATAGATTCAGAAAAAGCATTTGCAAAAATCCAACATTCATTCGTGATAAAAATTCTCAGCAAACTAGGAATACAGTAGAACTACTTCAACTTGATAAAGAAAACGCCTTCAAAAAGCCCACAGCTACATCATATTAAATGAAGAGAAAATAGATTCTTTCCTTCTATGATGGGGCACAAAGCAAGGATAGCCCCTCTTACCACTTTTATTCAATCTTGTATCAGAAGCTCTAGCTGATGAAATAAGACAAGAAAAGGAAATAAAACGTATAAAGATTGAGAAAGAAGACACATACTGTCTTTTGTTTCCAGAGGTCATAATTGTAAAAATAAAAAAGAATTACTACCACCAACAAAAACTCCTCCAACTAATGAGTGATCATACCAGGTTGCAGAATGTATGATTAATATACAAATATCCATTACTTTCAGATATACTAGCAATAAAATTTGAGAAATTAAAAATATAATATCACTTACCAAAAAATAATATATGTAGGTCTAAATCTGATAAAACATGTACATAATTTATAAGAGAAAAATTTGAAAACTCTGATGAAAGAAATTTTAAAGATCTAAAGAAATGGAGATATTCCATGTTCATAGATTAAATATGAATTATCCAATGTGTTTATATTATACATACTATTAAGATATCAATTCTTTCAAATTTTATCTATAGATTCAACACTATCTAAGTACGTTACTTTGTGGATAGAGATAAACTAATTCTAAATTTAATGTGGAAATGTAGAAGACCTGGAATATGCAACACAGTATAGAAGAAGAATAAAATAGGAAGACTATCTCATTTCAATACTTATTGTCATGCTATAGTAACCAAGATAGCATGATATTGATGAAAGAATAGTCAAATAGATTAACAGAACAGAGCAGAGTGCTCTAAAATAGACCAACACGAACATAGTGAACTGATCTTTAACAAAGAAACACAAAGAAACAAAGCAAGTTAATGGAGGAATGATGATCTTTAAAAAAAAAAAAAATGGTGCTGGAACAATAAGAGGCGAATGAATCACAGACCTAAACGTAAAATTAAGAAACTATAAATTTCTGAACAATAACATAGGAGAAACAATAGGGATCTACATTTTGGTGATGATTTATTAGATATAACATCTAAACATGATCCATAAAAGAAAATAATGACAAGTTGGACTTTATTAAAAGTAAAATATTATCTGTAAAAGACACTGTTATGAGAGTTAAAAGGCAAGTCACAGATTGGGAGAAAATATTTGCAAATCACATATTTGAGAAAGAGTTCTTGCCAAAATTATACAAAGATCTCTTAAAACTCAACAAGAACATTTCATCATATAAAGATATATAGATCATATAAAAATACACATAAGCTGAAAATAAAGGGATGGAAAAAGATACCTCATGCCAATGGAAACCAAAAAAGAGAAAGAGTAGTTATACTTAGACAAAATAAATTTCAAGATGAAAACTACAAAGAGACAAAAAAAAAGGTCATTATATAAGAGGTCGATATCGAGCAAGAGGATAGAACAATTATAAATATATATGCACCCAACACTGAAACACTCAGATATATAAAGCAAATATTATTAGAGCTAAATACAGAAATAGATCCTAATATAGTAATAGCTGATGACCTCAGTACCCCACTTTCAGCATTGAACAGATCATGCAGACAATCAACAAAGAAACCATAGACTTACTCTGCATTATAGACCAAATGTACTTAACAGGTATTTACAGAGTATTTAATCCAACCACTGCAGAATATACATTCTTCTCTTCCGCACATAGATCATTCACCATGTGATAGACCGTATGCTAGGCCACAAAACAAGTCTTTTTTTTTTTTTTTTTTTTT
>NW_012102155.1:2678530-2746425 GCF_000951045.1 Mandrillus leucophaeus
CCGCCACCACGCCCGGCTAGTTTTTTGTATTTTTAGTAGAGACGGGGTTTCACCGTGTTAGCCAGGATGGTCTCGATTTCCTGACCTCGTGATCCACCCGCCTCGGCCTCCCAAAGTGCTGGGATTACAGGCTTGAGCCACCGCGCCCGGCCCACAAAACAAGTCTTTTAAAAAAATTTTTAAAAATTAAAATCATACCAAGTATATTCTCTGACCACAGTGGAATAAAACTAAAAATTAATAACAAAAGGAACTTTGAAAGCTATACAAACACATGGAAATCAAAAAATATTCCCCTGAATGTTCAGTGGGCCAATGAAGAAATTAAGAAGAAAATTTTAAAATGTCTCCATACAAATGAAAATGAAAATACACCATACTAAAACCTATGGGATACAGCAAAAGCAGTAATAAAAGGAAAGTTTTTAGCAATAAGCACCTACATCGAAAAAGTAGAAAAACATAAAATGAATAATCTAATTATGCGTCTTAAAGAAAGAAAAAAGCAAGAGCAAACCAAACCCAAAATTAATAATAAAGATCAGATAATAAATAATAAAGATCAGAGCAAAAATAAATGAAGTTGAAATTTAAAAAATACAAAAGATAAATAAAATGAAAAGTTGGTTTTTTTGAAAAGATGGATAAAATCAACCAACCATTAGCAAGATGAAGAAAAAAGAGAAGATTCAAATAAATAAAATTAGAGACAAAAAAGGAAACATTACAATTAATACCATAGAAATTAAAAGAATCATTTGAGACTACTATGAGCAACTATATGCCAATACATCGGAAAACCTATAAGAAATAGATAAGTTCCTAAACACATACAACCTACCAACATTGAACTATAACAAAATCTAACACCTGAATAGATCTATAACAAGTAATGAGATTGAAGCTATAACAAAGTTTTCCAGCAAAGGATACCTCAGGACCCAATGGCTTCACTGCTGAATTTACCAAATATTTAAAGAAGAACTAATACTGATCCTACTCAAACTATTCCAAAAAAGAGAGGAAGAAGAAATACTTCCAAACTCATTCTAACAGGCCAGTATTACTCTGAAGCCAAAACCAGAGAAAGACACATCAAAAAAGAAACTATTCACAATAGCAAAGACTTGGAATCAACCCAAATGTCCATCAGTGACAGACTGGATTAAGAAAATGTGGCACATATATACCATGGAATACTATACAGCCATAAAAAAGGATGAATACGTGTCCTTTGTAGGGACATGGATGCAGCTGGAAACTACCATTCTCAGCAAACTATTGCAAGGACAGAAAACCAAATATCACATGTTCTCACTCATAGGTGGGAATTGAACAATGAGATCACTCGGACACAGGAGGGGGATCATCACACACCAGGTCCTATTGTGGGGAGCAGGGGGAGGGATAGCTTTAGGAGATATACCTAATGTAAATGATGAGTTAATGGGTGCAGCACATCAACATGGCACATGTATACATATGTAACAAACCTGCACATTGTGCACATATACCCTAGAACTTAAAGTCTAATAAAAAAAAATGAAAGAAAGAAAGAGAACTGCAGGCCAATATTCTTAATGAAGATTTTTGTAAAATCTTCAACAAAATAACTAGCAAACCAAACTTAACAACACAGTAAGAAGATCATTCATTATGTCCAAGTGGGTTTTATCTCAGGGATGCAAGGACGGTTTAGCATATGCAAATTAGTCAATGTGATACATCATGTCAACAGAATGAAGGACAAAATACAACCATTTCAATTGATGCTGAAAAGCATTTGATAAAATTCAACACCCCTTCAGGATAAAAAGCCCTAAAAAAACTGTATAGGAGAAAAATACCTCAACATAATAGAAGCCACATAAGACAAGCCCACAGCTAGTATCATACTGAATGAAGAAAAAAGCTAAAGCTTTTCCTCTAAGACTGGAAGCAACACAAGGAGGCTCACTTTCACCACTGTTATTCAATATCGTACTGGAAATCCTAGCTAGAGCAGTGAGACAAGAGAAACAATAACGGCATCCAAATTAGAAAAGAAGAAATAAAATTATTCTTGTTTGCAGATGATATAATCTGATATTTGGAAAACTTTAAAGACTCCAACAAAAACCTATTAGAACTGATAAATAAATTCCGTAAAATTGCAGAAGACAAAATCAAGATACAAAAATCAGTAGTATTTCTATATGTCAAAGCAAACTATCTAAAAAAGAAATCAAGAAAGTAATCCCATTTACAATAGCTAGAAATAAAATTAAATACTTAAGAATAAACTCAACCAAAGAAGTGAAAGATCTCTACAATAAAAACTATAAAACACTGATGTAGGAAATTGAAGATGACACAAAAAATGGAAAAATATTTCATATTAATGGATTGGAAGAATCAATATTGTTTATGGAAGAATCAATATTGTTTAAATGTCCATATACTAGCCAAAGCAGTCTACAGATTCAGTGTAATCCCTATCAAAATACCAATGACATTCTTCACAGAAATAGAAGAAAAAGTCCTAAAATTTATATGGGAACACAAGAGACCCAGAATAGCCAAAGTTATCCTAAGCAAAAAGAACAAAACTGGAAGAGTCATATTGCCTGACTTCAAATTATACTACAGAGCTATAAACAGCATGGTACTGGCATAAAAACAGAAACACAGACCAGTGGAACAGAATAGACAGCCCCAAAATAAATCCGTAATTTGATAGTGAACTCATTTTTTTTATAAAGGTGCCAAGAACATACATTGAAGAAATGACAGTCTCTTCAATAAATAGTGCTAGAAAACTGGATGTCCATATGCAGAAGTACGAAGCTAGGCCCCTGTCTTTCATCCTGTACAAAAATCAAATCAAAATAGATTAAAGACTTAAATATGAGACTTCAAACTATGAAACTACTAAAACTAAAAGAAAACACTGGGAAACTCTCCAGGATTTTGGACTGGGCAAAGATTTCTTCAGGGATACACCACAAGCATGGACAATCAAAGCAAAAATGGACAAGTAGGATGACATCAACTTAAAATGCTTCCACAAAGCAAAGGAAACAATCAACAACATAAACAGACAACCCACAGAATGTGAGAATACATTTGTAAAATATCCATCTGATAAAGGATTAATAACCAGAATAAATAAAGAGCTCAAACTACTCAACAGGAAAAAACCTAATCATCTCATTAAAAACGCACAAAAGATCTGAAAAGACATTTCTCAAAGGAAGACATACAAATGGCAAACAGGTATATGAAGAGTTGCTCAACATTATTAATCATTAGAGAAATGCAAATCAAAACTACAATGAGATATCATCTCACCCCAGTTAATATGGCTTTTATCCAAAAGACAGGCAATAACAAATGCTGGTGAGGATATGGAGAAAATAAAATCCTCATACACTGTTGGTGGGAATGTAAATTAGTACAACTGTTATGGGAAACAGTATGGAGGATCCACAAAAAATTAAAAATAGAAGTATTGTATGTCCTAGCAATCCTACTGCTATGATTCTCAAAAGAACGAAGCAGTATATTGAAGAGATATCTGAAATTCGTACTCTCAGGTTATTGTAGCGCTACTCACAAAAAACAAGATTTGGAAGCAACTTAAGTGTTTATCAACAGATGAAAAAATAAAGAAAATGTGGACATATACACAATGGAGTACTATTTAGTCATATAAAAAATGAGATCCTGTCATTTGCAGCAACATGGAAGCAACTGGAGGATGTTATGTTAAGTGAAATAAGCCAGGCACAGAAAGACAAACTGCATGTTCTCAATTACTTGTGGGAGCCAAAAATTGAAACAATTGATTTCATGGAGGGAGAACAATGACGGTTACCAGAGGCTGGAAGGGTGGTGGGTGGTCGGATGGGAAGCGGGGATGGTTAATGAACACAAAAGTATATTAGATCAAATAAATAAGATCTAGCATTTGGTAGCACAACAGGGTGACTACAGTCAACAACAATTTATTGTACATTTAAAAATAACTAAAAGAGTACAACTGGATTGTTTGTAACATAAAGGAATGATAAGTGCTTGGGGTGATGGATATCTCATTTACACTGAGGTGATTATTACACATTGTATGCCTGTGTCAAACTATCTCATGCACCTCATAAATGCATTCACCTACTATGTATCCATAAGACTTAAAAATTAAAAAAGAACATGGCAAGACAAGAAATTAGGTGATTAAAAAATGGGCAACACTTCTGAATAGACACCTCACCAAATATATGCTCATGTCAAATAAACATACGAAAAGATGTTCCACACTATATGTCATTAGGGACTTGTAAATTGAAACAAGTTACCACTGCTCACCTATTATAATAGCTGAAATCCAAAACACTGAGCATACCAAATACTAGTAAGAATGTGGAGCTACATTAACTAGTAATACTAGAAAGGATGTGGAACCACATGAACTTTTCTTCATTGTTGATAGGATTGCAAAATCATTTCCGTACTCTGGGAGATGGTTTGGCAGCTTCTTACAAAGCTAAATGTGCTTATCATTTGAGGCTGCAGTCATATTCTTGGTATATACCAAAATTAGTGGAAAACATATGTACATGAATGTTTGTGACAGCTTTATTCATAATTGCCAAAACTTGGTCGCAACCAAGTTGATTTTAATATGTGAATGAATATAAACAAATTATGGTACATCGGATGATGGAATATTATTCAACAATAAAAAGATTTGACGTATAAAGCTCAAAAAAACAGAAAAACCTTAAATACTTATTGCTAAATAAAAGAAGGAACTGTTGAAAGGCTATACACTGTATGATTACTACCATATAAATATCTGGAAAAATTAAAACTGCAGAGACAGTGAAAAGATCAATAGCTCTTAGAAGTCCAGGATGATAATTGCAATTATTGATAAATTAGATTATACATTAATCAAAACCCAGAGAATTGTACAACACAAAGAGAAGACTTAATGTGAAATATGAACTTTAATTCAGAATAATATACCAATATTGGTTCACTAATTATAACAAATGAACCACACTAATGTAAGATAATAATAGGAGAAAAGTGTACGTACAGTGTGTATCTGTGTGTGTGTTTGGGTGAATTATTTGTTGAATTATCTTCTCAATTTTTCTGTAAAGCTGAAATTCTTATATAAATTAAGTGTATTAAAAATTAGAAGAGAAATTTTATTCTGTAAATTGAAATAATTACATCAGAAGCAACATAAAAATTAAGATTTTGATTTGACAGATAGTAAGAAAGGTAACAGGTATTCCTGGAAGAAATGCTACATATTTTTCAATGTGGAGCAAATAATATGACATTCATTATAAAAACAGTGAATGTTACATAACATAAATAAAATTTAAATTAAAGATGCTATATACTTACTTTACAGAAAAGTTTATTTCAGATCTTATTAAGCACAGAAATAAATAATAGTTTTTATATTTCTGTGCATTGTTAAATTTCACTACTGAGTTAAAATACAAATGTAGCAAGAATGAACATCAATTCATATAAAGCATGTATTGTCTCACAGTATATGACATTTGCATTTACTCAGTGTTAGCTAACAGTGCAATTCAGTGTGGTTATGAAAGAGCATAATGTGGTTAGCAGATTTTTCTACCTACTCTAAGAGCCAGACTAAAACTTCCCCATGGAATTAGATTTTGGTATTAGGCAACAGGAAATGTGCCTGCTGATAACTGAATTACTTTGAACTCTGAAGAAGTCACTGGGACATTTTGTCCATTAAGTTTACAGATGGCAAAGTAGATATGCCATTCACAGCTGCATGCATGAGGATATGACATATTTGTCTATATTAATCTCATGGATCACTTGACATGACTCATTCAACCTCTCTTTCTACTACATGAATTACCAAGATTTCTGGTGGTTTTAAAGTACATCCAAACACTTTGGAGGGAAATAGAAATACTTGTTTCATTATGCCAAGTAAGTGGGCCAACAGGGTGCATTTGGTGCTTTAATTTTCCTTCATAATCACACTAAGATAGTAAAAATTAAATCTAAAATAATATAAATAGGCCAAAATTATATATTTGATGCATATATTCATGGCAAGAGTTTTTATCTTCAGTGGCAGCACAGGCAAGATATTAAACTTATCATGGGAATTCAATTACATTTCAAAAAATGCATTGGCTAGAATTACTCAGAATTCCCGGGGGCAGGGAGGAGACACTCTATGGGGTTAACCATTTATTATGTTTAAACTCAATAATTGTGAGCTGACGATAAATCAAGAAATCTGCTCAAACATCTGTGTGTTACTTAAAAGTTTCAAATGTCACAAATACATGTGCTATGATGAATATTCAGGGTTATGAAGCTGTGGTGAATATATTCCGTGAGGCCATATGACAGGCTGTCCACCAGCCCTAGCCAAAATAAAAGACATCTAACCAGAATTAATAAGATAATTATCAATGGACAAGAACACAAATAGATGATGCCTGAAATATATGAAACTGCATAAGCACACAACTCAAGCATTAAGCAAAAGGAGAAACACTGTCATATTACAATCAAGAACCTGGAACAGCCAACTGAGAACCTGGAGGATGCTAGAAGAACTTATCAGACCTGGAACAAAATTTGAAAATTCCTCTTAGTCTGAAAGTTGGGAATTGAGTTCTCATTTTTGAAAAGCCATGCAAAAAAGTGATTAATCTTAAATTTTGTGTATACTTAAACAGAAAGACCAAGGTCTGAAGTCCAGTGTCATGCAAAAAGTCACCTTTTTCTATGCAGATTAGGTTGCAATTTAAAGATGTTTAAGCCCTGTGACAGAAACCACTTGATCTCTAACAATACTTTTAGATAATGAGCACTTCAGTATAGCCCTTCAAGCTTTTTGTAAAAAAAAAGAAAAAAGAAAAAAAATTACATTCATCTCCCTCATAATCTGTTTCTGATGTCTATTGCCACAAACTCAAATAGCAAAAATCTTAGTTGCCTTTCATCTTTAAAATTTGACATATTGGAGGAGCAATCCAGGACAGTATTTGATTTTAAATAGGGAAAGAACTCACACTCTAATACACAGAGAGAAATAAGTGGTGAAATAACACTTATAGGCTTGTAAATGGCAAATGTGTCTGCAGTGGGCAGAGCATGCTGCTTTCCTCTCCTGGGAAAGAAATAAAAATGTGCCAACAGAAATAGCATTGAAAATGCCTGGTGGTAGAGTCAGTGGTAATAACAAAAGCCTTCTCCTCCTCGTTAAGCAAGTATCAATTAGATACATGGAATCAAAGAGCTGAAAGGGGTATAAGGAATGAACTCACTAGTCATCCTCAACCTCCATGCAAATAATGACTGTGAGAGCTAGTTTCCGCAAATGTTCCCACTTCAACAAACCATGCCTCCTGGAATTCACATCGTTGTGCAGCCCTTCCCATGAATTGGATGCGGAGCTTCCAGCCCCAGCTGCTGAGTGGATGGTCCATGGATCAGATATACCACCCAGTTGAGCCCTTCCTAAATGCTCAATCCAACGAAATAATGAGCAATATAAGAGGATTGTTTTAACTTGATAAATTTTGGAGTAGTTTGTTTTTCAGCAGTAAATAACCAGAACAATGATCTTTGTATGTTCAAATATGCCTTATGGGCACTCATAATCATTATAATTTTAATATTCATTCACCAAAAAAGTGTATAATGGTAAGATGCTATTATTCATCAATGCTTTTAAGAATTCTAGGCCAAGCATAGTAGCTCATACCTGTAGTCCCAGGACTTTGGGAGGCTGAGGCAGGCAGATCACAAGGTCAGGAGTTTGAGACCAGGCTGGCCAATATGGTGAAACCACATCTCTACTAAAAATACAAAAACTAGCCAGGGGTGGTGGTGGGTGCCTGTAGTCTCAGCTACTCAGGAGGCTGAGGCAGGAGAATTGCTTAATCCTGGGAGGCGGAGGTTGCAGTGAGCCAATATCATGCCACTGTACTCCAGACTGGGTGACAGACTCTGTTAAAAAAAAAAAAAAAAAAAAAAAAAAGGAGAAGAATTCTAATAATGGTAATCATGAACATTGTAATGGCCAATCTTTCTCAATGTTGTTTATGTCCAAAGTGCTCTTCCAAAAGCATTCCTTAATTATACTATTTAATAGTCATAACAAACTGATGAAGAAGGTATTGTTAATAGTATCTTCATTTTACAGATGAGGAAACAAACACAGAATGATTAAATAACTTGAATTATTACATATTTTACTCATTAAAATAGTAAATAGGTGTGTTTGAGACATTGTAGTTCATAGGCATTTAAACATCCCATTTCTTTACAATGCTCAGTACAATGTCCAATGCTCAATATTTTGGTAAATTCACAGTTACTTTATGATAGTTCCAGGATCTTCAAGGAATTTATGGACTACAATTTGAAATCCACTGGTCTAGTTCAATTTCTATTACTCTTTTTAGAAGAAGAACTGAGATACCCAGAAGTTATAAGAATGTCCTAGGTTCACATAGTTAGCAACCTATTCAGAACTAGAATTCCTTGTTAGTAATATCTGCTGCAATTGTCTTTATACTAATCTTAGGGGATCATTAATTACTGCTTGAACCTTTGATTCTTTACATCTTTCTATCAGAAGTGTACTCTGACATTAGCTCTTATTTAAGCTAAAATTATCAAAATCCTCTCTTATGGTGACATTCTAGTTTTTAGAAACATTTGTATAATTGTAAATTATTATGTCATCTTATTATTTCAGTTACTGTTTAAGCCTAAAGAAATAAAGTAATACCTTTTTAATATCTACTATGTACCGTTATTCAGATCAGCTTTATTGCACATTAGTCTTTTACTGTCCTGTGCAAAACTATATAAAATATATAAATTATCCCTATCTTGCTTTTAATACTGTCTATTGTATTTGCTGCGTCAGCCTTGCTCTGTGGGCTGGAGCAATTATCAGTGACCAAGTAATCCAACTCTTCTTTATTCTCTCATTGCCTTAACCCTTTTCTACACTCCAAGGGCAATCAATACAAATATCTTGCCAAAGTTCATTTCTTGTGCATGATACTGCTTAACATCACTCAATCATTTGAGTGGAAAGCTTTACAGGAGTTCATCTTAGGTGAACTTGAATATGCCCATTTTTCTTTGAGAGTGGAATGAAGAGTTCCAAACATGTCATAAAACTGTAAAAGCAATTTCGAGAGTCCATCCTGATTGTTCCCACTGTGAAATAGAAAGAAGCATCGGGGTTTCAAAAACATTCATGTACTCAAGGATATATCAGTAACTATTTATTGAACATTCCTGCAGAAAACATCCTGTAAAGTTGGGAGAACCCTGCAGTGGTTGGATGAGTTATTTACAGAGGTCTCAAGGCAGGGTGTCCTTATTCATGCTGGATATGAGTTACCTAACAATAAATCCAATAGCACTAAAAAGGAATTTATGACAGAACACTTCCATAAATTTATTGTTAGCATTAGAGGCATTGGTTCCATATAATCATGAATTTGCAGATCTAGAAAGGACCTTGAAAACGCACTTAAGCCTGCTCCTTTTATCTACAAGTGAATATAAACCCAGACCAAAGAAAGGCAGTTTCTGTGACTTTTAATGATTTATCCTAACCATGGGCTTATGTGTTTATATCTAGTATGCAATAGCAAATGGTGAGGATAATTAGTCAGTTACAGAAAATAATCAAAACAAACAAAGACAATTCTTGGATATTTGGAATTATACAAAAAGTAAAATTAACGTTTGAATTGTCGGTAGTTCCCTAAGCAAAGGTTATAATATCAGAGATTGTGGTTTCTAATTTACTAGCTCCCCCTGTCCTTTGGTAAAGAACAATGATTTCAAGGAATTCTACTAACAATTATGACAATTGTAATGACTAACCTTCATTCAATGTTGTTTCTGGATCAAAGTTTTTTCTTCTGTATAATAACAAAACACTGTACTTTGTCTAGTCACCAGACTGCTACGAAGACAATATGAAATAACTTTCATGAAACACAAAGAACATTATTTGTTAAAACTAATTTCTCATCACAAACTATGTTAATTGGGAGAATGAGAAATAAGTCCAAGGGGATTTTATTTATAATTCCAAAGACAGTTACTCTTGTTCAGCCTCTGTTATATTGGCAGAACCTGTTAGTTGTTTTGCATAAATTGTATTTAATTACACATTCTCTCTGTAGTTGAGTTATTATATATTTTCATCATTTGATAGAAGAGGAAATTATATTAGGTTGGTGCAAACGTAATTGTGGTTTTTGCCATTGAAAGTAACAGCAAAAACCGCATCCCTGTGTGCACCAACCTAACAGATCAAGAAACTAGTAACTTGCTTAATGTTTTATGACTAAAAACTGTCAGACGCAAGTTTTGAACTCGTCTGAATTTAAAGTCCAGACTTTTCTCATGATGCCAAGCAGCTTCAGTTGATCTTCAGCCAAATAGTTAGCCTTATTGACTACTTAAAAGGTAGTTTAACCTGGTAGTTCTCCAACTTTAAGGAGAATTCTCCAACTTCAGTTGAAATTAATTATTCTCCTGTGAATTCCTAAGCATTTTATTAAAAATAAGTATAAAAATAAAATATAATTAAAAATATATATAAAGAAATATAATTGAACGATTTCACTTAACAATACAAATTGCCATTAGATTTTTAAAATTCTGTATTCTGCATATAAGAGAATCAATTTAAATATAAGGATATAAAAAGTTGGAAAAGAGTGGGAAAAGTTATACCTTGCAAAAACTAAGCAACAAGAAGCTTGTATGGCTATATGGAGCACACTTTAAACAAGAAATATTACTAGGGATAAAGAGGGAAACTCATAATTTTAAAATACCATTGAAGAAGATACTAAATTTCTAAATATGTATATACCTAAGAGCATTGCTTCAAAATATGATAATAATAATTGCCAAAAATAAAGTTGAAAGAGACAAACCCATAATCTAGAAATGAAAAAAAGAAAAGAAAGTCACAAAATGTTGGAAATTTAAGTAGTTCATTTATAAAAATCTCATAAGAGAAAAAAAACATAAACATTCAAAACACTTTCAACTGAATAATAATAAAAATAAGACATTAAAATTTGCTTTACTTTTTTAAACATTTTCACATGGATACTTAGATCATTGATTATCACACTTTTTCTAAACAGTTGTTGACTTGTTTTATAAACAGTTGGTTTTGATAAATATCCTACATTCTTCAGAATTAAAAAAAGTAAGTTAAACCCCCCAAAAAATAGAAGGAAAAAATAAGAAAGACAAAAGATGAAATTCATGAAAGGGAATATAATGGTACACTGGAGGAATTCAGTAAAGTCTAAAGTCAGTTTTTAAAGACAAATCTAATAAAAGTGATAAACTCTTATCAACACTGATTTTAAAAAAGAGCACAAATTTACCAATATCCACATGAAAAAGGAATTATCCCTATAGGTTCTATAGATAGTAAAAATATAATAAAGGTTATTATAAATAACTATAGAGAATTATAAAATTTAGAAAATGTATGGAACACACAAGCCTCTCTCCTAAAGAAGTACAAAAATAATTTTACAATTTGCTAATCAAATAATTACATTCAATATATGTATATGTGTAATCCATTATAATATGTAATAAATATATATCTGTGATGCATACATGTAATATATCCATAATACATGGTATATTACATAGTGATATATTACATATATATAATATGCATATGCATACCTATATAAATGTGTCTGTAGTATGTATGTGTATGCCTATACATACATCACACTTAATATATAATATATATGGGATCTATACATACATACATTATCCCCAGTTTTATATATGTATAGCTGTTTTGTATATCTATATACACACATATATGTACACTGTTCACATATATATATTTATATATATTAAATCACAATCACTGAGATTTATTCCAGAAACAGAAATTTGGTGGAGCAATAAAAGAATGAATGTATCATTACTATAACTCCCCAACATCAACTAAATAATCGAGGGTAATCATGTGATCGTCTGAATACTTACAAAAAATCATTTAACATAATCAATTCCCATTTAAGATAAAATTCTTAGGAAAGAAATAATATAAATAAATAATAAAGAATATAAATAAATATCCCTAACGTAATTGATTATATATACAAAAAAAGATAAATATCATATTTAACCATGAAATTCTGAATGTTCTATCCAAAGAGAGACCAGAGGAGTGAAGATGTCCACTGTCTCCACTTACATTCCACATTGCACTAGAATTTGTAACTAGTTCAATGAAACAAAAAGAAGAAACAAAAATTATAAGTCTTGGATAGGAAGAAATGAAACTGATTCACAAATGACATTCACAGACGATATGATTTTGTGCAAGGAAAACACAAAAGCATCTACAGAGCTATAAACAATTAAAATTAAGTAAATTTTGTTGCATATAAAATCAATATACAGAAATAAATTGTATTTTTGAGTACCAGTAACAAAAAAATGAAATTTCAAAAAAAGTATAATAGTATCAAAAAATTAAATACTTAAGAACAACCTTAATGAAATATGTGAATAACCCTTACCCTAATAATATACTTAAAACATTACTAAGAGACCTTAAAGAAAGCCTAAATAAATAGAAGGGAAATCATGCTTTTGTATTAGAATGTCTGCTATGTTCCAAATCCCCATAAACTGATCAATTGATGCAATATAATCTGAATAAAAATCTGAATAGAACCTGAACAACAACTTCTCAAATTCCATCAAAATTTGAAGGAATCAACTTCAAATTCAGCTTTAAATCAAAAGCTTAAACAGGCTTGATTATTGAAATTCATCAAGCTTCAAATCCAAATTTTGAATAAATTCCAAAATTTATTTGAGGATGTAAAAGGTTTAGAACAGTCAGTAAAATCTGAAAGAATAATGTAGAATTTACATTGCCAGGTTTCAAGACATATAAAGTCACAGTAGTAAACAATAACCTGGCATAAGTAATGAAGAACAGTAACAAAGAACAGAGTCCAAAAAATTGCCCACACAGATGTGAATACATGATTTATGACAGTGGTGGCTTCATTAACAGTGTAGATTATAATTTTGTGCATTTTTATCAATAAATAACACTAGCTCAATGGAATATCCATATAAAAAATTATCTGTGTCTCACTAAATCCCCAAATAAATATTAGAAGGCTAGGTGATCTAAATAATAAAGGTGAAAAATAAAGTGCCCAGTTGATACATACAAACATAATAGCTATCATAGAAGAATGATGGATATCATAAAAGAATGTCCCTGGGGTAGGCAGAGATTTATTAAATAGGACATCAAAGCACTAACCATGAAAAAAGATGATATAAATTTTTCTACCAAAAAGACACATGCACTCCTATGTATATCACAGCACTATTCACAGTAGCAATGATATGGAATCAACCTAGATGCCCATCAATGGTAGAGTGGATAAAGAAAATGTGGTACTTATATACCATGGAATACTACATAGCCATAATAAAGAATAAGATCATGTTCTTGGCAGCAACATGGATGCAGCTGGACCCCATTATCCTAAGCAAATTAACACATAACAGAAAACTAAATACTGCATGATCTCACTTGTAAGTGGGAGCTAAACACTGAGTATACATAGACATAAAGACAGGAACAATAGACACTGAGGACTATTAGATGGAGAAGGGTGGGAGGAGAGCAAGGATTGAAAAACTACCTATTAGGTACTATGCTCACAATCTGAGTGACGGGATCATTTGTACATCAAACCTCTGCTACTCATAATTTAATCATGTAACAAACCTGCACATGTACCCCCTGAAACTAAAATAAAAGTTGAAAAAAAAAAAAGAGAAAAAGTTTATAAATTGAGTATATTAAAATTAAAATCTATTTATTAAAATAAAAATTTAGAGAATAAATAGGCAACCACAGAGTGGAGAAGATACCGTTTGCAATTTGTTCATATAACAAAACACTCATACTCAAAATACCTAAGATCCATAAAAACTAATAAGAAAAAAATGGCTAAATAGAAGTAACAGCAGAAGTTCTGGACATCTACTTTATGAATAAAGATATCCAATTGGTCAGTAGACCTATGAAAAGTGCTCAATACCATTAATCAGGGGCGTGTCAATTAAAGCTGAAGAAAATACCACCACAAACCCTAGCCAAAACGATAAACTTTTTAAAGGAAAAATGTGTTAGTGAAAATGGGTGTGGCATAATTGGAACTCTTATCCAGTGCAGTGAAGATTGTAAATTGGTTAAACCACTTTGAAAAACTGTTTGGTTGTATCTACGAAAGCTGAATATATACATAATTTATAATCTTGTAATTCCGTTACTAGGTATATATCCACAAAAAAATTGTACATTTCTCTTAAAACACATGAACAAAAATGTGCGTAGCAGCACTGATCATAACTGCCTCATGTAGTAATCAACCCACATGTAAACAATAGTGGAACAGAAAAATTTTATTTTTGTGATATATTCAAACAATGGAATACTATACACCAGTGAAAATACATAAGCTACTGCTCTATGCAATTATAATAGATGAATTATAAAACAGTTGGACAGAAGAAGCTGTACACAAATAGTATACACTGTTATGATAATTATATTTATACAAGGTTCAAAAACAGACAAACCTAACTGATAGAGTTGGAAGTCAAGATACCAGGTGTCTTCATGACAGTATGGAGGACACAAGGGGACTTGCTTTACTGTTAGTTTTGTCATTCTTGATCAGGGTGATGGTTACATAGGTAGATTTACCATGAAAAAAATGCATCAAGTTGTGTACTGTTGATTTGCAGACTCACACACAACACCCCTCATACATTAATTAAAAAATGCCTATTAAAAGTGGAAAAATCAGGGAATGTTCCCATGTGACTTCGTGTTAAAATGGAACTGTTTATTCTGCCTATTCATGGAACTAGTCCATTATGAATTGGAGCTCTAATTAACATACACATTGAAAGTTTTGATTTATTTTAATAATTGGAAATTGAAGTCCATACTCTTCTTGGTAAATGTTTCTATTTACATCAAGGTAGGGCAGACAAGCCAGACTAGTTTAGAACTTCAGACTTACATTTATATTAATAGATATTGAAACATACAGTTTTAATACAGCTTGAACTGATAAATAAATTTATTAAATATTAGGTGTTTACAGTTTGTTTTCCGAATGTATATGTTAGGAATAAGTTCAGCTGTATGCAAAATCTAAATCAGGTAGGATGATTTTTTAACTTCATGTTAAAGAAACCTACCCACAGTCCCTGAAATAAATAGGTTATTATTTTTCTCACATAATGAGAAGTCCAGACCAAGCTAGACTATCAACGGCTGCCTCAGAAGCATCACCTGAAGTTATAATTGTCCTATTTTCTTTATAGCTTCCTACTGTACCATCCTCAGCATGCTTTATCCTCATGCTGGAATCCTCAGTATCCAGTCTCACATTCATGTTCTTGGCAGGAAGAAAGACAAAGAATGAAGAAGCATAGTGGAACCCAAAAATTAGGAAAGCAAAAATTTTCTCAGAAATTCACCATCTTTTGCATGTGTCTCCTGCCCCACTCCTTAACTCTAAGGCAGTGAAGAAAGGTGTTACTTTGTTGAGCTCAATGCATTCTAAATAAAACTGGGGTTCTTTTTCTGAGAAACCAGGAGTGAATGTCGAGTAGACGAGGAACAGTATCCATTATGCGTGTGTTTGCTCACGCTCCCAAACCAATAGGAATTGCTGACAGCATCTCTCAATATCTGACATCAGGGTGCAAATCCACTTTTTATGACGTTCAAACAGCAATTTAAATATGGAATGATTTGGTTATGCTTTCTACAGAAAACCTGACTCAGACTCTTTTTCAGATGTAATGTTTTGAAGAGCAGTATATTTTAAATGCTAATAATAGCATTATAGCAATTCTTTCTGCATGTGACATTTCAAAGGGAACATTTTTTTCAAGTAAGCATTGATGGATCATTTATATACACAGCAATGAAATTACTGCACAGTTCCATTTAAACCACTTTTTTTCAACATACCAGAAACTGCCATTTTAAATTAAGGTTTGAATTCATAAAATCTAAGGGCATTTTTGAGTAACATATTTTCATAAAATGTGCTGAGTTGGTAAAACATTGTCAACAGTTCAAAAGCATAGACTTTTTTTTAACCTCTGCTAAAATAGTTTCCTTTAGTCACCTAAAAAGAAAAGGTATTTGTGTTTCATACACTTGGAGAAAATAACCTAGGATCACTATTTGTATATAATTTGCATGTATATATTATACTATAGTGACCCTACTTAAAAGTTTTGAGGGTTCACAAAGATGATTGAAGAGATTATCAATAAAGCTTGATTTATATAAAGAGGATGAGAAGCCAAAAAAATGTATAGGACCAAATAGTCTTCTTGGAATGATGCCATAGAAATATTAATGTTTTTGAAAATGTGTAAGTCCCAACCTTCACAAATGCATTTTCAAATAAAATAATAAAATTTGCTTAGTTTAGGTAGATAATTTTTTAAAATCACTGCTTATACAACAATAAAAAATAGATATGTGAGAAGCACTTTGAGGTATTGTGACAGAGACCTCAATAATTTGAGTTAGAGAAATGTTCAGGAGGTAAAGATCTCCACAGTATGTCCCCAGCTCTCTTGTCTGTGCTTCTGTTCAAATGCCTGATTTGTATTTCTGTTCCTCCAAGGCTCAAAGCTTGTCCTGACATGCACCTAATTGGATGGAGTTCTAAGAGCTTCTCTTACGTTTATGCCTCCTCTCCAGAGCTTGGGTCTGCTTGCTAAGAGACTGCTTAAAATCTGGCAGATGTTCTAGTAACCCTGATGTTGCCAATGCCTAAATAGGAGAAGTACAAGTTGCCTTTCTGTATGAAGATTAGTGCCGCCTGGGGAAGGGGACTGCAACTCGACTAGCTTGCAGAAGCCTGGTCCCGTGTATACATACCTGGTTCAGAAAAATGAGATCATTGCCAAATTTAACTGATAGATAGGATGGCAACCCAGAAATGCCTTCGTTCACTGTACCCTTTTCTTTCCTTGATACAATTTTCAAAATCTGGATTCTGTATTTAGTGTGTGTCTCTTTTGCAGACTTGCATCCCTTTGTTATGGATATAGGGTTCCATCTCCCTTTGGACAACACCAGCTTCATGGGCTATGACTTACTGCAGTCCCACAGGGCCCCACATTTGGTTTAACACTCTGCTACCAGGGTACTGAAATTTTAATCATTCTGTCTTTGAACTTGTGTTTCGTAAGTGAAGTCTGATAGGGCAGTGGGGCATCAACATGAGCCGGGGAGACATACCAGAGAGCAAGTGTGAACACATGCAGACTCAGGCCTGGGGGCACAGCAGGTAGTATCAGGCACCAAGCAACTGGCATGCTGCCCAGCACATATGTACATATTTGGGGCAGTCTGGGGAAACAGGGGAGGCCAGACTGATGGCACTGGTAGTGGCCACAGAAGGAGAAATAGCAGTAGCAATAGAAGTGTCACAGCAGCTGTGGTCTTGGGAAAGAGAAGGGATTCTACTTGGGGACAGCACTGGGACTTATAGTGGCAGGCTGGCCCTGGAGTCTGTCCCTGCAGCATCTGTAAAAATATTAACTTTCCAGTCTAAATGCAGTCAGAAGAACTGCTAATGTTTCAACAACAAACTTTGTTACAAAATAAAAGCATATACGTTGGCATTGCAGATCACCACGACTCAGGAAGTAAATAGCTCAGGGAGTTACCAGAATTCATCAAAGAGTTTAGAATCTGTGGTTTTCAAAACAGCAGCAACATTGCAAAGGAAATATGCACAGTCTTAGGAAAAAAGATTCAGTGTGAAGACTGTTACATTTGAAAGAAAAGAATACTTTCCTTTTTTTTTTTTTGAATGCTACAACAATAGAATAATAGATAGATGGTTTAAATTATGTGAAAATAGTAAAGCAGCTTTTGGTTTCTTATATACGAAGTTACAAGAAATGTCAGAGAAAATGTTACAATGCCATTATATAGATTTACATACCAAATTAAATTCAGATTTACACAAAGTGATCGTACGAAGAGTTATTTTTAGAACAATTGTCCCAAAAGAATCATTCTTTCTTTCTCTAGTAAAATTTACATTTCAAGATAATGTATCAAAAATTTATCCCAAAGTTGTCACAACGTAGAAAATAGTCTTAACAGCACAAATAATAGTTGTATCAGCAGAAGTAATTTTCTCAAAATTAAAAATGACCAATTTTTTTGTGATTATGCGTTTGCCAAGAACATTGATGTAGTTTTAAGTTACATCATTTGAAAAGGAAATTGGTAATATTTTGGTAGCTTCTTAAAAGAATTTGCAGAAAAGCAGGCCAGAAAATTCTTACAATAAATGAAGTTACAATAGTTTAAATCTTATGATTTATTGTATTATATAAAATTATGAAACCAAAATACTTTTTTTATTGTATGTTTATGTTGTTATGCATGCATCACTATTACCCCATGATGCTACATAAACAATAAAATATTTTTAAAAGAAATACTTTACAAAGTTGTTTTTCCTTTTTTTTTTTTTTTTTTTTTTGAGACAGTCTCGCTCTGTTGCCCAGGCTAGAGTGCAGTGGCTCAATCTCAGCTCACTGCAACCTCCGCCTCTTGGATTCAAGTGATTCTCCTGCCTCAGCCTCTCTAGTAGCTGAGATTACAGGTATGCGCCACCATGCCTGGCTATTTTAGTGTTTCACCATGTTGGCCAGGTTGGTCTCGAACTCCTGACCTCAAGAGATCCACCCGCCTTGGCCTCCCAAAGTGCTGGGATTACAGGTGTGAGCCACTGCACCCAGCCCAAAGTTTTTTATATAAAGTATCTTCACAACTTTAATGGTACTTTTTCTCCACCTTTTGAAGAAGGAGTGCATATTTTTGCTTTTCACTGAGTCCTGAAAATTACGTGCCCATTCTCCTCTTTTACACCCCTACCCTCAGAGCCCTCATAACAGCCTTATCCCTCTTCCCTCCTAATCCCGAACATTCATTAATCAATCCTGCCTTCTTGCTTCCCAGCCATTTGAGTCACAGCATGCTATTCCAGCAATAACAGCATATTTTCAATTATTTTGAACACTTACTCTGCTAAAACCTTTACCTATAGTATCTAATTAATCATCAAAATCACACTGCCAGGTAGGTATTTTAGCTTAACTCTATAGACAGGGAAGCAGAGGTTTACAGTGATTAAATGTTTTCTAATGTCACATGGCTAATCTTTGCATGAAGCCTACTAGGAAAATGGCAGAAACATTAGATTTCCTTCCCTACATTTTGTATTCTCTTCCTGTGGAACGGGTACAGGAGACAGAAACTAGCTGAAACGTGGCCTGCTTGAGTTGAATTTTTGGTATATAATGGCTGAGTTTCCCAAGGCAGAAAATCTACAACTTATTTTTGGTGAACAAGAGATAAAGAAGGAACAGAGAAGAGAAGAAAATAAAATACAGAGAAAGTACACTCTCTCGCTGGTATAAAAATAAAAATTTGTAACTAAAATGACCTATTTAGTGGGTTTCCTATGAAACTCTTTTTTTTATGACATTTGAGTTGAATTTGATATTTGGTAATAAATCTCTTTTTTAATGCTGAATTGGTTAAGTATTGTATTTAGGGAAGCTTCTCAAAAGATGAATCACCCACAGTTCTTTTAATGTTTATGGGATACTAATAGGAGGTAGATTTGAAATTAAGGCTGTATTTTATATGAACTTAAATACAAGACTAATATTTATTTGCAGTGAGAGCAACTTCTCCTTTGGAATGGTAATGCTCTTTGCACTGAGCAGCTGAGCCTCTGTAGTGCCCTCCATCACTTGTCAGATTTAACAACCCAGAGTAAATAGCCCTCTGAATAGTAGCTACAGATCCATCTTGTTCATCCCAATTTGCCAAATGTTGCTGTGAAAAAAGTACTAACCCTTTAGAAAGGATGAGAGGAGATTTGTAATTTATCTAAAACTCTAGATAAAGTCTTGGAAACACAGATTTCTATTTCTTCCCGTTACAAATATACTATCTTGCATCTATGTAGCCCCTATTGCCAAAAAAAAAAAAAAAAAAAGCACAATATAATTTTCAGTCTTCTACCTTTCTCTGTATCATTTTCAATGAGGATATAGTAATAAATGTTTTATTGTTTATGCCATTTTTAAGGAGTCAAAATAACAGAGAAGCTAAAATATATACCATTAAACAATAAAACCAGTTTATAGCAGAGCAAGATTAACATTCAGGAATGATTGGCAACACAACTCACTTTATATAAAATAATGGAAGCAAGAATGATTGAGGAGGCAATGATCGTAGAAAACATCTCCATTTAAGTCTTTAATCCATCTTGAATTAATTTTTATAAGGTATAAGGAAGGGGTCCAGTTTCAATTTTCTGCATATGGCTAGCCAGTTTTCCCAGCACCAAAACTATAAAAATCCTAGAAGAAAATCTAGGCAATACTATTCCTGAGTAGTAATAGTATTCTGTATCTTGTATAGGCAAGGGCAAACATTTCATGATGAAAACGTCAAAAGCAATTGCAACAAAAGTAAAAGTTGACAAATGGGATCTAATTAAACTAAAGAGCTTCTGCACAGCAGAAGAACCTCATCGGTGTGAACAACCTACAGAATGAGAGAAAATTTTTGCAATCTCTCCATCTTACAGAGGTCTAATATCCAGAATCTACAAGGAACTTAAACAAATATACAGGAAAAAAAAAATTAAAAAGTGGGCAAAGGTCATATACAGACACTTATCAAAAGAAGATATTCATGAGGCCAATAAACATGAAAAAAAGCTCAACATCACTGATCATTAGAGAAATGCAAATAAAAACCATGACGAGATACCATCTTATGCCAGCTAGAACGGCAATTACTAAAAAGTCAAGAAACAACAGATGCTGACAAGGCTGTGGAGAAATAGAAACACTTCTACATTGTTGGTAGGGATGTAAATTAGTTCAACCATTGTAGAAGACAGTACGACGATTCCTCAAAGACCTAGAACCAGAAATACCATTTCACCCAGCAATCCTGTTACTGGGTATATACCCAAAGGATTATAAATCATTCTATTATAAAGATATGTATGTGCACGCATATGTTCATTGCAGCACTATTCACAATAGCAAAGACATGCAGTCAACCCAAATGCCCATCAATGATAAACTGGATAAAGAAAATGTGATAAATTTACACCACGGAATACTATGCAGCCATAAAAAGGAATGAGATCATTTCCTTTACAGGGACATGGATGGAGCTGGAAGCCATTATCGTCAGCAAACTAATGCAGAAACAGAAAACCAGATACCACATGTTCTCACTTATAAGTGGGAGTGGAACAATGAGAACACATGGACACAGGGAAGGAAACAACACATACTGGAGCCTCTCTTGTGGTGGTGAGGAGAACATCAGAATAAATAACTAGTGCATGCTGGGCTTAATACCTAGCTGATGGGTTGATGGGTGCAGCAAACCATCATGGCACACATTTACCTATGTAACAAACCTGCACGTCCTGGACATGTATCCTGGAACTTAAAATAAAAGAAAAAAAATAAAGTACCTTGAAACCACACACACAAAAAAACACAAAAAACAATAAAAACCCAAAACAAAACAAAAAGAAAATGTCTACATATTGTTGCATAATAGCTAGGTACCAATTTTAAACTTCAATCAAGATACAAATGTTTTCATTTGTTTACAGATAAGAAGTAACTCTTAGTAAGCTGATTTGATTTCTGTTTTCTAATTTCAGTTGTAATCATTTGTTGACTTAAATTGAGGTCTTTCTTGGTTTAATAAAGTTATTGTTTCCTGTGAAGAAAAAGTGTTTTCCTAATTATATGTGAATTGTATCAATCATTCAAAGTTTCCTAGTAGCTGACCATGTATCATCTGAATTATACCTTCATATATTTCTCCAGCAAAGAAAAGGAAACCATTTAAAGTTCAGTAAATTATTTTTCACAACAAAACTATAAACAGAATATAGCATCAGTAAGCTCCAGAGACATCAAGCCAAGACTTTCTACTCTACACACGTTGAGGGAATGAGGATCGAAATTGGGACAAAGAAACCAATATTTTTATTAAGCTGGTCATATACTGCTTGCAAAACATAGAAAACTGTAGCTAAAATAACATGTGGTGAAACTGTTATTTTGGGATCTGCTTCATATATATGTCATGAGTAGTTAGATTCTGATCTAACACAGTATCTTCTCAATAGGGTCTATAAACTTCAGTGGTTCAGGTACTGCTTCCATCACTCAATCTGTTATTCAAAAATTAAACATCAATTTATAGGCCACGTTCCATGTTAGGCAATAGGGAACACAAGAATGGAGACAGCAAAGTTTGTATACATAAGGGATTTATAACCTAATAGAAGAGAAAATACTACAAATAACTATGATAGAAGGCAAAAATCACAAAAGAGAGTAATTTCAGTGCTGTAGATATTTATGTGAGAGAGAGACCATCTGTTGGGTGATAGTAGTGGATTGAAACAGAATATGAAAACAAGAGTTTTTAAACAATGTGATAGATGTGCAGGAGAGTAATTTGGATTAAATGTTGTTAAAAATTATTAGAGCACCTTTAAAATCAAATAGCCTGAATTTATAATCAGTAAACTTATGACTATCTCAAAAATATTCAGAAACTCAGGAATAAGAATGTGAAGAGCAAAAGTTAAGGGTGATTGAGGGTGGGGATTGGCAAAGCAGGAATGGAAGTAATTTAAGGAACAAAATGTCTTGGGGAGTATCAGGTGATGGTAGAGGTGAGTAGCTATGAGGTACAGCCTGAAGGACAAATGAAGCGAGAAGAGGTATGATAACTTAGGGGGAAAAAATGGAGTGGACAAAGGGTTGTGATTACAGGAAGATGAAGAACAGGTTCTACAATGGTGACAGAGTGATGAACTAGAAGGTTAAAAAGTTATCATTGTAAAGGCATGCTTATACCTCATGTTTCCCAGCAACAGAGGAAATTCACAGAAGAGAACATTGTAGAAGCTACACTTTGCTTTCCTCTCTTGAAGGAGCCTTGCAGCTTACTTGGAGACAATATCAGGAAAGAAACCTTTGTGGCTCAGCCCCTTCTAGGGGTATCTACTTCAGTCTGTCAACAGGAAGCAAACATTCTTCTTTTCTCTATGTGGGAAGCCTTCATTTCTGTGAGTGGATTTTCATACACAAGGAAAAGCAGTAGGAATCCCATTATACCTAAGCCCAAGCTACACTCTTCAAACTAGCACCAAAAATAATAAAGCTTTATCTGTCTGATACCTTTATGTATTTTTCAAAAGATCCTGAAGTTGGATAGACACAGAATATAATTACAGATAATAATTATTATCTCCCCAAATCCCAACAGTGATGGGGAACAAAGCTTTTGAGTGTTTGAGAACTTTGAGGTGGAGAAATTGTGAGCAGTGATAATATTCAGGGTGTGGCCAATAAATGGCTATCCTGTGACAGAGAGAAAAGTCACTAAATATAAGGAAGCCAAGAATCTCTGAACTAATAATATAGAGAGAAAAATACTAATATGCATGCTAAAAATCCCCAAGGAAGATTTCAGGGATTAGGCAGATAAACAAATACGGTAAGATATTCACTAGGATTTTAAATAATGGACAGAAAATGACTGAAAAAATATTGGTGAGTGTATAAAAGAGTGAGAGCTGTCATATACTTGTGGTGGGAGTATAAATTGGTACAGTATGGTTTGGTATTGTCTAGTGATATCTTTGAGCACATTCTAAGACCCTAAAATTCTATTCCTACATATTTGCCCTCAAAATATTCCTGCACATTAAGCCAAAATACATATTCGACTATGGTTTTGTTAGTAATAGTACCAAAAAAAAAAAAAAAACTGTCAGAAACTGCTATCATAGATTGCACTACTAAGTTGTAACCAGTGAAATATTATACAGTAATAAAAGTAAACAAGCCTCAACTACGTTTAGCATAGTTTTGAACTAAACTAAGATACATAGGAATAGTCAGAGGATGATTTCATAAGAGGTATTTAAAACAGGCAATATAAATTTATATTATTTATCAAGTCACCCTTGACTTTTGCTTTTTTCCATTCCCTCTCTTGGGCCTCTTAACATTTTTCGAGACAGTCATAAATTTACTAGTTACAAATTTATGTTATCTGATTTTAAATGTGCTATCATCATTATTTAATCTATTATGAAAAATAGAGTTTAGGCAAAAAAAAAATTACCTGAGATAAAGAGAATAACTTTGTAATAATGAAAGTTTCATTTCAACTTAGAAGTTATAAAAATGTTTAATTTGTATGTACCTAATAACATGGCCTTAGTATATGTAAAGCAAGAATGAATAAGATGATAGAAAAATAATCAAATGTACAAACAGCAAGAAATAGTTACAAAACTTGTCTCCATAATGGACAAGACAAGGATCCAAAAATGTTAGTAAGGATAGAAAATATTTTCATAACATAATTAACTAAATTGAACAAATGTAATTTAAGAACCTGTTAAACATCTATAAGAATAAACCATAATTTGAGCCATAAAGCATTTCTTGACAAATTCTAAAGGTCTGAAATAATACAGAGTGTAGACAGTAAGATCTAGTCAGGAAAGTAGAAATCATACTAGGTAACCAACAGAGAACTGTTGGTTAAATGAGTATTAGAGAAATAAGAAAGCAAAAATACCACCTAGTCTGGGGAAGAGAGGGAGAGACTTGGTGCTAGGTCTCAGATTTCTAAAGAAGTGTTGCCTGGCTGGTGCCTCATAAAAAGTCATAGTAAGACTGGCTTTGAGAGTACAAAAAAAAAAAAAAAAAGCCAGGGACTAGAAGCAGCTATTGGATTGTGGTGATTGGCTGTGGTTGAGGGAACAGGACAGAAACAGGCAGCCAACAAGGAAGAATAAATCCTTGACCTCATTCTCAAGCAGTCTCCCTTCTATGCCTCCTATTGGTAGAACTTACCAGAAACAAAGAAACCTAACAGAAAACAAAGAAGAAATGTTACAAAGCAGAATATATAAAGATAAGTTTGGAGCTAAGAAAAAAATGACTTTAATTGCTGCCATGCAGAGCGCACACCACCACATGGTGTGTGATACAATTAAGCCTGAACTCAATAGTTAAAAGATTTGCTAGAATTCACGTTTGGGAATTTTAAAATACCTTTAGATCGTATTTTCAACTCAATGATAATAAAAAATCTTTCTTAAAACATAGAGTGTATAGCTGAAGTATTTTAAAAAATTGTAGTATGATTGTGTACATTAATGAAGAATGTAGTCTGAAATTACTAACAGATATATCAAGAAGTTAGGAAAAATTACACTAAATCCAGTGAATAGAAGGCAGTAAATAATAAAATAGCAGAAATTTATAAGGAAGAAAACAAACATACAGTATAAAAAATCAATAAAGCTAAATGTTAATTATTTGAAAGGACTCATTAACAAATATCTAAAAAGAATTATGAAGATAAGAAGGAAAAGGAAGAAAAGAAAGGCAAAAATAACCAGTATCAGAAATGTAAAGATGACATCACTATAGCTATTGTAGACACAAAAATAATAAAGGCATATTAATAATAAATTTATGCTAGTAAAATTTAAAATGTGGATGAACTGGTCTAGAAAAATGTAATTTACCAAAATTGACTTAAGAGTTAAGAAAAAAGTTTACTTAATCTTCTAACTATTAAAGAATTGAATTCATAACTGTAAATAATTCACAAGAAAACTCTATACCCAGATGACTTTCCTGGAAAGTTCTACCCAAAATTTTCTTAAAAACATCCAAAACTCTTCTGTAATGTTGGAAAACAAACAAACAAACAAACAAAAACAGCAATAGAACACTATCTCCTAACAGAAGCAATTAGGGTCTCACCCATATTCCTAAAACTTTATCAGGTCAGAGTGCCCTGAACCACTTCCAACTGTGAACACATTTATCTCTGTGCCTGGGGCCTCTTCTAGAAGATTTTCCCCAGGTGTGTGATCTTCCAGAAATGTCAGGGAATTAACATCCTCCACCTCCACCACACCCCATTTCCCCGGCAGCCCTCAAGCAATGACTGATAGGAATATTTAAACAAATAACTGAGCTCCCTGGACGTGGCGTTGTATAATTCTGATTTGTATATTAAACTGCTTCCTAGATTTTTGGTGCAGAATTAAATTTTAGTTGCCCATTGTGGAAACTGCCTTAATAACATTGCCCTTTATTGGCTGTTTTGTCTTATCTATATTTCTTGTCCATTTCCCTGCCAGTATTACCTCTGCTCCTCTCAAATAACTTTTTTGCATTTAAATTCAAGTCTCACAGACTGCTTCCGGGAGAAACACACAAAAACAACTCCTTATATTTGTTATGAGATGAGCAATAGTTTAATCTCAACCATGATAAGAAAACCACGGTTTAGTCACTCATATACATTGATGTTAAAATTCTGAGCAAAAACTTAGCAAGAAAAATTCAGCAACATGTACAGAGGATAACACAGTATCACCAAGTTGTGTATCTCAGGACTACAAGGTAGACTTAACACATGAATAGCAATTAATGTTATTTGCTGTATTAAAATATTAAGGAAAATAAAATAATTGTATACTATAATTGTTTATTCAGAAATATATATATTTTATATAAGAATATATAATGCCACAATTATATTAATTACAAAATGAAGAAAAAACTTTAAAAATTTAATATGTATTCATGAATTTAAAAATATCTTAGTAAATAGAAGAGAAAAAAAGTCCTCAATTTGATAAAGAATATCGTAAAAACCTATAGCAACAATGCACTTAGAGAGATAATAATAGCTTTCTTTTTTAGATCAAAAATATAAAAGGTTTCTACTATTACTAATGCTACTCATCATTTTATTGGAGAACCTAAACAGTGTGGTAGAGAAATAAAAAGAACTATAAGCTATAGCGGTTGGGGTGAGGGGAGAAAGCAACAAAATTTTAATCATTTGAAGGTAATACTTTGCAGACATAAATTAAATAGATAGATAGAATAAGAAGGAAAGGAAAATGTTGCTGCACAAATAATATATAAAAGCAAATTGTTTATACATAGGTACAAGATTTAAAAAATAAAAACTCAAACAAAAATATTTCGGTTAGGAAGACATTTTTAAAATGTAATGCACCAGAAAACATCTAACCCTTATGAAAAAAATTATATATTTTATTGAGTGACATTTTAAATGATTAAATAAATGAAGAGATATACCATGTTCATTAATTGGAAGATGATAGGTGTAAATATGTCAGTTTTATACAAATTTATATATAGATTTATTCCAATCCCAATAAAATCCCTAAGTTTGATTTTTTAAGTTTGACCAGCTAAGATGTAAGTAAACAAATACAGACACACAGAGAGAGAGAGAGCGAGGCAGAAAGACAGAGATGAAAACAGCTAAACCACTGTTAAATAACAAATTGGGAAAACAGACTTATTGGATATGAAAAATGATCTTAAAACCACTGTGACTAAGATAAAGATAATCAGATAGACCTGAGGAGCATAATAGTGATAAAACAGACCCACATAAGCATGGACACTTCATATATGACATGTATATCATATATGAAAACACTACAGTGGCACTGAAGATCAAAAGAAACATGTCTGAAAATTGGGTGTCCATGTAGAGGAAATAAAATTGGGCCTCTACCTCCCATCACACATGCAAATCAATTCCAACTGAATTAAATACCAAAATGTGAGAGGTAAAACTATAAAGTATTTAGAAAATATAAGAGAATGTCTTCATTTCTTTAGGGTATCAAAGACTTCTTAAAAGTCATAAAATTTTTATCAAAGACATAAAATTCTAACCATAAAAAAAGGAAAAAAAAGATTGAGAGAAAGTGGCGGGGGGTGGGGGAGAAGGAAAAGAGGGAGGAAAGAAAAAAGAAATCGTGTAAAATTAAACATTTCTAGTGTCCATAAATTTTAAAAGTGTTGGAAGTCTCTTTTTTCCCATCAGAATAATTTCCTCTGCTTGTTTTTTATTTTTATTTTTATTTTTTTGCAATAGGAAACTAAATAAAATATTAGTGACACTAAGAAATCGTTTTTATGTGAAATTCTGAGTTGTCTAAACCTTTGAGAGGGAAATGTAGCCTCTATATAGCTGATGTCTATTGCTCTAGTCCACTGAGGATACATTTTTAGAATCCTTACAATTTAAAACTTACTGACTTTCAACTATTATTTATTTTGAATTAAAATTTTTTTCTAAGCAGTTCTTATTTTTCTTTTTCTCACAACATTTTGTGAATTTGTACTATCATTTGAGAACAATTAAGAAACATTTTTTTTAAAAACAATTAATTGGGGATGCAGAAATAATGTGAAAGTAGAAAAACAGCCATATATGATTATAATTTCTGTCATAACATTATTATTTTCTAAATATTGCACTATTTGTATAGGTTTCCAAAAGTTATAAAAGAGCATTCAATGAAAAGGACCTTACTCTGATTAAAAATCCAAGTCTCAATTGTAAAAATCTGCTTTATTACGTGGATGAATAAGTTTTTGGTAATCTCACAAACTTGGCTGAACTAGCCCATGAGGCACACTCAGAGTTTACAATGAGATAGTTTTTGCCTATTGGATAAATTTGTCCATTAAGTACAATTGCCTGTCAAGAATATAGAGAAAAAACAAACACCTTCCCTTCTATAGAGAGAATTACCTAATAAGCCCACTGTTCCTACTTTCTTTGAAGACTTTGAGGTTGAGAGACCACTAATGATTCCACTTTGACTGCAGAGATCTGTCTTGGCAGCACTTCTAAAGAAACTCTTAATCATCTTCTTGCTTATGGCTTTACCTGTTTCCTGAGTTTGAGATCAGGTTGTAGGGTTTCTGATGCAGACTATTTATTCAAGGAGTAGAACTGTGTCTTCCTTTACTTCTTTGAAGTAAGTAAGGCAGAAAAAAAAAATGATCTTAAATTATCAAAATGCCTATTTGTTTTTTAACTTGTATTTTACTTGAACCTCTGAAAAGCTTTCCTTCTGTTTTGGTGTGTCTTTTTTTTTTTTTCATATAACTGGCACCTGTTTCAAGTATATGCACCATGGGAAGATTGCTTTCATGGAAATTAAATAATACAAAATAAGATTAAAATAAAAGGTTAAACCTAAAAGTTAGGATATAACAGGACTGTGGAGGATCAAATTTAAGAGACAGAGTTGTTATAAGGTGGGCAAAAATGAGTTGTACTCAATTACATGGTAATTTTAAATCTAAAATATGATGTATCAGTCAGAAGATGGTTGGTGGGTTAATCATCCATGAAGACTGACAAAAAGGAGAATTATAGAAGCAAATGTTGGCAGTGCCTGTCCCAGGCAGCTAAACACTGCCAATTCCTTGGCTTGGCATGCCTATAGTAGGGAAGAAGTTGCTTGTCAAGAAACCACTGGGTGTTTAGAATGGCTTCATATTTAACAGATAACATGATATGGATATCTGGCTCCCTTGACAGCTCTATTTCAAACAAATAATGAATGACTTGGCTAACTGTCTGCCCACATCAGGTTTCCGAGATGCAATGCTGACAGTCAGCTCTTAACCAAATATATTTTCTCTGGTGGTAAGAATGCTAGACAGCAAATAAAATTTAGAATGTCTGGTTACATTTGAATTCCAGATAAACAATGAATAATTTAGAGCATAGTTAGACTAAAAAATTATTCGTTACTTGTCTAAAATTCAAACTTAACTGGGCATCCTATATTCTGCCTGGTAACTCAACCTGGTGAGAACCCATGGCAGTGGCCAACTTGCCTAACTTACAAGACATTGACTGGTAACACACCAGTACAAGGTAATATTTGAGGGGGAAGAAATGCCATATACGCATAGAGCTTATGATTCTTTCCCATCCATCATCTAACTAAAGCTTTACAATGAAGCCTGACCTGACGTGGTATCCATGACCACCGCGTGTTCATTGTTATGAGAACAATGAGGCCCTCTGACTTCCAATCCACCTCTTCACAGCTGACCACCTCTCTTCCTAGATGTCCTATTTCACATCATTTCGTTAGCTGTATGCTAATGCATTTTATTTCTCGACTCTTACCTTGAATGTTCTCTCTGATCTCACCTTCTAAAAGCCAGTCATTCCATTTGCTTCCTGAGTGATAAGGGCATACACTGATAGGTAATACTTTTCATGGAACTATAACAAATAGAAATTGAGATTCAGAAATATACCTCCAAGTAAACTTTTGAATTAATTGAATTTGGTTTGGCACATTTGGGTATGGGTTTTTTTTTTTTTTTTTCTTCTAATTCAGTTATTCCTTCCCTACCTTTCTCCAATTACTGAAGGTTCCAGTAAGTGTTACTCCAATTCTTCTTGCCAAGCTTTCTTTCAAGAAAAGTCTCTTCAGCTCAAGTAACCTAAGGTTAAAAAGCACCCACAATGAGCTTAAGCTAAATTAATGCACATGGGCAGCTTCTAGGCAAGAATAATATTGTAGTACTTTGCTATTTAAGATGGGATCATTTCAACTCCTTTGAAAAGATCAGCATTCAACCATCATGTAAGAGAGTTCCTGAAATATTTGTAAACTTTAAAAAATTATTTAGATAAACACATACACCAGACAGACAAAGAGACAGAAAGATAAAAGAATTACAAAGAAGCAGCCAAGGCAGCGAATCCTGTCTCAACAGGGAGCATGACACAGAAGAGGACAGTATGATTCAGCTGTTTTGCATGAAGGTTAAATTATTATGCAGCCAACAAGACTACTGAGAAGCAGGACTTGTGTCTTCAGTGTCCAAATTCTGTCTCTGATTCTAATGACTCATTTTGTGACTGCATGTAACTTATTAAATTCTCTTTATTCTACTCTTACCTGCTGGAAAAGAAATTAAATACCACACAATTCACAGGAGGTGAATCCTGAGTCATTAATTCAATAATTTATATAGATAAAATATTATTAGCTGGTAGAGAAGTGGTGACAAAAGTAATTCTGAAAGGCAAAATTTGGGAATCTGGAGACAGCAATAAAATAGAATGTGCAAGGCCATAATTTTGGTTTTAAAAAAACACTTGGAATCAAGAATGTGTGTTCATGGAGACATGGAAAATAGAGTGGTGGCAGACAGCAGGGACACGTCTAAGCTGTGTTGTGCAGCATAAGGTGCATGTTCTAGGGCCACTGCACCCCCTTCCTACTCTGTCTTCCCCCTACTTGCCACACGCTTCATTCTAATATGGATGTTATATCTTTCTCCTTGCCACCCTAAGCTTAAAACCTTTCCTCGGATGATTTGTGCTAAGACAAAAACAATTTCATAAATTGAAAAGGGTATTGTTTTATAAGCCGGCACCAGAGTTTATTCTGAGAAAAGAATATATATGGCTCAGTGTTTGAGAAAGAAACATGAGGCCAGGAAGAATAGGAAGGATACAACTAAACTATTCTTAAAAAAAAAAAAATGAGGTGTTGAGGTGAAGGAGAAATTGAGGAGGCAGGAGAAGATGAAAACAGACTGGAGAAAAGCCAGTATCCAAGTTAGTAGAAAAAACAGAGATACTTTTAAAAAACTGAGACAGCTAATATTCATTCTTAAGCTGTTCACATTATTGTGTTATAAAACCACCACACCAAGGCCTTTTATGTGTGTGGAAATGAAGAAAATGTTTAGGCAAACCTTACAGTAGGCAGAACACAAATAGCTGCTGGGCAAAGGTGAGATGATCCAAGAATTGAATTGATCCAAAGGAAACAGACTTTTAAACTAGAGGTGACTAAGAAACACATGAATTTACCTCACCTCCTCGAGCATTTCCAGAATGATTGGAAGGAAGGATTTCTATTACAAACAAAAGGATTTGAGTCGATGTTATTTTCATCTCTGCAGACTCTAGAATTTAATTTGGGCTAGCAGGCCCTTCCCTGGGGTTGTGTGATGTGAGGTAGACAGCAAGTGACCTGATACCTCCCTCCTACATCTGCCTAAACATCTCTCATCTGCTTCTCCTAGTTAAAATTCCAGAAAAGATTTCCTTTTACCTTTTAATGCAGCTGAGAAAAAAATTATGCTGGAAAGTCTTTCGCATATTACAGAGGTATTTCTATTTAAAATAAAATTTAAAAATAAAATTTAAGTGAATAAAATGATTGAGGCCTTATGGAATAATTTCATTAGAAAGTCTTTCTAGAGAGTGGAGGAAGTTGAAGAAGTGGGAATGGGTTGGCACTGGAAGATAGCAAACTAGAGAAGGAGTTCATAGTACAAAGCCTAGGATTTGAAGTTCTCTTTAATAGTCCAAGACATTCCCTCCAGGTGACATTTTCTAATAATATTTTGAAGAAAGAGAGAATAGATTTTTATTGAGAAAAACTGCACAATTTGAATTATATTGGTAACCTTTAACTTTGTGTTCTGCCATCAGAATATCTCATCAATGACCTTAAAGCCTAATAAAAAGATTAAAATATTTAAATACTGACCACTAAAGACAGAAAAAGCATAGTTTACATTGAGGTTTTTCTTTAAGATAAGAGGTATTACATTTTGCTGTGCAAGGCTAATAATTTCTTAAATGGAATATAAGAAAGAGGTACCAAGAAACTCTTCTCTTTATATAAGAAAAGGTAAAGTTTTTCACTTAAAAATTAAGATTTTATTCTTATTTCTTCACTTCCTTAAATTACTTTTTAAAAGGCTACTTAATAGTTTTTAAACTTCCTTTTCAAAGGTGATACCTTTGAAAACTTAGTTCAGGATTCTCAAATTTGTATTTTATCATTTGGTGCTAGGAGAGATCTCTTTTGCTTTAAAAAAATGATTTTTAATGACAATCTCACAGCTCATTTTTAAATAGCCTCTTTCCATTTCTGAGGAATTGCTTTGGAGTTCAAACAAAATGAGTCACCCAAGGAAAAAAATTCACAAGCCATTTTTATGCATTATACAGAGCAGAAATTTAATTTAATGGCACTGATATAGAAGAGCTCCTTCAAAGAGCAATTTAAAAAATCTGTTCCTTTACTTTTATGACAGCAGCAAGTTCTGTTGTCTATGCAGATGAAATAATAATGAATGGTAATTGATCCTGGTGCTCCTAGAAGTGTGGAAAGGGGCTGCTGTTGGCCAGGAAAGGGGGATCTAATACCATAGGGAAAAATAATTCTATAGTGTAATTTGGGGGGCGGGTTCTTTACAGTTCTTCCTCTCTCCTAGCTGGGAGTGTTTCAGTTCTCATTTTCTTCCTTACCCTCTGCCTTTGATTTGAAGAATTTTCCCATGGGAAAATGGAGGGCAGCAAGTAAGGAACTTGTAACAATTGAGACTTCCTTTCAAAATTTAAATCGTTATCCCTGTCACATATCTGCTCCCTTCAAGTTGCAGAGAATTTAGGTTACAGTTTTGATTTAGGTGCAAATGAGCCCTTTCTTACATGGGAGCCATTTCCCTCACTCCTCTGACAATGGATATACCCATTTCATTCTGTAGGTTTATAGAAATAATTATTTAGGAACCACTTGCCTCAAGATGAAAATTTACAGTTTTAGACTAAGTGGAAATATTGTTCCATGGATTATTCCTTCCATTTTGAAATATCCTCCTCTATGGTTCACTATTTTAGTTCCTTAACAGGATATATTTTCTTAACACACATGGTATGTGAAACTACATCTAAGGGATATTTCACTTTTACAACTCTAGTGTACTGGGTTCTCTAACCCTAGGTTAAGAGTGCTGATTCTGGAGCCAAACTGACCACCTGGGTTCATCTCCCATCAAGGTCTGCTTGCCAGCTGTATGCCCCAGAAAACAGAATCAGACACATTTCTGAGGAAAGTACCATTCCGGGAAGCTGGACCATACCCCAAGAAGTTCTTCACAAAGGCCATTTACACAGTGTGATGAACTCCGTGGCTCACTCTCAGCTCCCCATAGTCTGTCTAGGCACCGATGCTAAGGATCAATGAGATTGATAATGAGCAAACTCATATCTCCATGAGTACTGGAGGTTTTAGTGTCTTCTTGGATTCTATTGAAAACAGAAAAAGGGAGAGAAGGATAGAATGACTGGCTCAGCTCATCAATTTTCTACTGCTCATTGCTATCACATCTACTTTTCTTGTCTGGGTTCAATTTTAGTTATCCAGGGTTATAAGGCTTTTGAAAGCCCATATCAGTCAAAAAATAATTAAAACATCAAGTATAAGATGTAAGTCATCAAGTAGCTAACATCAATTGGATCTAAAAATGTTAGATATTCTGTGCTTTGGGTATATCATTTCATTTAATCTGCATAACTCCATGAGAGACATCATTTTTTTTTTCATTTTACAAATGAGGAATCTGAAGCTTAAAGAAATAATTTACCACCCTAAACTTGGTGGTTTAAAACAGAACAATTACTTTGCTCAAAAATGTGCCATTTGGGCAGTGTTTGGTAAGGACAGCACACATTTGCTCCAAGCAGTGTCAGCTAGAATGGATGACTCAAAGATCGGGGGAACATGATGACTGGAAGCTAGAATCATGTGAAGGCTCACACACTCACATGCCCAATGACTGATACTGGCATGTGATCCTCAAGTGGGGCTCTTGGATCAAATGACTATATGTAACTTCTCAATGGGTGGCTTGGTTTTCTCAGATCATGGCAACTGGATACTAAGAGTGAGCATTGGAAGAGACAAGAAGTGAGTGATACCAGTTTTTAAAGCCTAGGTCTTGTAGCCTGCATAGTGTCATTTGCATAGCATTCACAGAGCCCAGATTCAATAGGAGACAAAGACCCCATCACATGATGAGAGAAGTGTAAAAAAATTTAGAGACCATGATTTAGAATTGGCCACACTTTGCAGCATCATGCATCTTGAAGTGAAGAACGTTGGACTCAAGCCCTGGACTTTATCATAACTTCAAAGTCCTGGTTTTTAATCACTTTTCTAAATTAACTTAAAAGGTAATTTTTTTATGTTAAGAAAAGGCAACATTGGCCGGGCGCGGTGGCTCACGCCTGTAATCCCAGCACTTTGGGAGGCCGAGGCGGGCGGATCACAAGGTCAGGAGATCGAGACCACGGTGAAACCCCGTCTCTACTAAAAATACAAAATTAACCCGGCACGGTGGCGGGCGCCTGTAGTCCCAGCTACTTGGGAGGCTGAGGCAGGAGAATGGCGTGAACCCAGGAGGCGGAGCTTTCAGTGAGCCAGGATCGCGCCACTGCACTCCAGCTTGGGCGACAGAGCGAGACTCCGTCTCAAAAAAAAAAAAAAAAGAAAAAAAAAAAAGGCAACATTTAAAACAGAGTTCTGTGAATACTCATAAAAACCATACCTCCCAAAATTCAGATTAACAGAGTTCAGGTGATATTGGAGTTAGAAGTGACGTTGATGTATCCTACCTCTTTTCCTTCATTTTATAGACCAGGAAGGGCAAGCACCAATTGGTCACATGACCTGGTTGTATTAGACACTTGCAGTGTTGGGACAAAAAGCCAATGCATTTTCCACTGTGTCTATGCTTGGATGCACATATTACTTCTATTTTCTACTTCGTATGTAAGTAACTTTTTATCCAAATAACTAACATTTACCTGGAGATTTACAATATCCAAAGTACTCTCTACTCTCTTTTTTTTTTTTTTTTTTTTTTTTTAAATCACTAGGATGCCTATCCTGGCCAACTGGCACAATGCAGAAAGATGCGACAAAGACTTTGAAGGCCAATCCAAACAAACAGACAAAAATCAAATCACTGATTCTTAAGAATGGTAGCTATAAACCACACACCAATGAATAAGATGGTGATTGGAAGCTGATAGAGAAACACTGGAAATGAGAGGATAGTATGTGATGAATAAGGCAGACGGAGATATATAATAAATATGGCTGGTTCACAATGAATGACCCAGAATCTCAGGATTCTGGAACAATGCACTTCTGCTAATTCCCACCTTACCAGGCCAGGCCTCACTAGACTTGATGTCATACCACTGTCAGGTAAGTTCTATTATTAACACCCTATATGAGTTTCCAACATATTGCCACAAACTGGGTAGCATGAAACAACAGAGATTTTTTCTCCCATAGTTTTGGTGGCTAGAAGTCTAAAATCAAGGTGTAGACTAGCCTTGCTCCATCCAAAGGCTCTAGGGAATAATCCTCCCTTGCTTCTTCTAGCTTGCAGTGACTGCCAGCAATCCTTGTAGATGCATCACTCCAATCTCTGCCTCCATCTTCAGATGTCATTCTCCCCTGTGTGTATGTATCCACATATAATGACACCAGTTATTAGATGAGGGCACACTCTAAGCCAGTATGATCTCATGTTAATTTGATTACTTCTGAAAAAACCCCATTGCTCAATAAGGTCACATCCACAGATTGTAGACAGATATGAATTCGTACACTATTCAACCCAGCACACCTTCCTTTTAGAGACGTAGAGACTGACATCCAGATAGGCTAAGCAGTAGGATCAGATCATTCTGGGGAACAATTTAGTATTTAAAACCAGGTCTTCTAATTCCAGTCCTGTGTTGTTTCCACTGTTGCATAAAGTATAAAAGAAAATTTTCTAATGTAAGATAATCTTATTTGATTTTCCTCATGAGGCCTGTAATAAAAAAAAAAAAAAAAAAAAGGAAGCCTGAATATTATCTTTTTTTTGCAAAGGGAAAAGAATGACTTCCTTGAACTTCCTGCCCCTTCTATTTGTTTCCATAGCAACCTATTATGCCTTTTACAAGTGTTATCGCTTTATTGTATTCGCCTAATTATCTGTTCTACCAAATGCAAATGCAGAGAAAAGCAGCATTGGTGGAGGCACTGATGAGTGAGACTGAGAGAGACACAGGGTCCTGCCTGGGTCACAGGGTTAGGTGCAAAGTTTGGACCTGAACTAATTCTTGGAGACCATGACTTCCTCTTATAGCATCTTCTCCAAGAATCAAACTTTTCACTGTGATCAGGCCCCTTCATCTATTGTTATCATCAGGCACAATGCCCATGATCTATGAACTTTTTAAGCGTCAACAAAATATTTAAGACCTGAAAAGATATTACTAGTTACAAATAATAAAATGCGGCAAAAGTAAAGGTAATAAGTATTTTAATTAAATAATGATAAAATATGGCTGGGAGCAGTGGCTCACACCTGTAATCACAGCACTTTGGGAGGCCGAGGTGGGCAGATCACTCGAAGTCAGGAGTTTCAGACCAGCCCGGCCAACATGATGAAACCCCATTTCTACTAAAAATACAAAAATTAGCAAGGCATGGTGGCACATGCTTGTCGTCCCAGCTACTCAGGAGGCTGAGACAGGAGAATCGCTTGAACCTGGGAGGCGGAGGTTGCAGTGAGCTGAGATCTCACCAGCCTGGGTGACAGAGCGAGACTCTGTCTCAAGAAAAAAAATAAAATAAAACATAACATATTAGTTAAACAATTGCAATAATTATTATATAAACAAATATGCAAATTTGACATAATCTGGGACTTTTATGCACTTTAGTTGATATAATATGAATGGGGCGCTTTCAAAAATAAGAATGTTTTGGGCCCATAAAGATCCTAAAAAGGCCCCAAGTACCAGATTAAAATCAACCCAGCCGGGCGCAGTGGCTCACGCCTGTAATCACAGCACTTTGGGAGGCCCAGGCGGGCGGATCACGAGGTCAGGAGATCGAGACCATACTGGTGAACATGGTGAAACCCCATCTCTACTGAAAATACAAAAAAATTAGCCGGTCCTGGTGGCGGGCGCCTGTAGTCACAGCTTCTAGGGAGGCTGAGGCAGAAGAATGACGTGAACCCAGGAGGCAGTGGAGCTTTCAGTGAGCCGAGATCGTGCCACCGCACTCCAGCCTGGGCGACAGAGGGAGACTACGTCTCAAAAAAAAAAAAAAAAAAAAAAAAAAAACAACCCAGATTAAAATCAATCAGAGGATCAAAACAACTCTCTGATTAAGTCTGGCATATGAGATAGGAGAGTGTGAACAGTTCTTTTTTTTCCTTTCATCACAAGCAGCTTCTCCTTATTATATAACCATCTTAGTCAGGATCAGTAACGCACCATTTGGTGAGGTCGTCATGTGCTATTTGTGGCTCACTTAATCCCAGTCTTCCTCCTGGGGGTAGGCCTAACAGACAGATGTTTCATTTTGGTGTTTTTCCTGTGAAATGTTTGATCCAATTACCTTTCAGTCTTTTGCCACACAGTGTGTTGGCCAAGCCGTTCAGCAGCCAGATCCCCTGGTCTGCAATGAGAATGAGCACAAGAGACCAGAGAACTGGAATACCAGAAATCAAAGAAAATAATATTGAATGGCAGAAAGATGGATCATTTTCTTATCTCTCTGTTCCTGATAACACCCAGATAGCTAAAAGAACAACTAGATTTAAAGGATGTTAACAATCTTTTTAGTGAGAGCTAATTTTAGTTCCAGCTCCCCCTATACTCCCACCCATGGAATGAAAGTCTTGTTATTCTTTTACATTACAGATTTCATAATATTCAAAGTAGATCTCTGACATCGATGTGGATGACACAGTTTCCATATTGGGGAAATCTTATGACTTTTCTTGGCAATGAGAGTTTATGTTGCTTAACCACAGTAAAAGCCAAGGATGTAAAGTGACTCCACACTTTTCTCACAATTTATAAGCCTTCTTTTGGCCTCTGATCCTTCCTACTCCAGGCTAAACTCCCTGTGCTAGGATTTCAACCGTTCTCCTACCCACCTCCTTAATTCCCTCCGTCCTTTGTGCTTCCATTATATGAACTCCACAAAGCCCTACCTTGCTCCAGTCCCAGATCAGTCAGCTGCTTCTACACAAGTTCAACTAAATATCACTAGAGAAATTTTCTTATCACCTCTGTTGCTTCACAAAGTTACCATCTGCAGTCTACCTTGGGGAAACTTGCTTCTCATAAATCCTTTTATTTGTCTTTGATCAGCAACCTATTCCATCCTCAGTGCATACTCAAAATGTTATCTTCAAGTCCTTATCCCAATATTCACTCTCAACAAATAGCCCGACTACCTCAGTATCAATATCTGGCATGAGCTACATCAAGTTTCCTTTCCAATTCCCAAACAAATCCATAGCTACACTTCTCCTACAGTCTCTGAGGAAAAGATGGCACATTCCTCTTTCACGGGAAAGCTCCATCTATGCTCCTCATTGCACCCATTCTTGCATTCCTTCTGTATGCCAGACACCAATATTTCAGACAAAAAAATTATAGAATGCCTGCTCAAAGGGTAGTAGGCGAGACAAGAGAACAGACACATCTCACACAGCATATGTCATTTTGCTTTTTTTTGCTACAAGAATATCTAGAGTGCTGGGGCTAAAAAATCATTCCAGAGAAGATGATTACCTGAGCCAAACCATGTAGAGTAAGAAAGGAATAGGCTGGATGAAAAAGGGAGATAAGATCATCCCCAGTAGGGTGAGCAGTAATTACAATGGCACAGAGTTATGAAAACAAGGGAGAGCCGATCTAAAGCTGAGGAATGGAAAAACATGATGCAGGACAAGGATGTCATAATCAGATTCTGAAATATGGCATGCAGACTAACATGTTTGAGTTTTTATACTGACGGCACTGGGGAGCCAGCATAAGTTTCTAAGCCTGGGAAAGGCACAACCACATTTGCAATTTAGGAAGAAGATTTGGATGCAATGTTGTAGATAGATTGCAGGGGATAGAACTTGGGGCTTGAACTAGAAGGAGGCAAGCAAATATACTGACTATAACCCAGGCCAAGAAAACCAACAGGGTGAACTAATTTGTCATTGCCTTAGAATGGCAGTGGCAGTGGCAGGGCAGCTTTGTATGGGCACCAACACCGTTAAGCCTCAGATACACTAAGCAAAATCTCTGTTGTGGATATAGATGTGAGTGCCCTGGCCTTGTCAAGGGTCAGCAGCAGATATCACTGCCAAAAACCAGAGTGGAAAAAAAATTGTAAACCCCACAGAGGAACCAAAACTACTGTAGATTTCTAGGTCTATCTGGAAGAACTGGTAAAGTGTGTATGTGGTTGTGGTGTGTGTCAAGTGTGTGTATGGATGTGGCGTGGGGAGAAGAGAGTTATGGCAGCTAGCCTTATAGTCACTTACTCCCTGTATTAGTCCGTTTTCACACTGCTGATAAAGATATACCTGAGACTAGGCAATTTACAAAAGAAAGAGGTTTATTGGACTTAGTTCCACGTGGCTGGGGAGGCCTCACAATCATGGTGGAAGGCGAAAGGCACATCTCACAAGGTGGCAGACAAGAGAAGAGAGTTGGTGCAGGGAAAATACCCCTTTTTAAAACCATCAGATCTCACGAGACTTATTCACTATCACGAGAACAGCATTGGAAAGACCTGCCCCCATGATTCAATTACCTCCCACTGGGTTCCTCCCACAATGCATGGAAATTCAAGATGAGATTTGGGTGGGAATACAGCCAAACCATATCAGGTATGCTCTCAGAGGAAAGAAAAGAAGTCATGTCACCCAATCTAATCATCTTCCCCACTGAATCTCCAAGTATATAGACTATAATAATCCATGCTACAAGGAAGAGATATTAGCTTCAGAATGCCCTTAAAAGGATTTTTCTGGCTAAAGTTTTACCTCTGATAAATACACCCAGAATCTCTGAATTGTAAGGTGTGGCTTCCTAGGGAACTTTACATAAGCTCTGCCATACTGGGTTAGAAAATTTGAGAGTTTTCATCATTGAAATGCTCCCTGCTGCAAGAATTTACCCCATAAATCTCACTTAGAGGCATCACTTAATATTCTAAATCAGAGGTACAAGTTTGATGTGTAAAGAACCTGGGTAGCTACCCTCAATATCTCAGGCTTTCTCTGCTTTCAGAGAAAGCAGATGCCTCTTGGTTGCCTGTATCCTTGAAATTAATAGTAAAGCTTGCTATTTGGTAAGATTTGTGAATCTAATTTGACACCAATCCTGTGTATCAGAGAAGAACTAGTGAAATACTATTTATTAATCTTTCTATGTGCCTGGTTTTACTTACAGAATGGTTTGTTCTGGAAAGAGGTCACACTTGAATTTTCTGGTTTTACATCTGGCCTGTTTGACCAAATCAAATACTTCTTATCCATTTAGACATTTTTGATTGATCCATCCAATTGAATTTGAATTTTTATCCACACACCTATTAAGCTAATCTCCACTATCTGAACCAATGAAGGTAGTTCCTGCCCCCTCTCAACCCTGCCCCCGAAACCTTGATTTGTCTTCAATACATTACCAGTGCAGATAAAATGTACATTAGGGCATGTCTTCATAATCTTGTTTCTCATGTCTCAACTGGAATGTGTTGCGTGGATTAGAATAAAAATATCTGTAGGAGAAGAAGTTCTCTTCTATGCAAAGCAAGTATAGGCACTGCTTTAAATCCACAGGATAAAGCAAGCAAAGCTATGCTTTCTTCTCTAGGGCAATTTAGGATAGCAGTAAAGCAATTACTGCCTGTAGCCGGAAGAAAGCTGTCCCCACAAGTAGGCAGCTGGGGAGCTGTGAATTAGCTTTTCAACACCTGAAGCAAAAGTTAGAGAAAGTTAATGGCTCTGCTTTGAGAATAATAAGAAAAGCCTGGGGTTAGACGAGGTCCCTTTCTTCACAGTAATTTTGCACATTTTAATAATTAGAAGTGCATAAATATTTATAATATCACAATAAAGAGGCATATTTTGAGGGGAAATGTTCGATCATGTGCATATTCTGTTCACAGTTGTCCACGACTAGAGAGAACCCTGTGTCAGAGCAGGGACATTTTTTTCAGTCAAGGCTTTCTAAATCAATGCACATTGCCTGGGAGAAATTAGGCCACTTCTAAAATGCTAGCCTTGCAACCCTTTGCCGAAAATGTGACACTCACCTTAAACTGCATATGCATTTCACAAAGTAAGACTTGTGGTGACCTTATTAGTATATTTCTAAAGACCAGAGGTATTATCTACTTCCGTGGTTCTCAAACATTAGTTCACATCAGATTCACCTGGGTTCTACCCCGTCCTGACTGATTTTGGTAGGTCTGGGATGAGCCCTTAAATTCACATTTCTAACAAATCTCCAGGTGATGGTGATGCTGCTTGTCTAAGGACAACACTTTGAGAACATGGATCTATTGTATATAAGTCAGAATTCCAGATCCTGGCTGTACCTGAGAACCATCTGGTGGCCTCTTAAAATATGAACGCAGCCAACCAGAAAGAGGCCCCAATGGCCAAAGATGGAAAAATCTGAGTAATAAAATGAATAACATAGTTTTGAGTTACAGTCCAAAGTATCAAATACCCACAAGTCCACATTTGTATAAATAAAAGATTAAGTAAATAAATGTAGGAAAAGAGAGAAATCTTCCTTATGAAAGAATTACAAACCATTTTTGTATTCTCCCCTGAAGCAGGTGAAACTTAACTCCTTCCTTCCTCCTCCCCACTCCTCTTAATGACTGGATTAAAAAAAAATAAAGTATGGGTATGTGAAGGGAGGAAGAAATAACTTCACAGTGAAGAAACAGGAAAATTCTACGATTAACATCCACCATGATGAGTTACATTAATGGAATTTACTCCCTAATATGAATGACAAAGGCACTTCACCTCTGTGGTATTCTTTCCAAAAACCAATAGCACCAGTCTAACCATGATAAAAATATAAAAGCCCAATTGAGGAATATTCTTCAAAATACCTGGCCATTATTTTTCAAAGGAGTGAAGGTCATTAAAAATAAGGAATGGAAGGATGGCTCCCAGAGGCTGGGAAGGGTTGGGGTGGTGGGTTAGAGTTACTATGGTCAATAATAATTTAATTGTACATTTCAAATAACTAAAAGAATGTAATTGGACTGTAACACAAAGGAAAAATGCTTGGGGGGATGGATACCCCATCCTTCATCGTGTGATCAATTTGCATTGCATGTCTGTATGAAAACATCACATGTGCCATACAAATATATATACCGACCATGTACCCACAACAGTTAAAAATTAAGACATTTAAAAAATAAAATTAAAAATCCAGGAATGGATGAGAAACTATTATGGTCCTGCAAAGATGAAGGAGACATGACAAAAAGTAGAGCAACTTTCCTCTAAATTTGAAAATGTTAAAAGAATTATTAAGCTTATTGTAAGAATACTAATGCCCAGAGATTACCACAGACAAATCAGAGTCTCTGGAGTGAGACCTAGGCATTGGTTTTGCTTTAGGACTCCAAGGGATTGTCAGGAGCAGTCCAACTCAGGAACCACTGATCTAGATGTAATTAAAATAATAACTTTCCCGTTCTAACTTTCACTTGGTCAGTATGGTAGTTAATACTAAAACAATTTGCCACTTTTTGTATTTCTAGAGAAAGCATCTCTTTCAGTGTGGGTTAATCAGATCTGCAAAGTGTTAGTAGCAGGAACTTAAAAAGGGAAGTAGAGATGGAATAAATTCATAAGTGGCTTTAAAAAATTACATTCTACAATATATCCAGAGGTCACATGTATTGCATCTATCCTTTACACCATCTTTAAAACTTCCATAGGAGAGAACTGGGGAGAATTTTGCGACAAACAGAATTTAGGCAATTGGGATAATTACACGAGAACCCTCTGTGTCTGGTAAGTTGTATGCTAGTGTGTGATATACCTTTGTGGTATGTCTATACAGATCTCTACCCCAAAGTTTATGCTTTCTTTCCTAATTCTTGTTAGTGTTTTAAGGAATTGAGGCTCTTTTTTGTATTTGTTTCATTTCTTCCATGTCTACATTATGTACATAAATCTTTCTTAATCGTAAATATGCTAAAAGCAAATAATAACCCCAACTATTTACTCAAATAAGAGAAATATTTTTACTTTGAATTAAAAATTTAAAAAGACTTTTTACATCAGTAAAACTGATACCAAAATGTCTCTAGCTACACCATAGATTGTTTGAACATCTCTCAATGCATCTCTTTGGTAGCATCTCTTCAGTAATAGCTATGTGATTTCAGATTCAGCATTTGACCTATGGAGAGTATTGAGAAAAGGAAATCAGTAGCTGGAATTCTGCCATAGAAGTGGCAAATTTTTTTGTCTCTCACTTAGCAGTGGTAACCAGTTCACTTGGGTAGCCCAGTTTTATGATTCCTACAGGTCTAGAGGATACCACTCGAAAGGGTCCCATGTCACCTTTTCTGTATCCTTTGGCTAATTTTTGTAGATTACCAACTGGCAATCTGGGGAGAAGGATGAAGTATAAAATTGAAGAGACTACAAGTAGTATCAGAAAGTATGGCATTTATAGCCACCACCTTAACTTTTGTTGGCATTACAAGCAATCATAGGTATCTAGAGATACCAGGGACTTACACCATTCAAGGAAGGAAGGTCTAGGAACACCATGTGCCTTTATCACATTTAATGTATTCTTTATCTATTGTAAGAAACTTTCTCACTATCTTTGAGGGCAGTTAAAAGTATTGTTACTTGGTTTTAGGGAACATTAATATAGCTGCTGGGCACTCAGAGAGAGAGAAAAAAAGGTCAATATATTTTGTACAGAGCAAACTTATATTTTTGTACAGTGATATATTTTGTATACAGTGAAATACATTTGTACACAGCAAAACTGTTACCCAGTTTTCACGCCCTATTTAAGGCAGTCTTAGGGATTCTGTTCCCTTAGCAGGTCATATGAACATACTCCAACTCTGCTGTCAGGCATTATTGATTGCACAAAAGAGGACATCTCATTGCAGTGGACTCAGCGATTTCCTCTCCGGGAAATCTGTGATTTGGATCCGGAAGTGCTAGTTAGTGTCATTGGGGCTTAAAGTGTGCTGCCTTCCATGTTTACTCAGAGACAGAGGGAGGCTGCCTACAGAAAGGCAGATTAAAAGCGGTAGATACTCAGAACAGTACCAGGAAAGGACTGACCCTGTGATAGATATGATCAGGAGGAGTGAGAATGGGAGACTGAGAAACAATGACAGAGATTGCGAAAGACGGATGGAGACTACTGTGATCCCAAACTGCTTGCTTCTTGTACTTCTTGCACTTATCTTCCATAAGTCACCCTTATATGCTAGGAAAAGTTATTTATTTTTGTGTTTTTATCCAATTTATGTGAGTTTATTACTCTCAGTAATATAATTCTTAAGAGTATGTATACGTCAGATAAATAGTTAAAGCATTCCTTTCAAACCACAATACCTGCCATATAGTAGATATTTGATAATATTTTTGATGAATAAAACAAAGTTTCTATGAAACTAGCTACAAAAATTTATTGTATACTTACTACATTGATGTATATATGTATATGCATTAGTTATATACATATATGTACATATTTGTGTGTGTATCTATATATGCACTATATTTTTAGGGAATTCCCTTAAAGACATTTAACTAGTAATACCACTTTCTTATGTTCTTCCCATGCTGAAAACTAAGAAAAACTGCCTAGTAATATGTCTTTTGCATATTGATTAAATGCATATGTTCTAGTGCCAGACTGACTGAAATGTTGTGAGGCTTAAATGAGTTAATTTATGTGCAGACCTTGGAACCATTTCCCACATATAACATATAATAAGCATTCAAAACTATTACAGCTTATTATTAAACTATAATGCTTATTATCATTAGGATTGTTATATAGTAAGTATGCAAAGCTGTTGTTGTTATTATTAGAAAGTTGGTTTAGTCCCTAGAAAACTTGGTAGAAGTAAGCAGAGAGAGATACAAACCTAACGAGCAAATCTACATTTTCAAGGACCCATAGGCTGTTTTTATTTAGAAAACAAATAAAGCAAGATCAAATTTAAAAGTGATAAGTGTATAATGAAGATTGCTTCTACTTGAGAACCACAGTCAGTGGTGGAACATGGAATTGGAGAAGGTCAGACAAAACTGAAGCAAGCGCTGCTTGCTTCAGTTTGGCGACGTAGCAGTAACACATTGACAAAGGCCCCATGACTCTAAACCCTTTGAACTGCTTCATACAAACTTATGAAGGGACAGTTGGGCATCCTTTCTGGAAGAAGGATGAGAATAATGTGGGATCATGGGTAACCAATACAGCCAGAGACTTGGAAAACATGAATATGACTCGAGTATAACGCCTCCTTTATTATTACTCAGGCCATGAGACCTAAGTGGCCAAAGAAATGAGGCTTCTAAGAGTATATATCCTTTTCATTATGCTGTTCATTCATTTTAATTTACTCTTCTAATCATTAGAGTACTTAAGGTAGCAATGTATTATTATTTAATGTGCTTCCCAGGGAGTCGAAGAATGTCATAGAGTAAGTAGGGGTGAACTTTTCTGTAAAAGATCAGATAAATGGTAAGTATTTTGGTTTTGTAGGCAGTAGGTGCTCTGTTACAACTACTCAACTTTTCACACAATTGTAGCATAAAAACAGCCATATAGCCATATACAGCACAAAAATGAATGTGTGCCTGTGATCTAATAATTTTTAAATATATACTTTTGACTTTTTCTAAGTGATCATGCTAAGGCTTACCAAATAAACACTCTGTAATTTATTTTTAATTTAATTAATTAATTTATTTACAGTTTTTTTTTTAAATTTTACTTTGAGTTCTGGGATACATGTGCAGAATGTGCAGGTTTGTTACATAGATAAACATGTGCCATGGTGGTTTGCTGCACCTATCAACTTGTCATCTAGGTTTTAAGACCCATATTAGGTATTTGTTCTAATGCTCTCCCTCCCCTTGCTCCCAACCCTGACAGGCCCCGGTGTGTGATGTTCCCCTCCCTGTGTCCATGTGTTCTCACTGTTCAACTCCCACTTATGAGTGAGAACATGTGCTGTTTGGTTTTCTGTTCCTGTGTTAGTTTGCTGAGGATGATGGTTTCCAGCTTCACCCATGTCCCTGCAAAGGATATGAACTCATCCTTTTTTAGTGGCTGCATAGTATTCCATGGTGTATATGTGCCACATTTTCTTTATCCAGTCTATCACTGATGGGCATATGGGTTGACTCCAAGCCTTTGCTATTGTGAATAGTGCTGCAATAAACACATGTGCACGTGTCTTTATAGTAGAATGATTTATAATCCTTTGGGTATATACCCAGTCACGATATTCCTGGGTAAAATGGTATTTCTGGTTCTAGATGGTTGAGGAATCACCACACTGTCTTCCACAATGGTTGAACTAATTTACACTCTCACCAACAGTGTAAAAGTGCTCCTAATTTTCCACATCCTCTTCAGCGTCTGTTGTTTCCAGACTTTTTAATGATCGCCATTCTAACTGGCATGAGATGGTATCTCATTGTGGTTTTGATTTGCATTTCTCTGATGACCAGTGATGATGAACTTTTTTTCATATGTTTGTTGGTCACATAAATGTCTTCTTTTGAGAAGAGTCTGTTCATATCCTCTCACTTTTTGATGGGGTTCTTTGTTTTTTTATACATTTGTTTAAATTCTTTGGAGATTCTGGATATTAGCCCTTTGTCAGATGGATAGTTTATAAAAATTTTCTCCCATTCTTCAGGTTGCCCGTTCACTCTGATGATAGTTTCTTTTGCTGTGCAGAAGCTCTTTAGTTTGATTAGATCCCATTTGTCAATTCTGGCTTTTGTTGCAATTGCTTTAGGTTTTTTATTTATGAAGTCTTTGCCTATCCCCATGACTTGAATGGTATTGCCTAGATTTTCTTCTAGGGTTTTTATGGTTTTAGGGCTTATGTTAAAGTCTTCAATCTATCTTGAGTTAATTTTTGTATAAGATGTAAGGAAGGGGTCCAGTCTCAGTTTTCTGCATAAGGCTGGCCAGTTTTCCCAACACTATTTATTAAATAGGGAATCCTTTCCCCATTGCTTGTTTTTGTCGGGTTTGTCCAAGATCAGATGGTTGTAGATGTGTGGTGTTATTTCTGAGGTCTCTATTGCTTATTTTCTAATTGCTCATAGAGTGAGAAAGTCCACACCACCAGAGGATGTATCTAAGAGGATAAAGGCAAGTAATTATCATGATCAGGTTTAAGTCATATCTCAGAAGTGGTATAGAAGAGAGGTAAGAGCTGAAATAAGAGGTGTCACTCTGAAACTCTCATATATGTGGAGCAGTAGGTCTTGAGCAAATCTGGGCCAGAAAATAGAACTACAACAAATCAAGTAGAGATATTCCTACCAAGGGGAGATGGGAAGGAAACAACTTCAAGACAAAAACAGTGAATTATTTATATATTTATTTATTTATTTTTAGACAGAGTCTCACTGTGTCACCCAGGCTGGAGTGCAGTGGTGTAATCTCAGCTCATTGCAACCTCCGCCTCCCGGGTTCAAGCAATTCTCCTGCCTCAGCCTCCTGAGTAGCTGGGACTACAGGTGCGTGCCACCACGCCTGGCTAATTTTTGGATTTTTAGTAGAAGCAGAGTTTCACCATGTTGGCCAGACTGGTCTGGAACTCTGGACCTCACGATCCACCTGCCTCGGCCTCCTAAAGTGTTGGGATTACAGGCATGAGCCACCACACCCAGCCAAAAATAGTGAATAATTCGAATTGACCAAAGGAAATATTGGCTGCATCTTAATATAAGGCAGAGTCAATAGAGTATGAATGTATAACAGACAATTTGTGTATTTGAAGCCCCCTGCACAGAGCCTGCACTCAGAAAATACTTAATAAATGTTTGTACAAGGATATCCATCAAGTAGCAACAATAAATCCGATCCACCCATAACAACAGAGAATTCAGGTGGTAGTCATCATTAAACAGTCTGTCCATAAGTGGAAGATGCCTAGTACAAAAGGTGATATCATAACAGAGTCTAGAAAATAAAAACACAAAAACCACGAAGAACTTTGGGAACATCCTGGGGTGAAAAATGGTATTTCAGTCTTCAAAATGGGGCTCATTCGAGAAATAGATAAAATGAGAAGTACAAACCCAGGTAGAATTCCAGAGCAGGTCAACACTGGAAGAGAAAGGGTCACAGGAATTAATGTGTCTTAAGAAAATATGGGCATCTTATTTCTACAGTACTAGATTCTGAATCTGGTTGGTAAGAAAAGGGAACTAACTAAAGAGGATCCAAGGAAGGTCAAGGCATCTATCAAATGTGACTGAAGAACTAACTTTTAAGCCTAGAAGAAATTATTAATTCCAAAACTCAACAAGGTTGATGATATATTTTCATGTCAGGGAAAAATGGAGATTATAGTCAGAGGCATCCTATAGATGTAGCCAATAGCTGTAGAAGGTACAGGTTAAGGTGTTAAAATACAGTTTAATCACTAAGACCACGAATTTTTAGAGTCAGAAAACCCTGGATTGAGACCTGAACCTTGACATTCATTGGCTCTATCTAATAGTCATTTTTGCTCTTAAACAGGTTATTTAATATATTTATCCTCAGTTGTCTTGCCTCCAAAATAGGCGTCTACCTCCTAAGATTGCTATGAAGATCTAATGAGAAAACTATGCAAAGTGCTTCATGTCTGTCTGTATAGTAACTGCTCAAGAAAGAGTAGGTTTTATTAAGTAGGAAGATAAAAACAAGTAGGGATATGAATTTAGATTTTCCTACATTAATACTTGCTAAAATACACCTAGATCTTTCAAAAGTATACATCTAGGGCCACCAAGACAATTTTTACATTTTCTTTCTACTTTTGACAAGAGTCAATACTGTTGTACTTTGCAACTTTTAGTAAAGGCAATTTCCAGGACAGATTGAGAGCCTCCAGCAATCAGAAACCATTCCATGGGTTTGAATGGAAGCTTAGAGGTTTCTCCACTGTTGGGCAGACTGGCAAGTTTCCAGTTTGAGGAAAAATAGATGAGCTCTAGAAGTGCAAGGAAGAATGTTTTTCCCAAAATAACATTTTCAGAATCAGCACCTGATCTTTCTTATATTTTTCCTGAAGCCAAGAGAGGAGCCAAGCATGAAATGGTCATCCATCCTTAGAAGGTTACTTGTCAAAATAGTTCTCCTAGGCCTGTTATGGTTTTAATCTGGCATTAGTCTGTCAAAAAAACACTAGCATGTCTCAGTATTCAATGTATTGGTGGATTCACCTAAGTGCATCTTTTATACATCAGTGTTTTCTATGGGCATGGTGAACCCTCCCCAATAGCAAGAGGATCAGTTCGGGTAGAAGACAGAGGAAAACTTAGTGTGGAGAGAGCACCCTTCAGCTTTCCACATCTTCCTGCCCACAGTGGGCTTCAGAGACACATCAGAGAAAATATTTTTTATTTTGTCAACCAAGTAATTAATCAGAGAGTAATAAATACTAGTAAATGGCATATTGCCTGCTACTAAATGCCTTTTGGAGAAAATTAAAACCTAAACTTAAGTGCTATGAGACCTTGTCACAAATGGCATTTTATTTTTTAATATATTTCTAGATTTAGGGTGGTTTGAGCTTCCAACTGAACCACATTAAACATTCGAAATATGTCTTTCTTATGATTATAAGGCACCTAAAATATTGTCCAAGCTATCTGCATGGTAAGATTTAATTTATGCCAAATTTAAATATCATCTCCTTTAATTTATTGAACTGTATATAGAACTGTATATATGTACACACATGTGCATATATATATGTGTGTGTGTGTGTGTGTGTGTGTAAATATATATCCTAGTGGTTCCAGCTACCTGCATGGTATGAGTTACTTTATGCCAATTTGAATATAATCTCCTTTAATTTCTTGAACTGTATATAGAACTGTATATATGTACACACATGTGCATATATATATTTGTGTGTTCAAGCTACATTGTATATATAGTATATATGTACATACATATGTATATGTATATATGTGTGTATATATGTATATATGTGTGTATATGTATATATCTACACACATGCACATATATATATATGTGTGTTCCAGCTACATTGTATATATATACTATAAGTATGTGTGTGTATGTGTGTGTGTGTATATATATGCACACACATATATAGGTATATATATATACACTTGTGTGTTCAAGCTACATTGTCCAAGCTATATACACACACACACACACACACACACACACACACACACACTTGTGTGTTCAAGTTACATTGTCCAAGCTACCTGCATGGTAAGATTTAATTTATGCCAAATTTAAATATCATCTCCTTTAATTTCTTGAACTGCATATATGTACACATGTGTGCATATATATACATTTGTGTGTGTGTAAATATATATCCTATTGGTTGTGTTTCTCTGGAACAGATCTATTCTAGATATATGCATCTAGAAAGAGACTTATATAAGGTATTGGCTCACACAATTATGGAGGCTGAGAACTCTCACAACCTGCTATCTGCAAGCTGGTTACAAAGGAATGTCTGTGGTATAGTTGGAAGGCCTGAGAGCCAAGGAGCCAGTGGTGTGGATTCCAGACTGACTCTGAAAGCCTGAGAACCAGGAACACTCAGGGCAGAAGACTGCTGTTCCAGCCCAATCAGTCAGGCAGAGAGAGGATGAATCCTGCCTTGCTGCACAATTTTGTTTTATTCATGTCCTTCATGGATTGGATGATGATGTCAACTCAGATTGGGAAGGGTAATGTGCTGTACTCAGCCTATGATTCCAATGCTAATCTCTTCCTGAAACAATCTCACAGACACACCCATAAATAATGTTGAACCAGATATCTCAGCATCCTGTGGCCCAGTCTAGTTGACACATAAAATTAACTATCACAGAAAGAAAACAAAATGTTTAGTTTCCATGTTTACTAATTTGGAGCGGTCGAATATAAGGCCCACATAGCCTCCAGGTATTCTGACACTTAAATTATGCTTTCATCTTGCAGAATCAATATGGTCATTTATCATTAAACAGTCACTCAGAAGGAAAATATCAACAACACAAGGACATTTCATCTGAATTTTCTCTTAGACCTTCTACATCAGAATCAACAGGAGTAATGCTAAAAATGATGATATTTTTGGGCCACCTAAAACTTCATTAATTATAATACCTTGAGTTTGAACTCAGGAATCTGCTCATTGGCAAATATTTTACCCAATTCTTGTACACTATAGAAAGTAAGAGCCAATAATTTGGAGATTCTGTTCTGACAGTATTTGATGTTCAAAGAAGAGAATTTTAAAAATCGAACTGCATAAAATTTGTAATTTATTTTTGCCCATAATTTTGGTATATTTCATTGATTATTTTATTATATTAAAATATTGTATTTGTTATTCCCTAAAACCAAATAAAATTTTTTATTCTGAACCAAATATATGCAACATTTCAATATCTTTTCTTATTAATGCCATACATATATATTACACTTGAGATTTCAAAAATATTTAACTTGTCCACCAAAAAATTAAAAATTTAATAAAAATGTATGAAACTTTATTAGGTACTGGAAAACAGGACCCAGGAGACTTTGATCTTTCAGAGAACGAATGTTCTATAATTTATCTGGGTTTACTTGAGCAATTACTTCCAAGAACTCAGTGCCAGGAAGAAGGACTGAAACAGAGCGTGGTTGTATTTTTGAGCTGAGGAAATAGAGATTAGAGTATGAGAAAGCTAAGGCAGGAAGAATTTTTAGGCAGGGAATTGGAAGGAGAGAGTCACGTAGAGAAAGTGCTCCCAAACTCTGTATAGGGGCCTGCTTGGATCTGTTGCTAAATATCAAGCCGTAGAGGCATACAGTACAACGCTGTAATAACAAGCCAAAACCAACCAACCAACCAAACAAACAAAAAAATCCTATCAGAAAGTGGTAATCTAAATAATACCTAAGCTTATACAGAAGTAAGAGATAATCATCTTCCAACCAGACACAGGTTAGAATCCTCATTGAAAGCTCAAGGATTCGGCCAGGCGCGGTGACTCACGCCTGTAATCCCAGCACTTTGGGAGGCTGAGGTGGGCGGATCACGAGGTCGGGAGATCGAGACCATCCTGGCTACCACGGTGAAACCCCGTCTCTACTAAAAATACAAAAAATTAGCTGGGCGCGGGCGGGCGCCTGTAGTCCCAGCTACTCCGGAGGCTAAGGCAGGAGAATGGTGTGAACCCGGGAGGCGGGGCTTGCAGTGAGCTGAGATCGCCCCACTGTACTCCAGCCTGGGCGACAGAGCGAGACTCCGTCTCGGAAAAACAACAACAACAACAAACAACAACAAAAATGCTCAAGGATTCATTAGAGACCTCAGAAAGGTCCATCCTTAATAGCAATCTCAAATTACTATAGTTCTGGAGAAAAGCATATTATGTAACTTTCCTAACAAAGATTAAAACTAACCTCCCAAATCAAGTTGATTGGCAAGTAACTTACCTATCTGTCAGAATAAATTTCAACAGTTGTTAAAAGAATATAACTGAATCTGGACACTCAACCATATAACAGAAAAATGGCCAGCATCTGATCCAAAATCAACAAATACAGAGACACAGAAAAATGACTTTCATAACCAGAAGAAACATCTATACATAAAAACATAGAAATGATAAATATAAAGAAACTAGTAGGCAATTACTTCAAAATAACTTATCTAATATGAAAAAAGTAACCGGGTGCACTTATTAGCATACTTCTTGTGAAGTACGGATCAGTGAATTTAAAGTCATAACAATATAAACCATCCAAACTGAAGCACAGAGAGAAATAAAACTAAAAAAGTAAAATAAACAAAGCCTTAATGATTTGTAGAACAATTATCAAGTGGTCAACCAAACATGTATTTTTATCGCAAATTTTAAAAAAAGGAGTGGTCCAAAAATATGTAAAGAAATATAGTCAAAATGATTTTTGAAATTGATGAAAATGATAAACTTACAAATCCAGGAAGCTAAATGAACCCTAAGCAAGATAAACAGCAGACCTGCACTATAAGACATCTTCAAGAAAGTTCTTCAGGTGGGAACGTGGACCTTAGAAAAGCAATGAAGGATGGTAAAAGTGTGAAAAAAAACCAGAAGATACATTTTTCTCATTTTTAACATTTTAAAAATAGAGCCTATTGCACAATAATTATAACAATGAATTGCAAGATATATGAAAGTAAAATCTATGACAAGAATAGTACAAGTATGGAAGGGGAAGGAAATGAAAGCATATTGCTGTAAGATCCATACATCATACATACATGATGTGCTATGATAATATTTTAATATAGATTGAAGATAGCCCATAATATATTAAAATTTTACATTTAAAGTCTAAAGCGACCACTACAAAGAAAAACAGATATAAGTCAACAACAAACGTAAAACTATTGAAAAATAATCTGAATGAAAAGACAAGAAAATGATAAAAAATGAATGAAGAGCAGTCGCAACAAATATAAAACAAATAGAATGACAGTAGACTTAAACACCTCCAGATAAAAAAGTTAAATATAAATAGTTCATGTACTTCAAATGAAAGGCAGTGGTTGTCAGACTGATAAAAAAGGCAACATGCATCTTTGTACTATATTTACAAGAAATGCATTTAAAATATGTAGCACACATATTTTAAAAAGGAAAAGAGTGAAAAATGATATACAATACAACGGAGTAATTATAAGAAAGTGGCAGTGGCTATTGAATGTTAGAACAGTCTTTAGTTCAAAGAATTTGACCATTCATAAAGATAGACATTCAATAATGATAAAAGGGTCAATTTATTAAGACATGTAAGAACCCTAAATGATTATGCACGTAACAAAATGTAGAAAGCAAATACTGATAGAACTCAAAGGAGAAATAGACATACAATTATAGTATAGAACTTTAACACTCGAAGGAGAAATAGACATACAATTATAGTATAGAACTTTAACACTCGATAGAACAGGTAGACGTAAATCAGTAAGAATACAGAGGATTTGACCTTCATTATGCATCCAGTGACCTAATGAACATTTATAGAACACGTCAATCAATAATAGTAGAATGCATATTCTTTTCAAGTGCACACAAAATGTTACTAAGTTTACACAATATGATGAATCATAAGATAGATCTCAATATATTTTTAATATGAAGATAAAACTTTTGACCAGAGATGAAGAAATTTATTCTTCACAGCAATAGCAGTAGCTAGGTTATCAGTGTATCTTTCTGGTCAGCTCCCTCAACCCTAATTTCTCCAGGTGATACAAAGAGAACCGATTGACACATCAGCCTATGCTGCATTTTTTTTTTTTTTAACAGAAGAAGAACCCTGAACCTAGAAAATATGAAGCATTTTTAAGGAGTATTAAGCATATGCAACAAACAAATATGCTCCTATGCTCCAGGGAAGACATTATAGTTATCATCTGAACCTGTAACAAAATATGCCCTTTGCTCTAAAGGAAGGTATTACCTTTATCATCTTTTGAGAATGGTCACTATAGAAACATCTGTGAAAAAATAATACACAGGAAAGGCAATCAATGCAACAAAATGTGCAGAAACATGAGTGATGGGTGGAAAACTGTCTAGCCATAATCACAATAAAAATTCCAGCATGCAATTTTCTTGGTAGAAATTAAAAATCAGATTACACAATTTATAAGGTGACATAGTGACCGGGAGTAGCCAAAATAATTTTTTGGAAACTTAAAACATCTTTACTTATTAATTTATTTTAAAATTGCAATGATAAACCCATTATATGTTGACATAAATTGAATTCCTATGAAAAAAATAGCTGCTTTCAAAAAATACTGAGAAGAGTGAGGCTTTTATAATAATTTTAACCATTTTGAGTGTTGTTTCAGTGGCATTTAAGAAGATTCGCATTGCTGTGCAACAACTATTAACACCATTCATCTCCATAATTCATTACACCTTGTAAAATTGAAACTTTGGACATGTTAAATAACTCGTCTTTCCCCTTCTCCCCCATCCCTGGAAACCATCATTCTACTTTCTTTTTTAAAAAAATAAACTTGACTACTTTAGTTACCTGATAAAAGTAGAATCAGACAGTATATGCCCTTGCATGTCTGTTTCACTCAGCATAATGTCTTACAGCTTTATCCACCTTGTAATGTGTGTCAGAACTGACTTTCTTTATAAAGCTCACTAATATTCCTTTGTAAGTATAGATCATATTGTGTTTATTCATTCACCTATTGATGGATTCTTATGTTGCTTCCACCTTTCAGCTGTTGTAAACAATGCTGCCATAAACAGGGATGTACAAGTACTTGTTCAAGGTCTTGACTAACATTCTTCTAGGTACATAGCTAGAGGGGGAATTGCTGGATTATGTGTTCATTTAATTTTTACTATTTTGAGGAATCATCATACTGTTTTCATAGCAGCTGTACCATTTTACATTCCTACTATAAATATACAAGAGATGTAATTAAAAAAAAACCCTCGTCAACATGTTGTTTTCTGCTTTTTTATTTTTTATTGTTTTGTAATAGCCATCCTAGTGGCCTTGGGTTTAGATTACTTTTTTTTTCTATTTCTTTAAGGTGTAAGATTAGGTTGTTGATATAGGATTTTTCTTCTTTTTTAAAGTAAGCACTTATAGCTATACATTTTCCTCTTAGTATTGTTTTCACTGCATCCCACAAGTTTTGGTATGTTGTGTTTTTATTTTCATTTATTTCAAGACTTTTAAAATTTCTCTTGTGACTTCTTCTTTAATTTGCTGGTTAAGTGTGTGTTGTTTAATCTTCACATTTTTGTGGATTTTTCTAGTTCTTATTCTGATGCTAGTGAGAACAGAAAACATACTTTGTATGATTTCAATCTTTACTGAAGCTTGTTTTGTGGAAAACATACAGTCTATCCTGAGGAATGTTACACGTGCACTTGCGAAAAATGTCTATTGCTAAGTGATGTGTCCTGTGCATGTCTCTTAGATCCAATTGGTCTATAGTGTTGTTCATGTCCTCTATTTCCTTATTGGTCCTCTGTCTGGTTGTTTTATCCATTATTGAAAATGTAGAAATTTTTTTTTGAGTGTCTCAATTTCTCCCTCATTTTGAAGGACAGTTTTTTGGATGTAGGATTATCAGTTGACAGGTTTTTCTCCCTGCCTTCTTTCAGGGAGAAAATATATCAGCCCATTGCCTTCTGGCCTGCAAATTTCTGCTGAAAAATTCACTAGCAATTTAACTGAGGATCCGTTGTTATGTGATAAGTCACTTTTCTCTTGCTACTTCTAAGATTCTCTCTTTGTCTTTGTCTTTTTACAGTTGATTTATAATGAGTCTTGGTATGGCACTCTGCAGGTTTCTCTTACTTGGAGTTTGTTGAGTTGCTTCTGTTTGTTATCCCCATCTTTCCTCAAATCTGTGAAGTTTTAGGACATTGTTCCTCTAAATTCAATGTCTCTTTTTCTCTTTTTTTCTTCTGAAATTTCTACAATACATATATTGGTGTACTTAATGGAGGCTCATAAGTTCCTTAGGCTCTGTTCACTTTTCTTCATTCTCTTTTCTTTTTGTTCTTCAGACTCAATAATTTCAAATGATCTGCCCTCCAGTTTGCTAATTCATTCTTCTGCCTGTTCAAAACTGCTGTTGGACTTCTCTAGTGAATTTTAAAATGTGGCTGTTGTACTTTTTAGCTCTTCAATTTCTGTTTGATTTTTTTAATGTAATTCCTGTCTCTTTGGTGATGTTATTATTTTATTCATATATTATATTTTTTCTGGTTTCCTTTAGCATTTTTTTTTTTTTTTTTTTTTTTTTTTTTTTTTTTTGCATTTTCCTTTAGCTCTTTGAGCATATTTAAGAGAGTCTTAAAGTCTTTGTCTAGTAAGTCTGAAATCTGTGTTTGTTTAGGGTCAGTGTCTGGAGATGTATTTATTCCTTTGAATAGGCTATGTTTCTCTGACTTTTCTCTTTTGTTTTTATATATCTTGTGATCTATTAAAATTGAGTATTGAAAGAAACAGTCATATCCACCAGCCTTTGCAAACTGGCTCTGTGAAGGAGAATATGGTCCCTTATCAGTTAGGTATGAAAGCTTAGGGTTTTCTCAGGCCTTTCTATGTGCATTCATCTTCCCTGGGTCTGTGTGTATGCTTTTGTTCCAATTCTTCCAAATACATGACTATTTTTAAATGTGTTAATTTTCCTAAAAATTTCTCCCAATTGCTTCGTGGAACCCTTCATGTATACCTCTGCCCTTAATTATTTCACAAAGGTGCCCACAGATCAGCAGTTGCCCTGAAGTTGTCACAAGTCATGATGCTTACTACCAACTCTGTGACTTCCAACCTGAGATTCAAACTATGCTGTGGACCTTATCTGTACTCTGGATCAGGCTATAAAGAAACTAGTCCACAGACAGGCTAGAAAATTGCAAACATGTTGTACCCTTTTTCTTCTGTTTTGAGTCATGGAACTGGGAATTGGGCTGCTTTCTACCAATCACATCATGCCAAACAAACATAAAATTGACCGATAAACACATAAAAAAAAAGTTCAACATTATCAGTCATCAGGTAAATATAGAGTAAATCCACAGTGAGATACTACTTCACCCCATCATAATGGCCAAAATAATAAAAATTGAAAATTTCACGTGTTAGCAGTTGTGTGGAAGAATGATCATTTTCATATATTGTTCATGGGAGTGTATATGATGTTAAACGGTTTGGAAAACAGTTATTATAAAATTTAACATACACTTACTATATGAACCAACAATTATCATTTAAAGAATTTACTTCAAACAAATGAAGACAATTATTTACACAAAAACTTGTTCATTACCATGTGTCAGCTCTATTAATAGTATTCAAAATCTGGAACCCAGTCAAATGTCTATCTCCTGGTAAATAGATAAATTTTGGTATATCTAATATTACTCAGAAAAAGGAAGTAACTAGTGATAAATGAGACTGTACAGATATATCTCAAAGACATTCTGCTGAGGAAAAGAAGTTAGACACATTTAAAAAATGGGGAATCTAATCTATAGTGACAGAATACAGATTACTGGTTGACTGTGGCCAAGAGTGGGTAAGAATTAACTGTAAGATAGCATATAAGAGCTTTTAGGAATGATGTGAATGCTCGATGCATTTTTTGTACACATTAAATTATATTTTACGTGAGCGGTTTTTTTTTGTTGTTGTTGTTGGTTTTTTTTTTTTTGAGGTGAAGTTTTGCTCTTGTTGACCAGGCTACAGTGCAATGGCAAGATCTTGGTTCACCGCAACCTCTGCCTCCCAGGTTCAAGAGATTCTCCTGCCTCAGCTTCCTGAGTATCTGAGATTACAGGCATGTGCCACTACACCCGGCTAATTTTAGTATTTTTAATAGAGTCGGAGTTTCTCCATGTTGGTCAGGCTGGTCTTGAACTCCCGACCTCAGGTGATGCACCCACCTTGGCTTCCCAAAGTGCTGGGATTACAGGCATGAACCACCGTGCCCAACCTGAATGCATTTTATAATATGTAAATTATATATTTATTAAGTTGATTAGAAATTAATTAATGTAAACATAAAAATTACTCATTTGATCTTTCTAGAGAAATACATGCTTTTGATTACTGGTCTCATCTTCTAAAAAGGGTTTATTTGTACTTTACCTTTAGCTTTACCTTCAACATCTGGCCCAAATTTATTTTGTGTTGGAGAGGGATACTACTTCCTGCATGCCTAGAAGCATGCCTGTTACCAGTGGATGTCTTCCAAGGGAAATGATGTGAAGCAAAGGAATGAGCACATAAACACTCATATCTTAAGGCTAAAACAAAAACCCAAAACTGTTTGCTTTGTATCACATATTATTAAGCTGTTTGTTATGCATTTTCCATTCTCTTTTCATTTCACCATGGATATTTTCTACCAGTCTGTTCTTATACTTACTAATACTTTCTTCTGTTAATTTTCCATTAAAATCCATGCTGAACTCTTAATATTAAAAATAATTAAAATTATTGTTTAAACGTTTCTATTTCTAAAATTTTTATATTGTTCCTTTCGATAATAAATTCTAGTTCTCTGGCAAAATTCTTTATCCTGTCAAATATTTTCTTGAACATATTAAGGTTTTTTCAAAGTCTGTGCTTGTTCACTCCAAAAAATAGTGTACCTACATGTCTGTTTCTTATATATGTATATAAAAATTACCACAAAAAAAGGAATCTAATCTATAGTGACAATAGATCAGTGGTTGACTGTGGCTGTGAGCAGGGGAAAGAATTAACTATAAAGAGGCATGGGTAAACGTTTTGGGGAGAAGAAAATTTTCTGTATTTTGATTGTGGTAGTAGTTATACAATGCTGTCAAGTTTTTCTTTTGGTGTCGTACAGTTAAACACTCTTTAGTTATTCATCTAATGTTAGATATTTTGTATGAAATAAAACTAAACTACTCCTTCATACATTACAAAATATTGACAGCTTACCATGTGGCAGTCCTTTTACTGGGGATTTAGCACTAAAACAGGACACATAGCTTCCATACTGACAGAGCTTCCAGTTCCTTGGTGGACCTTCCTAATTCCTGAAGTTCTTTGGACTTTCAAAATTGTTCACACTCTTTTATTTACCTAGAGTGCCATGGTCCCTGTGTTTGTATGCTCAAATTATACACATATTTTTAAAAGTCAATTATAAATGTTAGAGCCTCAATGAATCTGTCTATGTTAAAAGTAATCTTAGCCTAGTCTGAGCTTTCATGTTAAATGATATGTTCCTCTAATGGTATTTATATAATCTGCCTATCGGGTACTATCAATGAAGTATCCCCTATGACTAGATATCAAACTCTTTAAGTACAAGGATCTTGTCTTACTAACCCTTGTATGTACTATATATGTAAAAAAGTGTCTGAGCGTAGTAAACATATTAATGAAGTGAATATTGGACTGTGCCATTAAAATGTTTATAAAATTATAGTCCATGTTTTAATATTTTCTACCTAATAATTCACCACTCTACTTACTCCTAATTATTGAGCTTGAATCACTTATAACCCTACCATAACTAATTCTAGCTTACAGCTTCCATGATACTCTATGCTGACAAACCAGATAATCAAGCTTATTAAGGAATGTGTATTAAGTAAATGTAATTAGGCTCTTAGGGAGGGTGTAATGACTTTTCATACATTAAATCATGGCTTGAAAGTTTTGGTTTAAATCTGATTGCTTAGATTGTTTTCTCAATATCCACATTTTGGGGCTATATTTTAAAGCATTAGACAATGGTTTCCAGAAATCTGACCTCCATAAAAATAGGGCATTGCATTGCTAGAAAAAAATATATTCCTTTTATAGCAAATGGACATTCTAACACTGAATATGTGTCCTTTCTGACAAATGGATTCTGGTGTTCAGGACTCAGAACCAGACAGCTGTCACAGCACCACTGAGGATTCCTCTAAATTGTAGCAGATGGTGCTACTTATTTGGCCATCTAATGCTATTCTGAAGCATCAGTTGGCCAACTGCTGTGGTAGAGGTATGAAAATAGAAGATTTATTTAGAGCCAGAGGATGCAAGCACAAATGTTTTGGAATACAGAGTTTAAACTGATATGGAAGATTTGTATCCAACGAATTGACAGGCAAGATCCATTAGAGGGTGTGGTTATAAAACCCCATCCCTCAGATGAAAGCATTCATGGAAAACAGAACCTCTTTGGCCAGCTGTCGTATAATCTCTTCCATGCCCCTTTCCCCTGTGACGTGCACATAGCCACAGGCATACAATACAAGCACACGCACACCACATGTATTTCCATACATACATTTGCTAATCGGTCTGCAATTTAAATTCAATACCACTTAGGAACCAGCTGGGTCACCTGTAGCTGGTCTGCGGAAATATGCACAGTATGTGTTGGTGATCTACACTAGAAGAGGTCCTCTCAATTTATATTTAAGGTAGCAGCTGCAGTCTTGTATAGCTTATACCAATATACAGTAATCTGTGCTTTCTGCATCACAGAGATATCAGGCATTTTGGTCACACTTTTAGCCATTTCCAGAGAAGCTATAGATCATTCTTTATCAGAATTAAACCTAGTTAATTAACACTCTGCTTGCCATTGCCCAGAATACAATTTTTAAGTACTTCCTTAACTCTTATTTATATCATTAACTATTTACATATATAGATTAAAGGTAGCTTACAACAGCTATTTAATAGAATACTAGTGTAGCATAAACTCTTTTATAAAGTCGAAAAATTTTTATTATTTTTATAGTGAGCTTCTTACTTAAGAAAAATGAATTAATTAAATTATTCAATCAAACATAAATGTATATTGGTGTACTATATTACCTAAAAGGAGGTGAGTTAAAAAGTGAAAAATACACAGAAAACTTGGAGATTATTTTCAAGCATCTGTATTAGAGGTTCAGCATAAGATGGCACATGAATTGGAAACACTAACATACAAATAAAAATGACATACTGAAATAGACCTAAATTAATAAATAGAACAGCTTTGCATGGCTTATTAGTAAAAGTAAGTGAGACTGCAGAGCAGAAAAAAGGCCTTTAAAACACAGAAAGAGCACTTAACCAAAAAGGAAGGTCCCCAAATTGGTCAAGATCAAAAGCAAACAAGAAATTGAAACAGCAATTAAAACAGAAATAATAATGAATTTATTTGATATATAATAATGAAAGAAAACAGAATAAATAATGAATAAATAAATAAATACAATTTTACAATTGAGAATTTTTTCATGATGACCTCAGGTGTGGTTAAAAGCATTTTTAAACAAAACCAAGGGAGGGCACAGAATAGGTGTGGAGAACATTCATGGGCAGAGCATGCAACGTACCTTCTTGGGGGCCAGTGAGGCAGAAGCAGATAGGCACAGGAAATATAAATACTTTTCTCCTTATAAGAGAAAATTTCTTCCAAATTATCTTCACAACTGTTTCTAAATCCTTGAAATGCCTATGAGAAAATTTAGGGGCAAAGAGTCTTCTGTGACAATAGGAACCAGCAGAAATAATGATACTCTTAGTTTTCAACATTTATCAACACCGTCTCTTGTTTGACAGCAGTGCCACATCTGTGTCACTTTTGTCCAAGCCTCACTCTTTGCCCCCACTTGAGATTTATGGCTCAAATTGTTTAAATTTTATTAATTGCCTTTCATGACAAAACTTATTGCTAATTTGCTACCTGGCTTGTTTAAACCCCACCCTATCTCCTATTTTTTGCTACCATCACCCCTACCCAACCCTCACACAGTGAATTAGGACTGCCACCCAATTTTCCATTCACATTTCTGGTTTCCATGTCTATTTCAAGCTCTTAAACTATGCCTCTGTTACATTTCATTTCATAATATGTGGAAGAAAGGCTGTAAAGATCCAGCAGTGGTAAAAACACAGTATACTCAGATGAAATTAATAAACCAGACTTAGAGAATCTGTGCTACAATGGTTAATATTCATTAAGTACTAAGGGATAAGCTCTGTTTTAAACACTTTTTATACTTTAATTCATTTAGTCATACAAAAACTCTGTATTATAGTAACAATTACCTAATTTTAAGAATGAGAAAACTGAATGACAGGTTAAATAATAAAACTTCTAATACATCTATACTGCTAGTACATGGCAGAGCTAGGATTTGAACACAGGTCGCTTAGAATCAGAGTTCACCCTATTTTCCATTATGCTGTATGATATCTACTTGAGAATTAAAAAACATTAAAAGACAAAACTACAATGCAATTAGGATAATATGTAAATTACCGTAACATATTATAATTTTTCAAGAACATCAATGAATTATGAACATCTTTCTGTGAGCTTATCAAGAAATTAGATTCCAGAGAGGCTGAGAAATTCAGATTAATGAGCCCACAGTTACCCACATTCAGATTAAATAAAAACAGAATATCTAACTATAGGTAGAATCTGAAAAAGCTTCCGAAGTTTTGATGAAATTGAAGTTGTTGTCTTTTTTTTTTTTTAGGTATATTCTTCAGATACATCCACTTCTATTTGACATTTCAAAGCAAAGCAAATATACACAAGTAATATGACTATAAGATAACTCAGATGTACATTAGGGATCCCTGTCTGTATAAAAAGAGTAGATGGTATTATGCTACATATAGTGAAAAGTGGTATTTCACTGATAAGGGAAGTGCCAATGGAATGATGCATTGAACTTAAGTAAGAGAACAAGGTTATAGGATGGATTTCATAACCTTTAAATAATTAACCATTAATTAACATTATAGCTAATTACATAAAGACTTTGAGGCAATTATAATTACTTGAGGTGAGAGGAAGCAGTTGAGATAGGCAGGTTGGTAAGTGTATTAGAGATCTATAAATATTTCGCACGATGGTTGACAATCTGGTTTACTTTCTTTTCTTATGCCCAAAGGTGTTTTGCAAGTCTGTCTGCGTGTCCTGGAGTTATTCCAGGTAGTCATCTCAGGAGCTTTTCTAAGATTGATACCAGAAAATATTGTTGAATCAGGAACATATTTGGAATGAGTGAGGATGTTCCAAGTTGATAGTAGATGACATTGTTAAAAAAAAAAAAAAAAAAAAATGTGTTCATGTTTTTGCCTGGTCAGGGCTCTTTGAGCAAAGATAGCTAGCAACATGAGTTAAATGATTGAATAGTAAGGTTGAGATGTAAGCCTCTATAAGAATACAAAGCTTTATTTCCCTGAAGATTTGTGTTTACATTTCAATAAAAAAATAATAAAACCTAGAGCTATTTGTTTACATTTTAAAATGTTACTGGAAGCATCAAGGATCTTTCCTATCTCTTCCCAGAAAAAAAAAAAATGTTTCCATGAGAGAGCAAAATTTTCTCTCCATCTATCTGGGAGAAAAGTTCCTATATAAACTTTATATTGTATAGTTTTGGAGTTTCTCACCTGTAGCACAAAACCCCCCTTTGCATGTGCAAATGACATCTGTTCTCATTGTGTCATCCGAAAGGGATAAAAAGAATACCAGAGCTGAGACTGCTATGTAAGTAAATAATTGCCTATTTCTTATCCAGATATCTTCAAGCTAAAAAATACAGATATTAAAAATTTTTTAATTTATAAATAGGAATGTTTCAAGGTTTGGGCTTAGCTAGTGTGTTTGTTCTGTATGAATGCCTCCTGGAACAAATATCTCCCAGCTATCTTTGTGCAAGGCATTAATATGTGTTGCACAAGTGAAAGGATTACATGATTAAGTAAGTTTGAGAAACATGGCATACCGTCTGTCTCTCTCTTGGGTACATCAAAATTGGGTTCTGAAAACCCCTACACTAAACAAACATGTTCAGTCTTGACTTTGTGTTTCCAAGTCAGTAATGCCGTTGGAGAATGAACTCATAGCTTCTTCTTGTCCCCCAAATGTGTCAGAAAAGTATCCTGAAGTTAGTGCCATATTCATGGATGTGCTTTCTGTCTAAATGTCTCAGGAGAGTTACTAGTTAGTGTTACTTTTCCTCTCATTGTCTTCAATGTACTAAAAAAAGTCACTCTATTGGCCCTCTAGAAAGCAACTACTATTCAAAAAAAGCAGTGATTTTTCAACACGTCAGGCTCTTTAAAATCACCCAGGTAGCTTTTAATAATACCAATCCCTGTGTCCCAAAGCATGGCAATTAAAAGAGAACCTCTAAGAATGAGTCAGGAATCTGTAAGATTTAAAAGCTTCCCAGGTGATTCTAATGTATAGCCAGGCTTAAGCACCTGCCCCCCTCACCAATACAGAGCAGTTGTTCTCAAACTTGAATGAATGTAGGCATCACCTGCACATGAATGCAGATATCTGCAGAGGTTATTATTTGGCAGGTCAAGGGTGGGCTAGAAAACTCCTTTTTAAATGAATACTCCAGATGATTCTGAAATGAGTCCTCAATGAGCACTCTTTGAGATACACAGACACAGGCTAAACCTACCCCCTGCCTGTAACATGACAGTCAATAAAAAATAATATCTTTTAGAAATCAAAGGGTGATATGCTAATTCTCCCCTATTCAAACAAGGGGTGTGAAATGGTTTTAGAATTCTGACAGCAAAGTTTAGACTCCTTTTTAATGTCTTTGGCAGACTATGGATGAGAATAAGCAGTCTATTCTCCAGTAGTTTGATTCAGCTGCAAGAAGCAAAGCCCAGATACCCTAGCAGCATTCTTCTGTGACAATTCATAAATCTGTCTCCTCAGAGCAGTTATTCCACCTGTAGAATATAGAAGAGTCAGACTGCATAATGAATTTGTTTCAGAAAACACGGCTAAATTTCTAATTTTGGTAATGACTATCAGACCAAACTCCAGTAAATGACAACTATAAACTATGGTTAGAATATGGAAAACAATTTCCAAAGGCACTGGAAAGAAAACAAAATGCCCAGACACTGGAGGGCAGTCAACATGGAGAAGAAAGAAATAGTACAAAGTACGTTTCTCATTTTTTATAGCTTTTAGCCTAAAGGCAGGCCATGGCTGACATGCAAAGTTGTTAAAACCAGAAAAAAAAAAACCAGATTATTGAGGACCAAGAAAACAGAATAGAGAGGCACCTATAGTAACTGGAAAGTGAAGTGGAAAACCCTGGAAAGATGAGAGCAACAGACAGAGCACTAAATTCTGCAAACTCTGCTTAAATCTCTGGTTCACTCCTAAACTACACATTCAAGAGACAGCATCCAAGAAGCCTAGTTAAGGTGAAACAACAAATAAGGAAAAAATTCAACTATGAAATCATTGCTTAGAGTTTGAATTTTCTTTATGGGAAAACACCAGAATCTAAATTCTCTCAGACACATAATTCGTAATATCCAGCATGCAGTTCAAAATTATGTGACATATTAAAACCAGAAAAATATGACCCATTTTCAAAGGAAAAAAAAATCAACAGAATCCATCTTCACATAATGCAGATATTGTAATTACCAGATACAACCACCATGGCACGTGTATATCTATGTAACAAACCTGCACGTTCTGCACATGTATCCCAGAACCTAAAGTATAATTTTTTAAAATGCTCAATATCACTCACTGTCAGGAAATTACAAATCAAAACCACAATGAAATACCACCTTACTCCTGCAAGAATGGCCATAATTTAAAAATAAAACAAATTATAGATGTTGGTGTGGATGTGGTGGAAAGGGAACACTTTTACACTGCTGTTGGGAGTGTAAACTAACACAACCACTATGGAAAATAGTGTGGAGATTCATTAAAGAACTAAAAGTAGAACTACCATTTGATCCAGCAACTGCACTGCTGGGTATCTACCCAAAAGAAAATAAGTCTATATGAAAAAGACACTTGCACATGCATATTTATAGCAGCACAATTCACAATTGCAAAAACATGGAACCAGCCTAAATGCCCATCAACAAACGACTGAACTGGATAAAGAAAATGTGGTATATACACATCATAGAATACTACTCAGCAATGAAAAGGAATGAAACAGTGACATTTGCAGCAACCTGAATGGAGTCGCAGACCATTATTCCAAGTGAAGTGACTCAGGAATGGAAAACTAAATTTCATATATTCTCACTTACAAGTGGGAGCAAGACTATGAGGATGCAAAGGCATAAGAATGATACAATGGACTTTGGGGACTTGGAGGAAAGGGTGGGAACAGGTGAGGGCTAAATGACAAAATATCGGGTACAGTGTATACTGCTTGGGTGATGGGTGCACCAAAATCTCAGAAATCACCGCTAAAAAGCTTATTAATGTAACCAAACACCACTGGTTCCCTGAAAACGATTTGAATAAAATAAAATTTTAAAAATAAAGAAATACCTGAGA
>NW_012102155.1:2747347-2770721 GCF_000951045.1 Mandrillus leucophaeus
CAGATTTTTATACATATTTTTAAAGAAACTATATTAATGGTAGAAATAGATGCATAATTAAGTAAACTTAATCTTCTATTCTCGAGGGTTCCTCATGAATGGGAGTAGTGCCTATCAAAAAGACCCCAGAGAGATCCCTTGATCGTTCCCCCAAGTGAGATTACAATGAGAAACAGGAAGTGGGCCCTCACCAGACACTGAATCTACAGGTACCTTGATCTGGACTTTTTGGTCTTTAGAACTGCAAAAAATGCATTTCCATTGTATATAAGTTAACTGGTGTATAGTATTTTGTTACACTACACACATAGTATATGGGAGGGAGGGAAAAAGTTAGGGAAAGTAGAAGAGAGACAAAGCCACACACACACACGAGAGCCACACAGAGAGAGAGAGAGAGAGAGAGAGAGAGAAAGAAATGAGATTAATGTCACTGAAAATCGCTGAATAAAGAACAAACCAGCCCAAAAACTAAAGCACTGGGACTCCACAGATAATCTACAATGTAGGTTATTCTCAAGCATATGACCTAAAATGTTATAGATGAAAGAAGAATTATGTTAAACCCTAGATTATATGCATTTGATGTATATAATAAACACAATGTGTATTATGTACAAAATATTGCTTTCATTTTTTCAAGTGAAGAACAATCTATATTCTATTTTCATTATGGGACTGTATAGGCGTTTATTGTATGCTTTATACTACAGTTCTTTAAAGTATTTCAATTTATTTCCCTGCTAACATTTCATTCTAGAAATGGCGAGGATTAGAACGTGAGGATGACACACATTTGATGTATTACAAATTTCTGCTATAGATTCATTTTTTGGAAGGGTTCAATTGTACAATTAAAAGTTTACAACCTATTAATCACCTATAATTAATGCAAAGTGAATGGAGGATCTATAGATATATCCGCATGTCTGCATAGCTTTTCACAAACACAGAGTTACCCTGTCACCAGCCCTGTGACTGTAAAATGCCTGCCAGTGTTAGCAACAGAATAAAGTTCCTATGATAGTTTTTTTTTTCAGTTTAGAGTTTATTTCAATCAAACATATTATTAGTTATGTTCAGCTCATTTAATATTAATCTCATTTTCTGTTCAAATGTTGCTGGAACTGACCTAGTATGTCTGCAGAGATAACAAGATTAAGGTGAATGAAGTAATGAATAGTATAACATGGCCTAATTATATACCATACTCCCATTCACCTTAATTTGAGAAAGAGCAGAAACTGGATGAAATTCAAAAGGCAGCAGATTGAAAATGGATAAAAAGACTTTTTTATGTGGTGCATAATCAGCTTTCAGAATTCACTGCTGCAGGATATTTCTCAAGCTAAAATTTAGCAAAGTTTCAAGATAGGAATAAGAATGGCATCTGTGGATACACTAGCTGGATGTGAATTTATGGACGCTATCAATCCTCATGCTGGTAGCCATAAAATCATCACCAGCTGGTGCTGGGATGGAAACTCTCCCTGTGGTATCCCACTGTTCAATCGGCCAGATGCATGATGTGCTGTTGTTGTTGTATGAAGACAAAAGAACCCAGTAAGCCTTAGGCATTAGGCTTTGCCAAAGGAAAGATTGCACACGTGATGGAAACTTTCAAGCAAGTCATGGGCCATGTTCCTATGTTTCACAGTAACCTCCTCTGTCTTTTAATCAAATGTTATTTCCCCCTTCATGGTAAAACACAATGATTCCTCCTTTCCACAGAGTTTAGTCAATGTTATCACTGAATTAGCGTGCACTTTATTGGTTAGAAATGCGACTAATCTCTGCTGTAAATAACCAGACCACCTTTCATTTAAAAGGTGGCAGATCCCAAATCTTTTTGGGATCTTTTAAAGTGGTAACAATGGCCATGGCAGTGATCTGAGGCTTTTGTTAATGGACAGTATGGCAGGTCTATTTGTTGGCATCCTCTCTGACACCTTGAGTCCTTTAATTCCATCTGACAGATTCAGGCCATGCTCCAGATCTCACAAAAGAGGTGAGGGAGAGTATTGATCCTTCTGCTGTTGTTGGTGATTTACTGTTCCATTCCTTTAGCAAATTTAAACACACACGCACACATACAAACACCCACCACTGAGGTCACAGCTGCTAGATGGCAGAGTAATGAGTGATTATTTTCTTATCTCTTTTAAGCTCTATAAGTAACTTCTCTTGTGGATTGATGACAGTCCTGCAGATTTAAACCAAATAAATAATATCTTTTCACCCTAGGGTCAAAGGGTTTCTAAACATGGTAATAAATATCTGCTTAAAATGGAAACTCACACATGCTGAAAGATTGTAGGAAGCTGAAATTGGCAAAGCTACAAACTATTCTGCTTTTTGGTTTTTTTTTTTTTTTTTTTACAACTATTCTACAGTCTAAAACAAAATTGAAATTATCATTTTGGAGCAGTCTAACAAAGTGATACCAAAAGGATACAAATATAGAAGATATAATTATAAAATCATGAAGCTGCTTCTTTCCTCCCATGCCCAGATCAGTCATCTTAGAGGCTGTGCCTATTAAATGTCACTGCATTAGGATGCTCTACTGACTTAACTATGTTGCCATAATACAAAATGTTTTTGCATTTCTTTATCACCTTCCCTAAGTTTATTTTTTGTTGCTGTCTTACATACTTACAGTGGTTTTGACTCTCAAAACATGATATAAGTTAGGTAATTGTATCACAGTCTACTCCAGCGGCCCTAATCAATTATCACAGACTGGTGGTCTAAACAGAAATGTATTTTATTACAGTTGTGGAGGCTGGAAGTCCAAGGGCATGGCGCTGGCAGGATTGGTTTCTGGCGGGGCTTCACTTTCTGGCTCGCAGATGGTGCCTTCTCTCTGTGTACTCACGCAGTCTTTCCTCTGTGTGTGCGCATGAGGAGAGAAACCCTAGTGTCTCCTCCTCTACTTATAAGGATGCAGGCCCTATCAGAGGATTGCGGGCTTCACCCTTATGACACCATTTAAAGTTGATTAACCTTTTAAGGGCCCTATCTTCAAATACAGTCATATTGGGGGTTAGGGCTTCAATATATGAATATGGGGGGGTGGAGACATAATTCAGTCTATAACCATAATTTTATTTATTTAATGCCAACTATTTTTGACTATTTCCTCTTGAGGTAAATGACGCTTAATATTTAGATAAATGATAATTCTTAGTAGATTAAAAAATATATCACAGACTCTCAAGACAATTCCAAAACAAGGAGTTTCAGACATGTTTTGAAAAATGTAGGATTTTCCAGAATGAATAAATAGCTTACCAAGATGACTATATTCCTATTGAGAAAGAATAATAATTAAAAATTTCAATTTGACTAAACAAAATCCATATTATACCAATGCTTCATCATTGTTTATAAAAAATGTTGATGCCCTTCTGTGACTGCTAAACAAGCTTCGAAGAACTTCAAACAGTCTTTCTGCTAATAACAACTTTGGGCTCTGAACAAAATACTAAAACCATCTTGAGGGCTCTGGAGGAGAAACAAGGCAAACCGATTCTGAAAGGAAGTTGCCATTAGGAAACAGGGAATAAAATGGTACATGTTGTTTGTTCTGATGGCCTTAGTTCAGTATCAGAAATGCTGATGTTCTAATAGAAAACCTACCATCTTTCTTTCCCAAGGAATAAGGGAATGAATCTGATAACCAGAGATGATACAGAATGGGAGGGAATCACAGAAAGCAGAGATTTAGAAAAGGTGATCCCCAAATTGAGTGTATAAACTCTGCCTGAGCCTCCGACTGATCCCTGAATTGTGCATGCATGAGGAACACTACCAGTGACCATCCAACTATAAAATAACTGAACTGAGATTTGAAATCCACCCAGCGCTGGTGAGCCAGAATTTGCAGTCTGAATCTGACCAAGTTAATTGCCCACAAAAACAAAAAACCATTAATGTTCTTCCAAGGAATACATCTAGAGTCTACACAGTGTAATATTTATAATGTTTAATATTAAATCCAAGTTATGTACAATAAAATATGAGCCATTTTCAGAGGCAAAAATAACAAATTCAACTCTGAGATGATCAGAAGTGAGAATTATCAGATAATGACTTTAAAGCAGGTGATTTATATGTCCAATAAGGTAAACAAATGTCCAATAAGGTAAAGAAAAATACACTTGTAATGAGTGAAAAACACAGAAAATATCATAAGAAATAGACTATGTATAAAAAAAAATGGAAATTTTAGAAAGAAAAAGTACAATATTAGAAATTCACATTTCACTAGCCGGACTTACATAGAAAAAAAATCAGTGAACTAGAAGTTTAGTGAACCTGATCAATAGAAATTATCTAATCTGGAAAAAAGCAGAAAAAAGAGTTAAAATACAGTTATACCTTGAAGATAGTGTAGGTTCAGTTCCAGACCACCTCAATGAAGTGAATACAGCAATAAAGTGAGTTACACAAATTCTTTGGTTTCCCAGCACATATAAAAGTTATATTTACAGCATACTGTAGTGTATTAAGTGTGTAATAGCATGTACAATGTAGATACCATAACTAAAAATACTTTGTTGCTAGAAAAAATGCTATCTGAGCCTTCAGCAAGTCTTATCATTTTGCTGGTGGAGGGTCTTGCGTCAACAGTATTTGTGGATGCTGACTAATCAAAGTGGTGGTTGCTGAAGATTGCAGTGGCAGTGGAAATTTTTAAAAATAAAACAAAGAATTTTGCCACATTGATTGACCCTTCCTGCACAGATTTCTTTGTAGTATGCAATGCTGTTAAATAGCATTTAACCTACAGTAAAAGTTCTTTCAAAATTGGAACCAATCCTCTTAAGTCCCGACATTGCTTTATTAACTAATTTTATGCAACATTCAAATTATTTTGTTGTCATGTCAACAATGTTCACAGCATCTTTGCCAGGAATAGATTTCATCTTAAGAAACCACTTTCTTTTCTTGTCCATAAGAAACAACTCCTCTTCCGTTAAAATTTTATCATGAGATTGAAGGATTTTGGTCACATCTTCAGCCTCCACTTCTAGTTGTCTTGCTGTTTCTACCACATCTGGAGTTACTTCCTCCACTAAAGTTTTGAACCTCTCAAAGTCATCCATAAGGATTGGAATCAACTTCTTCCAACCTCCTATTAATGTTGATGATGATCTTGCCATGAATCACAAATGTTCTTAATAGTGTTTAGAATGGTGAATCCTTTTCAAAAGGTTTTGAATTTACTTTGTTCAGATTTATCTAAGAAATCACTATCTATGGCAGTTATAGCCTAATGAAATGTATTCCTTAAATAATAGGAAAGGAAAGTCAAAATTACTCCTTGATATATGAGCTGCAGAATGGATGTTATGTTAGTAGGCATGAAAACAACATTGATCTCCTTGCACATCTGCACAAGAGCTCTTGGGTGAGATATACAAGAGCTCTCAGATGCATCATCATTGAGCAATGAATATTTTGAAAGAATTTTTTTTTTTCTGAACAGCAAATCTCATAGTAGGCTTAAAATATTCAGTAAACCATGCTGTAAACAGATATACACCATCCAGGCTTTGCTGTTCCATTTGTAGAGCCCAAGCAGAGCAGATTTGGCATAATTCTTAAGGGCCCTAGGATATTTGGAATAGCAAATCAACATCAGTTTCAACATAAAATCATCAGCTGCTTAGCCCCTAACAAAAGTCAGCCTGTCCTTTGAAGATTTAAAGCAAGACTATGAAAGTTCTACACAGTATCTCCTTCCAATATAAGGTCATGTCATCTACAGTAAAAATTTGATGTTTAGTGTGGCCAACTAAATCAATGATCCTAGCAAGATCTTCTGGGTAAGTTGCTGCAGTTTCTACATCATCACTTGCCGCTTCATGTTGCACTTTTATGTTTTAGAGACAGCTTCTTTCCTTAAACTTCATAAAACAATCTTTGCTAGCTTCCAACTTTTCTTCTGCAGCTTCCTCACTTCTCTCAGGATCCATGGAATTAAAGAGAGTTTGTTTCCCTGGGTTAGGCTTTGGCTTAAGGGAATGTTGTGGTGGGTTTGATCTTCTATTCAGACCACTAAAATTTTCTCCATATCAGCAAAAGGCCCTTTTGCTTACCTATCATTCATTTATGCACTGGGGAATCACTTTCAATTTCCTTCAATTGCTTTTCCTTTGTATTCACAATTTGGCTAACTGTTGGGCACAAAAGACCTAGCTTTTGACATATCTTGGCTTTCAACGTGCCTTCCTCACTAAGCGTAATCATTTTTAGCTTTTGAATTAAAGTAAGAGACATACTACTCTACCTTTAGTTTAACCACTTGGAGGCCCCTGCAGGAGTATTCATTGGATTAATTTCAATATTGTTCTGTGTCAGGAAATAGGGAGGCCCAAGGAGAGGAAGAGAGATGGGGTCAGTTGGTGAAGCAGTTAGCACACACATTTGTTGATTAAGTTTGCCCTCTCATGTGGATGCAGTCTGTGGTGCCTTCAAACAATTCTAAGAGTAACATCAAAGATCACTGAGTATAGATCACCATAACAGATAAAATGATAATGAAAATTTTGAAAAATTGCAGGAATTCCCAAAATGTGACACAGGGACACAATACTGGTACGTGCATTGATAAAGTTGCTCAACACAGAATTGCCATAAGCCTTCAATTTGTAAAATACACAATATCTGTGAAGCACAATAAAGCAAAGCACAATAAAGTGAGGTATGCCTGTAAAAATGAGCAAACACACGAAAACCTGAAATAGATCAAAAGTTCTAAAATATGTGTACAGCTGACTCTTGAACAACACGGGAGGAGTATCAACTCCCACACAGTCAAAAATGTGAATATATCAACCCCTACAAGTCAAAAATGTGAAAACAGCTTTTGACTTTTCAAAAACTTAACTACTAACAGCCTATTGTTGACCAAAAGGCTCACTGATAACATAAACTGTCTGTTAACCTGTATTTGTATGTTATATGTATTATATACTAAATTATTACAATGAAATAAGCTAAAGAAAAGAAAATGTTATTAAGAAAATTATAAGAAAATAAAATATACTTACTATGCATTAAATGGAAATAAATCATCTTAAAGGTCTTCATCTTTATTATCTTTACATCAAGTAGGCGGAGGAAGATCAGAGATTGACCTTATTGTCTAGGGAGTGGCAGAGGTAGAAGAGGCGGAGAAGATGTAACGGGGAGCCAGGCGAGGCAGGCACACTTTGTGTAACTTCTAGTGAAATCAGCTTCCATAAAATGGACCTTCATTGTTCAAATCCATGTTATTTAAAGGTCAAGTATAATTACTGACCCAGAAGAAAAGGAGAGTAAGGGGACAGAAAAATACTTAAGGAAATAATGGCTAAAAGTTTTACAAATTTAATGAAAGGTTGGTTCAAGAAACTCAGCAAATCTTAAGCAAAATAAATACCAAAGAATGCCCCAAGAAATATCATAGCCAGACTAGTGGCCAACCAGAAATAAGACAAAAATCTTGAGAGTTAGAAAACATGCATACATACAAGGAGTAATGATTTTTATCATAGATTTTTTATCAGAATCTGTGGAGGACAAAGCCAGTAAAAAGACAATCTTTAATTTATTAAACAAAAAAATAAGGAAACCAAGAATTCTATATCCAGCAAAAATATCTATCAAGAATGAAGGAGAAATAAACATATTTTATATAAAGGAAAACTAGGAGAATTAACCACCAAAATATACCTATACTGGAAGAAATTTTAAGACGTTCTTTTGGCCAAAAAAAATATGAAAATGGAGATAAAATCCAATATTCTGAGACAGAGAACACGAGAAACGTTGAATAGCTTAGTGAATTACAGGCTATTTCTTTATCTTAATTTTTAAAACAATGCACGACTGAAGCAATTTTTAATGGACATCCAGAAGGTGGGGGGAAATGGTCTAAGTTGCATAAAATGTTTCTACATTTTATGTTGTTACGATAATTCTAATTAGATAAAATATTTTGAATAAACACGGTTTTTCTGACTAAAATATTATTCATCCATTTTTCAAGATGATGTTAGAAATGCTCACCCACATTTAATATGTGTGTGTTTTACTCCATTTCTAAATTTTACTTGTGATATACTAAAATCGTAGTAATTGAAGAGCAACTTCTACCTTTTGGGCAAGGATGACATATTTACAAAGGTGAATCAATAATTAAGTAAAAATGAAATGTTAGGATTCATTTTACTCTTTCAGTAAATATTCACTGAATGCTATAATAGAAAATATATGTATTTGAATTCCACACACACACTCACAAACACATACATATCCATACCAGTGGGATTAAAAGGAAATAAAAGAAGAGATTAAAACTTTTTTTCCTTCAAATGAAAACACATGAATATACTTATCTAACCTCAGAGTACCTTAGAAAACAACATACAGAAAGCATTAAAATAAAATAAAGAATTGGAAAAACTGATATTTAAATTAGAACATTTTTGCATCAAGAGATATTATAAAATGCATAAAGAAAAGTCTCAAACAAGGAGAAAAATATTTTTAAAATTCTAAAAATAAGTTAGCAAAAGAAAGCGCAAAAACTCTTAAACAGATGTTCATGGAAGAGAAAAACAAAATGGCCAATAAACAGGTTATTCATTTATATTAGATGTTATCCATTAATATTCAAGGAGATTCAGTTAAACCACAGTGAGATTACATTTTTGTCCCCATCAGGTTAGCAAAACTTAAAATATCTGACAATAACACAGTTTAGTTAGGATGTGGAGTAATGGAACTCATATATTACTGTCAGAAGAAAATTGGTAAAACCACTTTAGAGAGCAATTTTGCAAGATCAGGTAAATTTAAGATATACACATGCTGCCCCTCAGCAGTTTTATTTCTAAGTATATATGAATAGAAACTCTTGCATAAGTACAAAGAAGCATATGAATAAGAATAATCATTGCAGCATTGTTGACAGTAAAGAAACATCATGGATGGGAATAAACTATGTTATACTCATAAAAATAATATTATATGAGAGAAAAATGAAAATTTTAAAGGTAAACTTTTATGGGTCACCATAAATGTACCTCACGAGTGTACTATTAAGAAAAAAACAAGCTTCACATATCAAATTTTAAAACATATCTAGCAAAACTACATCTAACATAGGTGTCCATGTAGGTATAGCAAATTATCAATAAATGCATGAAATTGTGACAGTAAACACCCAATTCTGTATAGTATTTTTCTTGGAAGAGGGATGACACAATTATGAAAGAATACACACCATAACAGGGAGAACCGTCAGGAAGCTATTACACTGGTCCAATACAAGCATTATCACTTAGACTAGAAAATTATGAAACTGGTATCTAAATTCCGTTTTTTTAAAAATTTACCAGTTGAAACTAACCTTCTAGTTAGGAGTCTCACACTTAATGACCAAATGTGTCTCTTTTTATTACATGAGAGTTCTCAAACTGATACTGAGCTTCCCTCTTTGTCAGACAAAAGAAGCACCTGTCTCTTTATCTCATCCCAAGGCTATATAACAGTACATGTTTACCATCAGCTTTTCTAACTAAACAGACTGCAGAATCATTTATACAATGTTCATACAAAGCAGCAATGGGAAAACAAACCAATGTAATAGATTCAATAAAAGCTTAATTTTTCTGTTAAATATTTAGGTCATGCTATTTTGGCAACTAATAATTTTTTTCTGCAATTCTCCCTTCTCTAATATGTAACACTGAGAAATATGGCTTCATTAGAATCTTCTAGAAACTCTTCTGTAATATCATATGCAAAATCTTCTGTAAATATCTGTGCACATCTAGTCCCTCAACACTTAATTTTAAATTGCACACTTTACATCTGAAAAATTGCCTGTCTTGAAATGATTCCCTAGGAATAATTCTCTGCACATATTTCAATGTGATGCCTGTCATCCAGGGATTTCAGAATGTTTCAGTTATGTCAATATACTAAACATATATACATATTTAGTAAACCTTTTTTACAAAATACTCAAGCATCTTTAGACAATAGCTCACAAGCTTTCTTCCTTAGAACTATAATGCATAGGAAGATGTGAATTTAGAATTTGCTAGAGATAAGATGAAAAGGTAAAGTAGAAAATAATCTCAGCTGCATTCTCTTCTTCATAAAGAAACTTTAGATATTTGATTACTAGTGTTTCTCACATGCATTCAAATTAATTGATTTGTCTATGGGGGAAAAAAGAAGATTGAAAAATACTGCTCTACACTTGGAATTGGAAGTTCAAACTAAATTTTAAACAATAATAGGAGCTTGTTCATAACATCAGCTTCCATGAGTCAAGATTGAAGCATATCAGTAATTACCTTGAACAAAGGTTTAACACTAAAAAATAAAATGTATTTTAAACTCAACACTAGAGCAAAAATAATGGAGCACATAAGAAAGAAAAAGGCTCTACAAACATTCCACAGCAATAATTTTACAAGCTTAAACCAAAAAGTGAATATGTTGTATTTTTAAAATTTCCAATGGGAGAATAAGGACTGGCATTCAAGACAATAAAACTAGATGTAGAAATATGAGTAGGTGGTTTAAAAATGAACCAATTCAAAGTTCAACTAAAAATAGACTAAAAGTATTGCTCGACTACATATAGTAGACTAACTCATAGGAAGAAAAAAATGTACTTGGAATCAAGAAAGAACTGAGAAAAATTTTCAAAATGTATCACAGAGAGATTAAGAAATTAGAAAAAATAAATGAAAACTTAAGAGACGTTGAAAATAGAGAAACTTTAAATCCTTCTAATAGTAGTCCTAGAAGAAATAAATAGAAAGAATAAGATTGAAGTAAAAGGATAATGCCCATGTATTTTTTGAGTTAAATGAAAGCGTGTATCCTTAGATTGAACTTCCCATCATGTGCCAGCCAAGAGTCAATAAGGAAGAAAAGAAGGAAAGAAGGTAGGATTGAGGAACCTAGAAACATTATAGTAAAACAGTAGATTATTTTTTAAAAAACTAGAAACTTAAATCAAAGAAAACAAATGCATACTCTGGATAGAAATTAAAATCTTAAAATGACAGCTATCTGTTTATGGTTGCTCAGCTCCAAAATTTACCCTGTATTACCTGCTATGCAAAAACATAGATTGATCCTTTACATTTTTTCCTTTGTCCACTGGAATGATGCTAAAGTTTGTCAGTAAGGGATACTGGAGAGACAGCAAAAAGTAGTGGTTTTCATTCTGAGTTCCGTGTACTCTCATATCAGACAGTACATAGCCAGCTACTGCTACAAACACAGGTTACTTCACCAGAATATGACTCCTGCAACAACTACAGCTTCCCTGCCTGGATCCCAGGTTTTGTAGTGCAGTGAAGGCAGCTTCTCCAGTACTGGGTTTCTATGTTACAGATGGCTTCACCAACACCCAGCTTCTGTAGTATCCAGTTGTCAGCAGCACCCAGCAGCCAGCAGCTTCTTTTGGCATCCCTCTTGGGTGATGAAAAATCAGGGAACAATTTACAAGATCCTTTACCTTTATTTTTTACACAAATTGCAAGTTTGGAAGTCTCCAATACTACCATTAGTTTTATAATTCACTGGAAGGACTCAAAACTCACTGAAAGCTGTTACACTAATTATGATTTGCCATCAACTGAATGTTTGTCTGCCTATAATTCATATGTTGGAATCCTGATCTCCAAATGTGATGGTATTAGGAGGTACAGAATTTGGAATGTGATTAGGTTATGAGGTAGAGCCCTCCTGAGTGGATTAGTGCTATTATAAAAGAGGCTCTAGAGAGATCCCTCACCCCTTCCACCTTGTGAGGACATGGTGAGAAGACAGTCCTCCATCTATGACTCAGTGACTGAGCCCTCACCAGTCACTGAATATGACGGCTCTTGATCTTGAACTTCCCAGCCACCAAAACTGTGAGAAATAAAGTTTTGTTGTCTCTAAGCTACACAGTTTATGGCTTTCTCTTACAGAAGGCTGAATGGACTAATACATGAGGTACAATAGCAAAAGAACATAGATTAAAATCAGCCAAGGAAGGGAAGAGATACATGAACCAGTTTCCAGTTGTCATTTCCCAGTGAAGTTATGTCCGTGTTAACTTCTCCTAGCAATGATATGTACAAATATGCTGGGAAAATTGCCAACTGGGAAAGTTCACCCAAGCCTTGGTGTCTGCAGATTTTATTGCAGCATAGTAACGGAGACATAGTTAACCACCTTAGTTTTTAGCTTCCCCAGAAGTCAAGCTGATACCACATGGCCCAAAGTTTCTACTATAAATCACATTGTTAGACTATCAAATGTGGTAAGATACTTTCTTCAGGCAGAACATTCCAAATTTTAGAAAATGTGTGCCGTAAGCCAAAGGTAAAGGCCAGACTTCTCTTTGGTAAGGTTAAATCTTTACTATACAGATGGTTCATAGCAGAGTGTCTCTGATGCTGTAACTCCCCAAGAACAGCTTTCTTCTGCATCTTAGAGGATAAATTTCTGGCAAGTTCTACCAGCATGGCACCATCAAAACGTCTGTCATACAGTGAGTCAATAGTGTGCCCAGTTCAACAAAATCTGGATCTCAACCCTGGGGGTAAAGGAAAGTCTCTTTGTTGAGTGCTTCTCTCAGCCCCAGCATTAGCAAATCTGCCTTACATTTGTGATTCCCATACTTTTTATACTCTGCTTTACTTCTCATCATTCAATTATTTGATATACCCAGTTTCTATGGTAGTTAAGGATTCTATATATTAAATATTTCCTATTCAAATTGCTGTGTGGGTTCTAGACCCTGACGATATTGGATTAAGTAGACATCCTGCTTGTAACAAACATCTCCAAAAAAGAGTGAAAAGTATCTTCAAAATGCTAATTAAAATTAGCCACCAACATCAAATTCTGTATAAAGCAAAATTACATTTTGAGAATGAATAAAAACATATTCTGTTATTTAAGTACTAGGATAGTTTATAAAAAATATAGACTGTCACAGAAAGAACTACTGAAAGACTTATATCTGTAAAAAGGAAAATAAACCCAGAAAAGAAGAGTCGAATTCAAGTTGCAATAGTAAACAAAGAAACAATTTTATACTGATGATAAATATAAATTAAACTTCCTTTTTTTCTGTGATTGTGTATATTTGTCTTTGTATATGCATATGTGTCTGTTTATGTATATAAAAAGTGGTAACTAAAATTACAGACAATTTAATTCTAAATTTCATATGAAAATATGAACGACAAAGAATAGTCAAAACAATTTTGAAAAACAACAATGTTGACTAGCTAACAACTGATTTCAAAGTTTATTATAAAGTAGATAATAAAAAATAGTGTGGTATTGGCATCAAGATAGAAAAATAGATTAATGAAACAGAATTGAGAGTTCAGAAGTAGACTGGCATTTCTGGGCAACTGACTTTTGAAAAAATGAAAATAGATATAGTGCTGGACTACTTGCATGTCAATATGAAATAATGAAACTCAACTTATAACTCATTCCATATCAAAAAGTAAACTCAAAATAAATAATAGAGCTAAACACAAAATCTAAAACTATAAAGTTTCTATGAATAAGACAAAATTAGCCTGAACTTAAATTAGGCAAAGATTTCTTTAATACAACACCAAAAATATAATACATAAAAAGCAAATTGAAAATTGAATTTCATTGACGCATAAAACTTCTGCAATTCAAAAAGTACTCCTAAGAGAATGAAAAGATAAGTCACAGACTGAGAGAAAATTTGCTAGCATATATAAGACAAAGAACTTGTATTCAGATTATATAATGAATTCTCAAAAAATAAACAATGGAACACTAACAAATTAAAAAATGGACAAAAGATTTGAACATTTCACCAAACATTTGCCATACAAATGGCAAATACATACATGTAAATTAGAACTTTCACCTCTATGAAGATAGAATAGATGGACTTTTCCCTTTTTATCCTGCTAAATACAATTAAGTACCCTGGGAGTTACATATAAAAGAAACTTATAAGGAATCTAAAAGGTAGAAGGAAGAAGACAGCTTAGCTAGGCACCTCAGGACCTGAGGACAGAAATTGCTATGGACTGAATGTTTGTACCCCCCACATCCCACTTTCATATATTATATATCTAATCCCCAACTTGATAGTAGTTGGAGATGAGAACTTTGAGCGGTAATGAAATCACGAAGGGGGAACTGTCACGATAGGATTACTGCCCTTCTAAGAAGAGACATAAAAGACCTTGCTGTTTCTGTCTGCTCTCAGTCATGTGAAGACGCAGTGAGAAAGCAGCCACCTGTCAACCAGGAAGCAGGCATTCAGCAAGAACTCAACCATGCTGACACCTTGATCTCAGGCTTTCAGTCTTCAGAACCGTGGGAAATAAACGTTGGTTGTTTAAGCCACCTTGTTTATAATATTCTGTTACATCAGCCTGAGCTGATGAAGACAGAAATGGTGATAAATTATCCTGGTTTTCTCTTTTGCCTCATATATTCCAGACTTTGAGCTGAAGAAGCCAGCAATCTGGACATACCAACAGGCACAGATCACAAAAAATAAATAAATAAATAAAATCCCAACAAAAGCCTACTTTTTTTAAGATAAAGAACTAGGAATAGAGAAGCCTAGCAAGACTGAAAACTTCTAGATAATAACCACCCTACTTTAACTAAACATCACTGAAAAAGCTATGGCCTCATCTATATTCTAACTGTCAAAGGCCAAGTGGGGAGTCTAGACTTCCACCTTGAGGAAGTTGTAATGAGACTCCAACACCCTATCAAGTTGGTATAAGAAAAGGTCAAGTAGAAGCCAAAATTTATGTCTCTGTAAGCCAATAGCAAAGGAACATCCACTTTCTCCAGTGTTAGTGGAGACCAAGACCATATGGGGAGACTGGAATTCCATCACCACTTCAATAGGATGTGACTCTCGTACTCCAACATGGGATGGTGGCACAGGTGACCTAGTAGAAAGTCAAGGTGGTGATAAGGAAGCCACCTTGACCACAGTGTCAGTGGAGACCTGGAACATAGGGACATGGAACTTCCATCCCACCCTTCCTTAGGTGTCAGTAGATGCCAAGTGGGAAACCTAAAAATCTTATGAAAAGAGATACACTTGAAAGCAATATAAATAAATGAAAAATAAAATTATAAAATGTTGAAGTAATCTAGAGTAAAGCAGCAAGAAGAAAACAGAAGAGAAAAACAGAAAGAAAAAAATATGGCAGAGTAAGCCCTAACATATCAATAATTACATTAAATGTAAATCATTTAATTATACCAATTGAAAGACAGATATTTACAAAGTAAATTGAAAAAACATCACCCAACTGTATGTGATCTTGAGGAAATTCATTTAAAATATAGCAACCTAGGTAGGCTAAAATTAAAGGATTGGAAAAAATATGCCACACAACTTGATCAAAGGAAAGCAGAAACTGTATTAATAATGGATAAAGTTGACTCCAGAGCAAAGAAAGTTACCAAAGACAGAAGAGGGATAGACCATAATAATAAAGGTGTCAGTTCACCTAGAGGACATTGTAATCCTAAATGTGTATGTACAGATACTAGAGCTACCAAATGCATGAAACAAAAATTAATAGAACTGAAAGTAGAGATCTAAAAAATCTACAATTATAGTTGGAGACTTCAACTTTTCCCATTCAACAATTTATGTAACAAACATATAATCAGGAAAGATATAAAGTAATTAAACACCATCAAACAACAGGATCTAAGTGACATTTATAAAACACTCTACCAACAGCAGAATACACATTATTTTAGTATTCACACCAAACATATACAAAAATTCGTCATGCACTGGGTCATGAAAAAAAACCTCAAAAGAGTATCTCTCCAACCACAATAAAAGCAAACTAGAAATCAATAGTATAAATATAACAGGAAAAACGGAAAGGGCTATCAATAAAGAAATGAAAAAAATTTTAGTGGAGTGTTTACACCATGCAGTATTAACTATAAAACAGTTAAAATAATTATGGTATGGATAAATCTCAGAAATATAAGGTGAAATAAAAATTTTAAAACAAAGTTACAAAACAAAAACAGGAAAACATAGGATATTTATGTAAATATTTCTAAATGCATGTACAAATATGCTTTAATTGGTTATGGATTAAAAATACAACAATGGATTGGAACACGACATACTACACTAATAATCATGGTCTCTGTGAAAGGAAGAAGAATGGATATTGCAAAAGAATATAAGATTTATCTGTATTTGTTTAAATCATATATATGTATGTATGTCTAGATATCAATGTAAATTTTAAAATTCTAACTAATATTAATAACTTTAAAGGACTTAGATTCATCTATATGATTTGCTGTTTAAAAAGTTGTATGCTATGCAGAATAATGTCAACAGAATTTGCTATAATCTTCGTATAAGTCCATACAGATGCTTAATGTGTTGTGCTTTTGTCTTTGTTGTCAGTGCAACCTAGGTTCCAATTACTAGTCCACTATTAGGAAGTTGCATTACTTTAGATAACTTGCTCAAATTCTGTTCTGAATTCCTAGGTCCTTATCTTGTGCTACCCCAAATGTATGTTTTGAGGATTCAATGCAGCAATAAGAAAAGACAAATAATGTATTGAGTTAGCTGGCACTTACTGAGCATCTAATAAGATGTAGTTACATTAGTAAAACCTTAGTGCATTCATGACTAAGTTTACTTTTCTTGCAGAAAATGGATAGAGTTAAATAAGACTTATTAAATGATCATTTTGAAAATGTATTTACTTATGTATTCATTTCTGTCAATGATTTTCACAGCTTGGAACATTAAGAAACAGTAGCAATTTGTAGAAAGATTAACTGGGATGCACTGAGCTAAATGACATTCTTTCATACAATGCACTTCTCACGCATATAGAAATGGCAGCCATGTACAACAACATGAATGAATCTCAACATTCTATGTTGTTCTGAAAGGAACTAGACACAAAAGAGTACATAATATATGACTTCATTGACGTGAAAGTATAAAAAAAGAAAAATCTATTATGACAGAAAACACATCAGTGGATACTTAGGACCCAAAGTGCATGGAAAATTAAATAAGGGCACAGGGAAGTTTTTAGGATGATAGAAATGTTCTATATATTGATTATTTCACAATTATATTGCCTGAAGATTTAAGGTGTATAAATACGCCAAAAGTCATCAAATGTGCACATAAAATGTGTGCATTTTAATATGCGAATTATATCTCAACAAAATTGTTTTTTTTTCAAAATTGAAAAATAAAAGAATTATACACTATGACCAAGTGGGATTTATACCAGGCATTTAATGTCAGTTTAACATCCCAAAATTCATTACTGTAATACCACATTAATAGAATAAAGAACAAAAAAAAGATCATTAAAAAAAAAAAAAAAAAGAAATGGTAGTCATGTGAAACAAAAAGCCTTCCTCTAAAAAAAGGAATATACTCCAAAAGACACTAAGGATAAAGTCTCTTTCATGGGTCCATTCCTTTGATCTTGCTTTTAAAAAACATTAACTACACTTTGTTTCTCAGGCTGCTTACTTTCAAATAAACTAGCAGGTGCCCTTTTCCAGCCCTGTTCCTGGCGAGACTCTGCTGTCACAGAAGTCTGGTATCTGGAAGCCTGCTTATCAGTGTCATAGTAAACACCTGAAATGTATTATCATCATCTCCAGGCTGAGGAAGACGTGCTCAACAGTCACAACTAAGAAGTTTAAAGTTTTACAAAGTATTTTAAAGTTACAGGCAACCACGTTTTGACTTGTTCCTGAAACAAAAAGTAACAGCAACCCACACGTCCTTTCCTATATTCTGGCAAGAATAGCAGAAACAAAATGTCATGCACTTAAACGTATGTTGAAGATTAGAATGTAAATAGGAAAAGTGTAAGAATTTTTATAGCTTTTCAAACTATAGGAGATAAGTAATATCTTTGTAATGTGAAGAAAGCCATTTTCATTATCTCGGGGCCTTGACAAGTAGCTTCCCACACAGCTTGTCAAGTCGAATGCCACTAATACTGCCAGAATACTGATTTTGTTCATGCTTTTGTTATGTCTGAAGGGAGGATTTTATGCATTTAGTTCAGTGAATGCACTGACAAACTGATAGATCTTCCAAGTCGCTATTGATAAAGAAACAAAAAAGGTTTGATAAACGGATTCAGCCTTCTGCTTCTATATTGCCTTATGAATACTTATTTTCTACCATGATAAGAATTATTGTCATCTATATGTCCTTCCTCACAATGCTGCACACCTTTCTGCTCGCACCAAAACAGAACTTTGTTTCAACTTGTCCTACAAAGGGTAATTTCTTCTACATACCTGATGCCTGCTCAGGCTTGGTCCCTTGAGCTCCTAAATACCAATTTTGACGATGAAACAGGAACGGAAATGACAATCTATATTTGAGGACTATTTCATCATTTACAAGCTGCTTTCATGTGCAGTATCCAATTTTATCCCTCTTACAACTGTGAATTAAGGGATATTTTATAATTTAGCAGACAAGGAAACTGAGGGAGTAGAAGCATTGAACCATTTGTCCAACACCATATAATATCTAGTTTACTGTCTTCTGTGTGTTTCCTTGTTGGGGCTTTTGTTTATGTTTTTGTTTTTTATTTTAATTGACAAATAATAATTGTATGTATTTATGGAGCAGGATGTGAGGTTAGACATAAAGATACATTATACACTGATTGAATCAAGCTCATTAATATACACGTCACCTCACATACTTATTTTTTGTGTGCTCTGCTTGCTTTCTTGTTTTTAATTGAGAGTGGTAGGCCTGCAGTGGAGACCTAGAATCTTTGTAGTTACAGCCAAGCCATCCTGTTGTCCCACAGACTCTTCCTTGGTTTTCTTGAATCTAGTATTTTCTATTTATCAGTTGCTGAAATTTATGGCCCATGTCTCCCTTCATTACAGACTTGGCCTATGTAATAATTCCTGCACATGAGAGTCCCTGGTTACATGTTTGTTGAAAGAACAAATGGATGAATTAATATAGATATATAACTAGTAGCTTATGTGTTTATTCTTAAGGATGCTTAAGGATCAGGTGCTTTTAATCTGATTCAGTAATTACTTTTTTTTGTCCTGAGGAAGTTATTACAGGAGTCTATGCAATTATACTGTGAATGGTTACATGATAACATAAAATATTGCCAAATAAAACATTACTACTTTACGTGGTAAAATCTTTTTTCTCTCCTTGCCAAAATCATATAGTTTGGAGTAAAAAGGTGCTTGAAATTCTTACTTATTTTATAACACACAAGTTAAGTAGAATGTAAATCATGCAAATGCACAGACATGCATGCAACTTTGACAATTGTATGTATTTTTCCATTTTCCCTTCTGAAATTGTTTCTGTCAATATTTTGATTTAGATTCCCCCAAAAGGAGAGAAAGAGAAAGATTTAATCAGAAGATTGTCAAATGCCTAAGAATTAGTGGATAATAAAGTATTTGAAGTTTGATACATAACATTCCTGGGGGACACAGCTCTTGTAGGCATTATTATTAAATCATTTCTAGAAAAATTATTTACTTCCAGGAATTCCAGATACAGTTTTATACTTTCAGTAATTATCTATTCAAGTCTTATGTATGTGTTTACACTGTCGTGTGTGTGAAATGTATACATATGTGTATATAAAAAACTGGCATTTCCCAAATACCAGTCTTTGACCTACATACATCAGAAAAATATGGAAAGCTATTTCACTTTTAAAAAGTAAACACTGAATTCTAGAAATGCAATTATTGGCATTACAGACATATGAACGAACTGAATTCTAGAAATAACAAAAAGCTCAGGATTATTTCAAGCTATATGCAGGCATGAAGTTTGCATGTTTGCCTGAGTTACTGTGTAACTTCTATATTAAGTATTGCAAAATGCTGAAGGTCAGTCAGTTGCCTTATCTACAGGAAGAAGGATATGTTTCTTTCTGCACTTAATTATACTTAGGGTAATTTCTTCTGATTACTAAGGCCTATTCTTGAAGGCTGGGCCTTTTAACTGTGAGTTATTTAAGGGATTACACAGCCTGGTTTCAAATTGCCTTACAAGCTTCATCTTCCTCTAGTCTACAAATGAGCACTGAGCTCCAACTAGACCAAACACAAACCATTTGTCTTTGTTGTATGTATCTCTTCCCTTGATATGTGTTTCTGAAGTTACATGGTCTTTTTCCCCACCACAAGATTCTACAAGGGCAAAGATTGGATCTTACGTTTTCAGCTCCTTCCCTCCAAAACCTAACCACCTCTCTCCAACTTAGGCTAGTTGCTTTACATTATAGTAACAGCTTAATAGTTTAGTAAAGGCTCCATATAGTTGTGATATATGAATAAACAAACAGCATGAACTATATTCATTTGACCAGAAGTTAATAAAAACTGTTATTAGTGAATTTTGATACTCTTTGAAACAGAATGTGTCAGGACATGATAATTGACATTATGCTTCACATGAAGCAGGAAATTGATTAGATGCTTGATTTTTCATTCAACTTTAATCTGCCTATGTTTTTAGTGACTGGATTCCAGAAGTCAAATTATCTCTTTTCTGTTTGTCTTCTCTATGCTGTCTCATAGTGGTGGTAGGGGAGAGCAATGTAATTCTTATTCCCCAAAAAGGAATTTATGATTTCAGAGAAAAGGGGGCTACCTGGTAAAAAGCATTTTCGCCTCTCATTCATGCACTGAGAATGAGAAAGTAATTGAGGAAATTTCTGCCTCTCATCCATAGACTGAGAATGATAAACTAATTCAATGATTCAGAAAAGTAATTCAGGAAAGGTGTTCAGATATAAAATAATTGTAGAGAGGCATTTTCCATGGATATGAATTAGAAATTTGAAATTAAAATTATAAGTAAAAATAGTTCATTGGTACTTTAAAGGGAAAAAAAAGAAAAAATACTAGTTGTGTTTTACTTTGTGAAATACTATTATATGAAAATCCAAACTGTAAAACAACGTAGAGATTTTATTTGCATTGAGAAATATTACTTTATAAATATCATGACCGGGCATGGAGGCTCATCCCTGTAATGCCAGCACTTTGGGAGGCAGAGGTGGGCAGATCACCTAAGGTCAAGGGTTCAAGACCAGCCTGGCCAACACGGTGAAACTCCATCTCTACTAAAAATAGAAAAATTAGCCCGGTGTGGTGGCACACACTTGTAATCCCAGCTATTTGGGAGGCTGAGGCAGGAGAATCACTTGAACCCCGGAGGTGGAGGTTGCAGTGAGCCTAGATCACACCACTGCACTCCAGCCTGGGCAACAAAGTGAGAGTCTGTCTCAATAAATAAATAAATAAATAAATAAATAAATAAATAAATAAATATCACTATGGGGTAATGAGCTCAAAGATTTTTATAAGTCAGATTGAATAATCAATCAACAAATATTTCTTGAGTATTTACTATAAGTAATTAATAAATGAACTGAAGGAAGCACACACACAAGTGCACACACACCAAAAATTATGTTTTAATCATCATGAATCAGCTATTTTCTTTATTTTTTATTTTCAATAGTTAATAAGCTTTCTTAATATGCTTTTTATTTTTATTTTTATTTCTTCTAAAACAAAAATGGGATACATGTGCATAACGTGCAGGTTTGTTACATAGGTATACATGTGCCATGGTGGTTTGCTGCACCTATTGACCCGTCCTCTAGTTCCCTCCCCTCACCCCTGCCCCCCAACAGGCCCTGGTGTGTGCTGTTCCCCTCTCTGTGTCCATGTATTCTCAATGTTAAACTCTCACTTATTATTGAGAACATGGGGTGTTTGGTTTTCTGTTCCTGTGTTAGTTTGCTGAGGATGATGGCTTCCAGCTTCATCCATGTCCCTGCAAAGGACATCATCTAATTCCTTTTTACAGCTGCATAGTATTCCATGCTACATGTACCACATTTTCTTTATCCAGCCTATCATTGATGGGCATTTGGGTTGGTTCCATGTCTTTGCTATTGTAAATAGTGCTGCAATAGACATACGTGTGCATGTGTCTTTGTAGTAGAATGATTTATATTCCTTTGGGTATATACTCAGTAATGGGATTCCTGGGTCAAATGGCATTTCTGGTTCTAGATCCTTGAGGAATCACCACACTGTGTTCTACAGTGGCAGAACTAATTTACATTAACTCAAGTTGGATCAAAGACTTAAATGTAAAACCCAAAACCATAAAAACCCTAGAAGAAAACTTAGGCAATACCATTCAGGACATAGGTATTGGCAAAAGCTTCATGACCATAAACACCAAAAGCAATTGCAAAAAAACCAAAATTGACAAATGGGATCTAATTAAACTAAAAACTTCTGGTCAGCAAAAGAAACTATCATCAGAGTGAACAGGCAGCCTACAGAATGGGAGAAAATTGTTGCAATCTACCAATCTGACAAAGGCCTAATACCCAGAATTTACACGGAACTTAAACATATTTACAAGAAAAAAACAACCCCATCAAAAAGTTGGCAAAGGATATGAACACACTTCTCAAAAGAAGACATTTACGTGGCCGACAAACGTGAAAAGTATCTCAACATCACTTATCATCAGAGAAATGCAAATCAGAATCACAATGAGATACCATCTCATGCCAGTCAGAATGGTGATTATTAAAAAGTCAGGAAGGAATAGATGCTGGCAAGGCTGGGAGCTATTTCTTTAAGTTTAGCCGTGTTTTTGTTTAGTGTAGATTTTGTACAATAGTAATAACAACTACACACCTTTTTTGGTCTACTATGTATGCTGGGTATGTTACATATATTTTATTTAATATGCAACTATCAACACTGTAAGGCTGGAGGTAATATATTGATAAGAAAAACGAGACTTGGTGATTTAAGAATTTTGTTATTATTATTATACTTTAAGTTCTAGGGTACATGTGCACAACGTGTAGGTGTGTTACGTACATATACTTGTGCCTTGTTGGTGTGCTGCACCCATCAACTCATCAGCACCCATCAACTCATCCTTTACGTCGGGTAAAACTCCCAATGCAATCCCTCCCCCCTCCCCCCTCCCCATAATAGGCCCTGGTGTGTGATGTTCCCCTTCCAGAGTCCAAGTGATCTCATTGTTCAATTCCTACCTAAGAGTAAGAACATGTGGTGTTTGGTTTTCTGTTCTTGCAATAGTGTGCTGAGAATGATGGTTTCCAGCTGCATCCATGTCCCTACAAAGGACACGAACTCATCCTTTTTTATGGCTGCATAGTATTCCATGGTGTATATGTACCACATTTTCTTAATCCAGTGTGTCACTGATGGACATTTGGGTTGA
>NW_012102155.1:2772081-2789211 GCF_000951045.1 Mandrillus leucophaeus
GCCAGTTTTCAAAGGGAATTTTTCCAGTTTTTGCCCATTCAGTATGATACTGGCTGTGGGTTTGTCATAAATAGCTCTTATTATTTTGATATACATTCCATCAATACCGAATTTATTGAGAGTTTTTAGCATGAAGGGCTGTTGAATTTTGTCAAAGGCCTTTTCTGCATCAATTGAGATAATCATGTGGTTTTTGTCTTTGGTTCTGTTTATATGCTGGATTACATTTATTGATTTGCATATGTCGAACCAGCCTTGCTTATTTAAGTTTACTTGCTTAGTAAATATCAGATCAGGGCTTTGAATCCAGGTTGTTCTGACTTTACTTGAAAACCAGAGTCTCTGTCCGGTGTCATATTTTCTCTCCACATAGCATGTTAATGGTACTACCAGATTTTGGTAACAAAATTATTTAAATACCAGTTTTAAATGGCAAAAAACTGATATGTTTGGTCAATTAATATCTAGATGATAAAATTCTTTTGAAGTAAATGTAAATAGGTGAGTCTAATTGCCATAATTCTATGTTAAAAGATGATTTGCATGTACGTATTTTCTAGTTTAAGCAATATATTGCAGTAATTACTTGTATGACAAACTTCATTAAATATGTTTTAAATAACTAGATGACATTTGGATAGAATATTATGTAATAAATGTCTTATTGAATTTAAATTAAGTTCCTATTTGAGCAACCAAATTTAAATTACAATCTGGCTAATGAAACAGGAAAACTGAAATTGTAATAGACTAGCATGCAGAATGACTTGACAATGGGAAACTCTGAAAAGTTCAAGAATTTAGGAACCATATCCAATACTATTAGTTTACACCTAAATATATATTTTTGATGATTGTGCTTAATTAGTATTTTAGGGGTAAAAAAAAATTAGCTATCATAGTTCAACACCTCCTTTTTAAAAATGGAAATGTAATAATTAAATACTTCCCAAAGTCACAGGAAGAGAGAGTATTAGGTTTATAAAGCGTTTTCTGTATTCTCAATAAAAGTTATTTCCATTATTCTATATAGTCTCTTATATGCCTTACATATTTAAAAAGATGGGCATCACTCATATAATAACATTGCCTGGCACATAAAAGCATTGTTGCCTCTCTTAGTCCATTTGGGCTACTTTAACAAATTCCCATCCAATTATCCAATAACTTTTGTGATAGATGTGTTTCTTAATCAATTTATCTTGAAAGCATCTATTCTGGCCATGCAAACTTCCCATATCTGTATCTGACCCACTTGAAAAGTCAGTTCAAATTAGGTCCCCAGCTAATCACTAGACTACTCCAAAAACAAAAGGTTCCAGTGATATGCGGTTCTCAACCCTGACTGCATATTAGAGCTCTTTAAAGTGTGAAAACCAGAAGTCATCCTGCAGAATCTGATTTAACATAAATCAAATAATCACAATAAAACATTGGTATGTTTTATTTTAAACTCGCAGTGATTCAAACGTGAAACTAAGATTAAGATAAATTGGTGAGTTTATGTGATAACATTCATATTGTTTTAGGTTTTAGTCTTAGTGATTGTTATTTTAATGGATGATGTATTGTGGCTGTTAAGGTAGGGCTCTTGTGTTCTATGGCATGAGAATCATCTGCATAGCATTTATTATATTCAGATGCATACCTGGAAATACTTCCAGAGTTTTTGATTCATTAGGTTTTGTGAGAGAGCAAATTTTTATTTTTTAAAAAGTTATTAATAAATTTTCATTGAAAAGAAAGGAAAGATGAAATGAAAGAACAAGACTATACCAAACAATTTTTGTAAGAGAGTACAAAATAACGTTTCCTTCCTGTACATGTTATTCTTTGTCCCCAGAATGACTGCTGGGCTGTAGCAGAGGTTCCAGAATTCCCTTCCAGAGTGTAGTATCTCCTAGAGCTAGTCATGGCACATAAAATGGGGATCGTAGCTATCAGTAGTCTTGGAGATCTCTGAACTTGGTCATGAAATAGGTCAACTTCAAATCCATGTGCTACAATAAAATAATGGGAACTAAGATGTAAGAGCAAGAAGGTCCAAAAATATCAGATGTTTAACGAGAAGACAGCAATGTGGATGCTAAGAAGGAATTCCTGGGCTTGGAAGAGTTCATGGGCGTGCGCGTGTGTGTGTGTGTGTGTGTGTGTGTCTAAAGCAGGCAGAAAGGCTCTTTGGAATCCAAAGGATCAAGAGCTTAGACTTAAGCAGATAATATCATTCTAACTCGAGTATACCAGCCTTATCTATCCTTGTTGTCCCTGGTTGTTTTCCAGCTTATAATAGTCCCACTGCAATTTTTATTTCTGACTATTATTGCCCTATGCTATTGCCTGAACCTTTTAAAGTAATTATTTCCACATCTCTTGTAGTAAAACGCAAGAGTGAAAAAAAGGTATACATCTCATTCATCTTTGGATATATCAAGATACTTGGCACACTTTGTTTCATATAATTGGTATGCAGTAAATGTTGTTCTGCACCTCTATGCCTATTTCATTACCATAACTTTTAGTTTTGACTTCTGTGGCTCTCCTATTTCATACTTTCTTTTTTCCTTCATTCTTTTCCTTTTGCTCTTTCTTTTTCCTTCCTTCCTTCCTTCCTTCTTTCTTTCCTTCTTTCCTTCCTTCCTTCCTTCTTTTCTTCCTTCCTCCCTCTCTCCCTCCCTTCCTTCCTTCCTTCTTTCCTTCATTCCATTTCTCCCTCTCTCCCTCTTTCCTTCGTTCCTTCCTTCCTTCCTTTTCTCTTTCTTTGTTTCTTTCTCTTTCTTTCTCTCACTCTCTTTTCTTTTCTTTCTTTCTTTCTTTCTTTCTTTCTTTCTTTCTTTCTTTCTTTCTTTCTTTCTTTCTTTCTTTCTTTCTTTCTTTCTTTCCTTCTTTCTTTCTTTCTTTCCTTCCTTCCTTCTTTCTTTCTTTCTTTTCTTTCTTTCTTTCCTTCTTTCTTTTTCTTTCTTTCTTTTTCTCTTTTTCAAAACTAAAAGGCAACCCACCCAAAACAAAATAAAACTCCACAGATTCTTCAAAATATAATCATATCATATTTGTCCTCTTCTGTGAAGCCATCTCTAATGTTTTGGTTAATTTCTCTTCCCCATGTACTACTGCTAGATCATGGATATGTTTTTCTTGGTGAAAATATTACATTGAAATATAATTATTAAATTCATATCAGTCTCTCACTGTGTTTTTAGTTTCTTGAGGAGAAGGATCATGCCATTTTTCACTGCATCCCCAGCACTTGACAAGATTCCTGCAACATGATAGAAACTCACAAGTGTGTATTGAATTGAAATGAATATATTTGTATAAAACACGTCCCAACTCTGTGCCTTATTTTAAGGGATGCTTCCTTAAAATTTATGAATGAAGCTTAGAAGAATGGTAAAAAGAAGTTTCAGTATTTAGTAGAACACAAGTTATCCATGACTAAGCACACTGCTTTGCTGAGTTGTTGATGTTCATTACTGCTACATAAATAATAGGATTCTGGTTTTGCTCTTAAATCTCTGCACTAATGAGAACATAGGACAATCTTCCTATACTGTAGTTACCATGGTGATAGATTCACATAAAAAAACGTTATCAGTTGGCTAGGACATGAGCTAAGATGCATTTGCATTTATTATCTTTGGGTTAGGTTCTTTTTTGCATTACTGAACAGGTGGCAACTGCTTTTGTGTTCCTTAGAATATGAACAGTTTCTAAAATTTTAATCTCAATTGATGTTTCAGTTGTTCCTGGGTGACAGGCAGTTAACAGCACTATGAGTTCACTTGCCAAAGTGTGATAGATTTAAGGAAGTTATGAAGCATCTTTCAGGAGACATGGTCTTTTTTCTCTGTCATCAGATAACTTTCTACTGCCAACTAGCATCATTTCCCTCTTGCTTAGAATGGGTGGCTACTCATTTTCTTTCATCAAGATGATTTTCTCAAGGAGACAAAGCAGTGTAAATTTACATATAAAAGAAAAATATTGCATGAATTCCAGATGAAGTTGTAAACAACAATGCCCCAAATACTTGTCTATTTGCTCTCTTAAATGCTGCTTTTCTGGATCGGTCTTGGGAGAAGGTTATTTGATTATCTAGCTAAGCAGAGTTAACTCTGCCTAGAAGGGAAGACTCCTTCCTTCTCCACAGTCTCTTTGTACTGCCTCCATAGTTCACACTCAATTCCCCTTTAAAAGTGAATGGCTCCAGAAATGGAAACAAAATTAACCCTCACCTGCATTTTATACTTTCTTTAAAAATTAGTCTATTATACCATTTTATGAGAACTACTCTTGCTGACAAGAGAATGAAGAGCATACAATCTCATCAAATTCCCAGCATGATAAGATGAGATGAGGATACTCTGAAGACAGGAAAATAGGTGGAGGTAGATATATGGGATTTCGACGAATTTATCTTATCTTGAAACCCTAACAGTGGCCATTATTCTTATAAACAAACAATAATGTAATACTATTCATTTTAAGGTTCACTTTTTAGAAAAATATTGTTATCTACAAGCTAAGTCTCATAGGCTTCTCAAGGGGTAAGATCCCTCCAAAACATTCCCATTTATAAAAGCTAAGAAATCATAAATAACTTTCATCAAATACCTAGTGCCAGTATTTAAAATGAATTATTTTATAAATGAACAGACATTTGTTTTGCCTGTTCTTAGTACCTGACTACATCAACAAGCAATAATGATAATCAAAGGTCCTTGTTTTTGTGAATCTTAGGCAATAAAATGTAAACTTATTTATGAACAACTATAATATGTACTATAGTAGAGGCAATAATGCTGTAGAATAAAATGTCATTTTAGAACAGGGTAAGGAAGATCAGGGGTAAGAAGGTGAGGTTTGATAAGAAAGTTAAAAAAGGTGAGGAAAGAAGCCAAGAGAGTGTCTGGGGTAAGAGGATGCCAAGTAGAAGAAGATCAAAAGCCCTAGGAAAGAGACATGCCCAGCATGTTGGAAGATAGCTTGGAGACCAGTGTGGCTAGGGCAAGTGACATATGAACAAGGAGAGTAGTAGGAGAGGAGGGCAAAACTGGCTTAGGGTTGGGAAGGAGGAAAGCAGATAACATAGGTCTGTGCCAACCTTTATAATGGTCTTGCTTTTACTCTAAGAGAAATGAACACTCTTGCAAAATGTTGAGCAGATGTGTAACATGATCTGACTTAAGTTTTATAAGATGACTGAGAAGGTGAAAGATGATGACTTCTTAGGCCAGGGTGACAACAGGATAATGAGTGCTTGAATTCTGGGTATATTTAAAAGTAGAACCAATATGATTTCCTGACGGATCATTTGCAGAAGATGAGAATACAAGAGGATTACTTTAAGACCTGAGTGACTGGAGGGAAGTGTTGCCATTGGTTGAGATGATGAGGGCTACAAGTTTGGGGTGATTAGAGTCAGTTTTGGACTTAGGTCTGAATTACATCTAAGAGGGGATGTCGAGCAGACAGATAAATAATCAAGTCTGGAATTCAGGAAACAGGCTTGGGTTGGAAGTATATGTTTGAACCTATTTCACAAATAAATGGTATGTACACACACTTAGAGGTGAGGCAGATAAGGAAGATAAGAGAGCTGAGTTCTGAGTTCTGAGCACTCCAACATTAAATGGTTGGAAGAAGAGGAGTCATCAGTAGAGGAGACTGAGGGGTGACCAGTGAGGTAAGAGGAAAAACAGGAGTGTGTGCTGTCCAGAAAGCCAAGTGAAGAAAGGTGGATGGACAAATAAACTATGTTAAATGCTGATTCCAAATTTAAGTAACATGGGAATTAAGAAATGATCTTGGTCTTTAGCAACATGTAGGTAATCAATGTCATTATTGAGAACACTTTTGATGGGGCAAGAAAGCAAGCCTCATTGTAGGGTTTTAAGAGAATTCCCTCTACATTTATGTCTGGTGACGTATGCATTAAATAAATGTTACTGAAATTAAAGCAGGAGGAAAATTGACAGTGTTTATCTTGATGTAGAGCTCTGATTACATGTTGTATGAGAAACATTGCATCACAGTGGTTAAAACCATGAGATCCAGAAAGACCCATGTCCAGGCTCCACCTGGTAACAGCTCCACCACTTACTGACCATGAAATAACAGTCAGATGTCCTTAAACTCTGTCCTGCATAGTGATGTTGCTATACCACTCCCATAAACATTAGTTATAAACAGCAGTCTATGTACTGTTTAAGATTTTTCTTTTGTGTGCATTCATTACAATTTAAATGACAACTATTTGTATACATGATGAAACTAATGCAGTAGTATGTATGCCATGGATATATAATATGAAGCCAAAGGTGATCCAGAATGGAACTCTTATGAAAGCAGAAGTCACAAAAGATTGACAGAAGGAGCTGGTGCCTAAAACAGTTCAAGAGTGCATATGCATATTAAATAGTGATTACATTCAGAAACCACCATATGTACATTTTTACACAATCTTAAAAATCTGTTTCTTGGCAGTCTGCATATTAGTTATCTGTAAGCTGAGGTTAAGCATCAAAGGGAAGGGAGTCCTCCCATCTATTCCCAACTCTAAGTCCAATACCACCGTGAAAACTGTGCTACTTAGATGTGATATCCTCAAAAGAAGAGATAAAGTAATTTAATCGGTTATGTACCCAAACAACGTATTAATATTTATCTCAGTCATTTTAAGTTTCAATCTCAAATATACTTTAAAATGTAAGTATTATTACAAATATCTCCTCTGCATACCTCTGCAGAAGCCTCTGACTTGATCAACATCAGGATTTCTCTGCATGAAAATGGTCCTTGAAAAGTTGCATTATTTTTCATTAATAAAAATATCTCCTCTTTGCTCTAAGCAAGGCTTTGGAATGAGGGTCAATAGATCAATCCACGCCACAAGCAATTTTTATTTATCCTTGCCAGTCACCCTAAGTTCAAGGCTATCCAAAGACTGCCAGACTGAGTTGGTGAATCTCTGTCAAGGGAGAGATTATATGATTTTTACAGTTTAGCTGGAAAAGGGGCCAAGTTTATTATCTATCTATCCTGCTAGGTAGCAACTGTCTATAATATTCTGCTTTCTCTCTTTTTAAATCCTTCTGTGCTGTTCTGAGTGAAACAGGGAACCAATGTCTGCCATCTGACAGTTTCTTGAGATCTTCTAAGGTAATTAAACCTCTCTTTAAGCAAAATCTCTCATCATATTATGGGGCTGGAAATTTACAGAACTGTGGCATAGACATAGGCTAAAGTCTTGTCTTTTGAACTAGAGCATTGCTTTTGCAGTAATAAGAGGGTGAAATTAACCATAATTACAGTCAAAATTAGTTGCATAATGCTGTGTGCATCTCATCAGAACATTATGTTCTGAGCAGACAAAGAGAATAGAGTCATCTGGAAATCAGGGTCGTTTTCAGGTAAGGTGTGCTAATCCTGATTCATGTGATTGTTTTGCAATTGGTCTGGTGCCCATCTGCAGACTCCATGCACAATTGGAACAGAATGCTGTCTCCAGTAAATTAAGAAAGTATGTAAGAGATATCCGAGTTGCATATATTTTAAGGCAGGGTGGGGAAAAACATTAGGACCTTTTAAATCAAAACTTCTCATTTTACAGAGTACTGAGGCCTAGATACTGGATTCATTTGTCTATTGATTCCTGGAAAGATTCTACTTTTATTTTTAGTGTCACCCAAATAATAAGAGTCCTGACAAATCTACTGCTTCTTAGAGAAGGAATCATGATAGCTTTCCCCTATTGTTCTAATCCACAAAACCTTGGGATTAATTTGAATCCTCGGACCTCAAGGAAGCTTTTGCATCAGTCCCCAGCATAGACACCTACTATTGCAAACATGCACCTGCAAGATCTTAATATTCTCCTTGCAATGCCAGAGAGGCAATTTGACACACTGGAGGTGAGGGACCATAAGTGTGAATCCTGCTCACCCAAACCTAGCCACCTCACCTAAAATAAATCGTTGGACCTATGTGACTGTGATTTCTTAAGCAGCAAAACTTGGATAATAATACATTCCTATAAAGTTGTTGTAAGGATTAAGTGAGGTTATGTAGATGAAAATACCTGGCACATAAAGAATATTGAATAAAAGATTCAGAGACAGAACCTTGTGCACATGGACATACGTGTCTTGGGACTAATGTACTTGTGTTCAATTTCCAGTTCTGGCACTTACCAGCAATGTAACCTTGGACTAGTTACTTTAGCATTCTGAATCCCCAATTTCTAATTTGCAAAATGGTACCAATGAGCTCTCCTTAGTAAAGCTGGATTGAGTAAGGATATTTAATATATATTAGGCGTCTAGCACAGTGTGCAGCACAAAGAAGGCACTCAGCATGTGAGCTTTTATTCACGTCCAAACCGAAGTTTACTTTAGAATGATGGCTTAGTCCTGAGCCCTCTATATGCCAATGAATTCAAAATTACTATCTCCAGCCCAGACATTACCTTTGAACTCCCATGCCACCTACTTGCTTGGCATTGCTACCAGAACCCCACACTTCACATGTCCCAAGCTGAACTGTCTGAACTAAATACCAACTATCAGCATCATCCTCTACATTATGACTGAAATTCACATCTCGTCACCACGCTTCACCAGCTGCTCATTCGCTACCCAACATTACCTACCCCGATTTTATGTGCCTGATGCATCTCTTCCTTCAAGTCTGAGCTTAACTATAGTCACAGAGAGGCTTTCTTTGTTCTTGCAATCTAAGTAGGTCCACGAGGCTTTTCTATTTCTTAGCATCCTACACCTTACCTTCATATATGTATCACTATGTATATAATGCATGTTTATTTATTTATTTACTTGTTTGTTGTCCATCTCTCTCAATACTGGAAACTCTAGTGCTTTTTTTTTTTTTTTTTTAACAGAGTGAGTGAATAAACAACTACAATTTGTGGCAAGTTGCATTTATTTGTTTATATTCTCCTACATTCATGTGATGTTATCAAAATGAGTTCAGAATAATATTCATTCATTTGTTGATTCATGTAAGAGATGTCCTGACATGTGCTGGGCCCTGAGGTAGGGCAAAAGATAAACTAAAATGAATGTGACACATTTTCTACCATTGATATGCTTCCTTTCTTGATGGCAAGAAAGATGAACAAGTCAAACCTAATATAGAGTAATTCATGCTTTAATAGTGCTATAGGAAAAGTCGCCCGAGGGACAAGATAATTCAGCTAAAGAGTTTCAGAACCAAGGCATCACAGCATGGGTGATGTATTAGCTGGGACCTGGAGAAAGTTGAGCTATTGGGGAACAGTCTTCTTCCAGAGGATGAGTTGGCAGAACATGATCATACTTGATTAATGGCTACTAGAAAATAATGAATCACAAGCTTAATTTCTACATTAGAAAAATAAATTAATGGCAAGTAGATTTATTTTTCTGTAAGGAATATTATACAAGAAGAGACAGTCATCATATTTTACATTTTCCTTTTGCATATAAACACTTCCTCGTCAGACAATCTAAAATCTTCATATCTTCTCTTCTTTTCTTATATATTTATTGGTACCTCTTTTCCAGTGAAGGGCACTTTGCTTCTGAATATTCTTTCCTTACAGAGCTTATTTACTTGGATGAATGCTGAAAGAATATTTATTACTCTCTCAGGTAACATTCTATGAGTCACTTGCAGTGAATATTCTGTTTGGCTGTTAGGCACTTTGTAGGCCTGAGTGACGATACTTTTACGTAGTATACGGTTGGCATATTAAACATCCCCTAATTCATTTAATGGAAATATCAGTCAAAATATAAGGATAAAATTAAAACCTGATAAAAAGCTTCAAAGCCACGAAAATTTCTTAGAGCAACCAGAAGACCCAAAGCATTAAAAACTTTTGGGCACTAAATCAGAGACTAGATTTTCTTTCCTTTTATTTTTGCCTTGGCAATTTATTTGGCTCTATGCACCAAAAGACAAGCTTTAAAGATAACAAGGCTTTTATGCACTATCACTTAAAAATTTCGGCTTATCCTTTAAGTGATTTTTCTTTTATGCAACCATACCCATATTTACCCAAGAATTTTAAGAAGCCATTTAACAAGCAGAGATTGAGAAAGTGATTATCAACTCTGGGCTCAGGAGAAAAAGTACTTCAGCCTGGGTAAACATTTTTGTGGTGGAGAAAAACAAGGCATGAAAGTGTGGAGGCGATTAATGTTTCTGTTTTGAACTTCAGGTTGTAAGATTCTCCAAACTCCATGTGGGTGGAAAAATCTGAGGTTCAGGCTGAAACAGGAACTGCAATTCTCTGAAATCCTGCACAAGAACATCTTGTTTTTAATTTGAGAATTTGGTAAACAAGTTTGCCACTGCAATAAACAGAGACTGTGACAGTACCCTGCAGGAATTACACTGCAGATGTTTGAAAACACTAACTTTCAAAAGCATACGTCAATTACATGCTCTCAAGAACTAATATTCCTGTGCTACTTAGAATCATATCTTGCTTCGTATTTTAATCTTTTAACCCTATTGCAAGGGACAGGTGACTTTCCATATTTACCTCAGAAAGAAATAGAAACAAGTAAAGACAGTAAGCTAAGTTTTAGATTTGAAATCGTCACCTAGAAATTGTTCCCTAGAAGCCAACTAAATACCCTAAAGTTGTTTTCCTAGTGAACATATCATTTCTTATGTGTATTTATTCTGCCATATAACATGTTTGCTCAAAAATAAAATGCAAAAAAATTAGCTACTGTACATTGAATGACATAATTTGCCTCAATGTCTTTGGCCTCTTGTATACATTAACTGAATCCTCACAATAACTTTATGATATAGATGACAATGAAGGTTCCGAAGTTGAAGCAGTACGGATATAATGCTATTTCATGAAAATTTGCTGAACTTTTACGAAGGTCCTTTAAATTTATACTTGAAATAAATATTATAATAAGTACAGAAGCTCCTATGAAACAAAATATAAAAATAACATTGTCACTAAAAACATCACATTTGGGATGAGTAAATTACACTTGAACACCTTGCTTTAATATATAAAATAATACTAATAAATTTAATAATAGATAATTATCAATTATCTATTGGTAATTATCCTCTCAAAATGCCTGAACTGTGAATTCTTACTTTGGTATGTAAAAATCCCCTGTGATCTTCTTCTTCTTCTCCTTTTTTTTTTTCTTTTTTCTTGAGATGTAGTCTCGCTCTGTCACCTAGGCTGGAGTGCAGTGGCATCATCTTGGCTCACTGCAACTTCCGCCTCCCAGATTCAAGCAGTTCTCCCACCTCAGCCTCCCCAGCAGCTGGGATTAGAGGCGTGTGCCACCACACCCAGCTAATTTTTGTATTTTTAGTAGAGATGGAGTTTCACCATGTTGACCAGACTGGTCTGAAACTCCTGACCTCAGGTGATCTGCCCGCCTCAGCCTCCCAAAGTGCTGGTATTACAGGTGTGAGCCACAGCACCTGGATGATCTTAATTTTATCTGAACACCTTGTAATGGCAACGTGAAAGAGCATAGGATGTGTTTTTGGTGGCTGCTTATATGTAATACAGAGTTTTCATGAACTATTTAGTATTTGTCAACAATCTGACAGACAGTAATGCATCAGACAGTATATGAACTAGAAATTATTATTTCATCACTTTTATGGGATTGCAGAATTTGACACATCAGACAGTATATGAACTAGAAATTGAGTATTATTTCCTCACTTTTATGAGATTGGAGAATTTTATCTGCATTGCTAAAAAAAAAAAAAAAGAGAAATATGTAAGACTAGAACAGGGGCCAGCAACCTTTTTCTGTAAAATGCCAGATAGCGATTACAGGCTTCACAGGCCACACAGTCTTGCTCACTCCCACTCAACTCCACTGTTGTAGTATTACAAAAGCAGCAGAGACAAGATGTTAACTAACAGGTGTGACTGTATTTTAACAACATTTTACATAGGTGTTTACCACAGGCAGTGTTTGGCAGGCAGGTCATAGTTTGCCAGCTTCCGAGACACAACATGACTCCTCATCTCCATACTATTAAATCTGGGGTTAATGAATGACTCAGTAAAGTAATACTCAGGAGAATTACACACGATTTATTATTAGACTGTACTTCTCTGGAGGCCTAGTATCAACAACCTAGAAGGAAATACAATGTTCCCTTACCTTCTACTTATTCATGCTTTCCTCTGGATCCCACCTAGACAGCTCCTCTAGCTACCCTCTCCAGAACCAGGGCTAAAACAGCATTCAAAAGAGGTACTCCAGCATGGGAGATAGAATGAGACTCATCTAAACAAAACAAAACAAAAAAACAAAGAAGCAAGCCAAAAAAAGGACGTCCCTAGCCTATACCCACAAAATCAGTGATACAACTCTATACTTGACTCCTACTTGCTCACATACCCAATTTACAGATCTCTAGTTCTTTCAGTGCATTAAGTTTTAGAATCCTACCAATTTGCAAACTATTTTACTCTGCTTGCCTCCACATATGTATTTTCCTCTGGTGTATTTTGTTTTATTTTTTAAATGTCAATCTTCTCAAATATTATCATCCCATTTGTCTTGGTTCTCCCTAATATAGTATGTTGCCAACACAAACTTTTATAGAATTTAACTGAATGTAAAAGAAAGAAAGATTAATAAATTTCAAGTCTTTCCATCTAAGGTCATTCATGAGGAGTAAGTGGTTTTTTTTTATTAGCTCTTTCTACAGACATCACTACAGAAGTGCTATATGTGAGATCTATTGCCATTTATATGGGATATGAAAATATAAAACTCAGGCCTATCTTCAAAAGTTTTACAGATTAAATAAGTGACATCCTAAGATGGCATAATAAGAGTTTTCAGTATTTTATCCCTCACAGAAACATCAATATGAACAACCAGCTATACTCAAAAGCACTTTTACAAGAGCTAAAGTACCCAAATGAGAAATTATGGCACCTAGGTGCAGCATAGAACTAAGAAAAGACACATTGAAGGGGGTAGAAAGAATAGACTTATATTATCTGCATTATTCCTTCCCCAAGCCCACACACTGCAGTATAATGAGAGACACGCTTGCATGGGGAAAGGAGAAGTGAGCACTTAACTTTGCTGCAGACTCCAGCACCAGAGCTGTTCCAGTACATTCAGCACGAGGCTGAACTCTGGCCCCAGTATCTATGCATGCTTCTGTGGACACAGACTTCAAGCCCACCCAGACACCAGGACAGCCGTCACGGCACCTGCTTCCAGATCCAGCCCTGTGGACTCAGGCCCAAGGCCCATCTCAATGACATGATATCCTTCATGGACCCTGGTGCTAGGTTCATTCATGCCAATTAGACGCCAGGTCTACCGTAATGGGCCCAGGCTCCAGACATACCCGCTGGACCCAGGAATTATGCCAGCCCCTGTGGACACAGACACCAGGCCCAGTTGCCTGCTGATCCAGGTACCAGGCCAGTCTTCCCAAGGAATGTAGCAACAAAACCACCCATAGACTCTGCCAGTTAGTCTGCCTAGAATCTCTGAATGAGCTTACTGGAGTAGGGCTTTCCCTGCCCAAGGCAGTCTGTAAAGACTGGAAGAGGTACCTATTTTTTTCAAATACGTAGCTACTAGTGCAAGATCATAAATATTATGAATAATCAGGGAAACATAATACCACCAAAGAAACAAAATAAAACACCAGTAATCAACCTCAAGAAAGTGGAGTTCTACAAACTTCCTGACAAAGAATTAACAATATTATCTTAAAGAAGCTCAGTGAGCTAAAAATGAACAAAGACACACAACTAAATGAAAACAGGAAAATAATACATGCACAAAATTAGAAGTTCAACAAAGAGATAGAAACCATATGAAAGACCCTAACAAAAATTATGCAGCTGAGGAACACAATGACTGAGCTAAAAAATTATAAACAGAGTTTCAACAGCAGACTTGAGAAAGCAGAAGAAAGAATCAATGAGCTCTAAGACAGGTAATTTGGGATTACCAAATCAGAGGAACAAGAAGAAACACAAATGAAAAAGAATGGAGAAAACCTGTAACCGGACACCATCAAGCAAACCAATATTCACATCATGGAAATCTCAGAGGAAGCTGATATTTCAGCTGATATTTCAGATTCTTTTGAGAGGGGGCTAAGGAGGGGGCTAAAAGCTTACTTAAAGAAATAATGACAGGAAACATTACTGATCAGGAGATGAAAATGGACATCTGGAGAGAAACCTGAAGAACCCAGGATAGACTAGAAACAAAGAGATGTTAACTGAGACACATAATCAAATTCTAAAAAGACAGAGAGAATATTAGAAACAGCAAGAAAAGAGTGTCTTATCACATAAAAGGGAACCCTAACAATACTATCAGCGGATTTCTAAGCAGAAACCTTGCAGGCCAGTAAAAACCAGGAAAATACATTTAAAGTGCTAAAGAAAATGAAGTCAACCAAGAATACTATACTTAATGAAGCTATTCTTCAGAAATGAAGGAAAGAGAAAGACCTTCACAGGCAAACAAAAGTTGAGGGAGTTCAACATCACTAGGCCTGACTTACAAGAAATGTTAAAGGAAATTAAAGTTAAAATAGAATGATGCTTACTAACCACATGAAAGCATATGAAAGTAAAAAATTACCTGTAAAAATAAGAATATAGCCAAATTTGGAATATTCTAATATTATAGTGGTAGTATATAAATCAATTTAATACAAAAGTTAAAATAAAATGTATTAAAAATCGTATCTATGATACTTTTTAACAGATATGCAATATAAAGAGATGTCAATTGTGACATCAATTACATGAAATTGAGGAGAGAAGTTAAGATGTAGAGTTCTTGTATTCGGTCAAAGTTAAGTTGTTATTAGCTTAAAATTGACTGCTATAACTGTAAGATATCTATGTAAACCTCATAGTAACCACAAAGAAAAAACCCTGTTGTCAATATGTAAAAGATAAAGAATCAAAGCATACTGCTACAAACAAAATCCTCAAATCATGCACACACAAACACATACACACACACACACACACACACACAGCAAAAGGAAGAAACAAAGCCTCTATAAAACAATTGAAAAACAATGAAATGGCAATAATAAATCCTAATCTATTAATAATTACTTTAAACATAAATGGATCAAATTATCCAATCAAAAGGCAGAGTAACTGAATGGATTAAAAAATAGCAACAGCAACCAATGTCCAGCTATATACTTCCTATAGGAGACACACTTTAGTTTTGAGGACACTAGTGAAAAGATGATAAGATATTCTATATAAAAAGTAACCAAAAGAGAACAGAAGTGCTTATAGTTATAACAGACAAAATAGAAATTAGGCAAAAAACTGTCACAAGAAAAAATAAATCATTATATAATAAAAGAGGTCAATACTTCAAGAGGATATAAATATATACATATGTATGCATTCATGATCAATACATCTAAATAAATAAAGCAAACATTAACAGAAATTAAAGGAGAAATAGACAGCAATACCCTAATAGTAGAGGATTTCAATACCCCACTTCAAACAATGAATACATAATTTAGAAAGAAAATTCTTAGAAAAGAGAAGACTTGAACAATATTATAGATTAACTGGACCTAACAGATGTGTAAAGAACATTCCATCCAACTGCAGCAGAACACATAATATTTTTATGTGCACGTGGAACATTCTCTGGGATAGATAATCTGTTAGGATACAAAATGCATCTTAATAAATGTAAGAAGATTGAAATCATATCAAATATGTTTTCTGACTACAATAGTGTAAAAGAAGAAATTAATAATGGATGAAAACTGGAAAACTCATAAATATGTACAAATTAAACAATACGTCCCTGCGCATATGTGTTGTTCAATTTGCATATATTTATGAGTTTTCCAATTCTAGCAAATATTTAAAGAAGAATTAATATCAATGCTTTTCAAACTGTTCTAAGAAACTAAGAGGAGAGGGTACTTCCAAACATATTTTACATTGCCAGCATTATCCTGACACCAAGCCAGAAGAGGATGCTATAAGAAAAGAAAATTAAAGGCCAGTATTACTGGTGTATACGTAGGCAAAAATCCTCAACAAAATAGTAGCAAAACAAACTCAACAGCACACCAAAATTATCTTACATCATGATCCAGTGAGATTTATGCTTGAATTACAAATATGTCTACACATAACACAAATCAATAAATGTGGCATACAACATTAACAGAATGTTAATTATTTTAATGCATCACATTAACCAAATGTAACATAAAATTATATGATTATTTCAATAGATGCATAGAAAGCATTTAACAAAATTTAAAATTCTTTTATAATAAAAACTCTCCATAAGTTAGGTATAGAAGGAAGAACTTTAACATAATAAAAAAATTAGACTCTGGGAAAACTTTTAAAATTTTGGGCATGAAAGGGAATTATCGAATAGAAAGGTAAACCAGAAAATGGAGAAAAAATGTAAATCATATATTTAATATGGGATTAATATCCAGAATACCTAACGGACTTTTAAACTCAGCACAGAAAAATGAACATCCTGATTAAAAAGTGAAGAAAGGACTTGTCCAGATATTTCAGAGCAGACATTTCTCCAAAGAAGATACACAAATCGGCAAGAAGCACATGAGAAGATGCTCAACATTCCTAATCATTAGGGAAATGGAAATGAAAACTACAATGAGATACCACCACACACCCATTAGAATGACTACTATCAAAAGAGCAGAAAGTAACAAGTGTTGGTGACAGTGCAAATAAATTGAAACTCTTGTGCACTGTTGGTAGAAATACAAAATGGTAACACTGCTGTGGAAAACAGTATGGTTATTCCACAAAAAATTAAAAATAGAATTACCAGATGATGCAGCAATTCCACTCAGTCTCCAAGAGATATATGTGCATCTATGTTCCTAGCAACATTATTCACAATAACTAAAATATGGAAGCAACCCGAGTGTCCATAACATGTGAATGGATAAACCAAATGAGGCATATACACACAATGGAATATTATTAAGCTTTATAGCAAAGACTTGGAATCAACCCAAATGTCCATCAGTGACAGACTGGATTAAGAAAATGTGGCACATATACACCATGGAATACTATGCAGCCAT
>NW_012102155.1:2789401-2810101 GCF_000951045.1 Mandrillus leucophaeus
CCTGATGTAAATGATAAGTTGATGGGTGCTGATGAGTTGATGGGTGCAGCACAGCAACATGGCACAAGTATACATATGTAACAAACCTGCACATTATGCACATGTACCCTAGAACTTAAAGTATAATAATTATAAAAAATAAAAAATAAATAAAAAAGGAAGAAAATACTGACACGTTACAGCATAGATGAATCTTGACAACAATGTGCTAAGTGAAATAAATCAGTTACAAAAAGGCAAATACTGTATGATCCTACTTATATGAAGTACTTGGAGTAAGCAAAATCATAGAGACAGAAGTACAAGGATTGTTGCCAAGGGCTAGGGAGAGGGAAAAATGGGGAGTTATTGTTTACTGGGTTTAGAGTTTCAGTTTTACCAGGTGAAAAGTACTATGGAGATAGAAGATGGTGATGATGATGGCTGCACAACAATACAAGTGTATTTAATGTCACCAAACTGACATTTAAAAATGGTTAAATTGATAAAATTATGTTATGTGTATTTTGCCACAATAAAAAAAAATGTGAAAATTGTGTACACCATTCTTAATCAAGGTCATAATATCGGTATGCTGATTACAAATTTCAAACAAAAACAAAGTTTTTGGACACTGTATCTAAATTATGCATTAGAAATAAATAACAACAAAAACCTAGCTATATATAAACTGGAAGAGCATCTGAGAATGGCTCTTTCTTGTTAGTCTGTTGCTTTATATATTAAAAAAGGACGCAGCAGTTGCCATGGCAAACTTGCTCTGCTGAGTGCTGGAACCTGGTATATAAGCCTAGGATTTGATGAAGCTATGTAATTTTCAAATGAACAGGCATATTTCAGTCATTCACCTAATGCAGGTTTGAGTTCTAGAGTGTACAACTGTACATTTAAAACAAAAGAGCGTATATTTGAGTTCAAGAAACACTAAATATCCTTGAAATTACAGACAATTTTTAATATCGGGAATCTAGAATTCTAACATTTTTAGGGCATATAAATTATTGAGCAAGAAGTTAAAGAAATTGTCTATGTCTTTTTTCCAGAGGCTGATTTTGTAACAAAATCTATCATTCCATTAATAAAAATATGTTTTCTCTGCATTTTCATCATAGATTATAAAATGCAGTTTCAAATCTCATTCAGTAACATGAGGTACATTGCACATATCTACAGCTATCCAACTAGGGTAACTTTCTAAGTTTTTTGGTCATTGGAATTCATTTGTATTCATCTCAATATTTTGTAGTATAATAAATGAATGGTATTCATGTTAATGACATATACTCCATAAAAGTTTTAATTGTCATTCTGCATTAATTAAGCCTGAATTAATGAATGCTTTCAAAGTTTCGCAACAGTTGAATCACCGGTTCCCATCAAGCGTGACTGAAGCAGAATTAGCTCATTCTGAATGCTAAAGCCATCTACACACACACACACACACACACACACACACACACAATCAAGAAGAGAGATACACAGAATTTCAGTCAATTACTATATTGAATAAGCAGAGTTTATTGGCAGAAATGCCAAATTCTAGGTGGAATTTAACTCTAAGATCAATTTCTGGATTAATTTTGCTCCAAAATTTGTTTCAAGTAGACTGAATTTTTTTTTCTTTCATAATTTTTATCATTCTTTTAAAAGGTTTGAATATTGTAATGTGAAACCTGCCTACATTACACCAAGTTGGAAGAGGTGTCTGCATTCAGAGCTAAATTTCTGAGTGGTTTACAGGTGGTAGGTGGATGGAACCTAGGGTGAACCTACAATGTAATACGAATTCTCTTCCCACATGTAATTCCAGAGCTAATCCTTAAAGGGAAATGTAGTCCATCCTCCACCCTCGTTACGAAAGTATCAAAATAGAAATTTAAAGAGGTTCAGTGAGTCATCCAAGTTGCCAAAGGTAGAACCAGGAAGCAGATGTAAAATTTCTGATTCTAAATTTAATCTCTTTCTCCTCACTGGATAACTAATGAGGTCTTTGAACAACAGAAGGAATAATAGAATTGAAACCATCTACACATCCTACTAACTATACTGACATGACTTTGGTATTCCACTGTCCTCACTAACAAAACCTTAATATATCAGGATGCTCTTTCCAGGAAAATAAATGTGATAAATTACTTTATTGCTTATTGCAGCAACTTGAAGTCTTCAATCAAAAGTATCAAACAACAGTTTACCCTCCGAGATTCTGTGAACCCTTACATCAAAATCTTCCTCTTTCTGTGTTTACCAGTTCTACACTACTAATCATGATCTTTAAGCAATCACACCTTCCCCATACCCCAATTCCACATTGAAAGACCAGTTTTGCAGGAAACTTCAGAATCTCAGTAAATATCCCAAAGTCATTCTTCCACTGTCTAAGATGTCACTAAGATTGTTGGAGTAATGGTATCTCTTACCACAGCAAACAATTAACAGCTTTGTCTTATTAGAATGGTTACTTTATTGATACTTTGGGGAGACAGCTTTTGATAGATAGGAGAAGTTTGACTGGATTGAAGTAGAATGAAATATGAGTTTGAGTTCCAGGTAGATAGAAGTGGCTTTTGCCTTTTACTAGTATCTCAAAAATCATCCTCTCTTGGAGCTTCCTCTAATTCTCTGTTGCAAATCTGAATTTAGTATCTGTGGGATCAGAGAACCCTGTGAAAACCTCATCATATCACTTTGCAAAGAATGTATATACTACATGTAGCATTTATGAAGCATACAAATAAAATGTTATTACTCCTAACCAAGTACTGAACTGGAAGATCACCATTAGCATTGAATTTAACTGCAGCCTCCGGTCCCAGCTAATCCTACTGCCTCTCCCCACCTATAGAGATGACACTGTCCTGTTTTTCAACTCAAAGAAATTTTTTTCAAAATAAACATTAAAATAATTTGAGCACATCTGTAGGTCTGACTATAAAATATGCTTTTAAATTAATGTTTAATTTTCAGAAAAAGAAATCATCTTTTTCTCTAACTTTCCTTTAATACTGAATATAATGTTTCTGAGATTTACCTCTGTCATGGGTAGCTATTGAACTTTCATTTTTACTGTTGTTTTCAAAACGCTTTTCACACATTTTTGGGGGTTGGAAAAAAATTGTGTTAAGTTTGAGGTGATTGCCTTAAAAAGAAATTGCTATTAGGGAAAAATGTCCTCTCTTTATTTTTCTTTAATGCAGACACCTTGATAAAACTTTATTGATTGTGAAAGAGATGCTCCTGTGATATTATAATGTAAATATTGGTTTTTCGTCCACAGTTCCTGGCTCATAACTCCCATGGCCCTTGTCACACTCTTCTGTTATAATATTGTGCCCCTTTAGCCTCAGAAAAGAGATGCAGGCCTCAGAAAAGAGAATCTCTCTCTCTGACTTTCCTATGCCTTCCTTTCACCTGCTACTTTTCTCCCAAAGGCAGAACATTAATCTTCTCTGCCTTTCCATCTTGGAACTGGCTGTGACCTACCTTGTCTGATTGTGGTGTCATAAGAGCCTCATTTCAGTAGTGGTCCCGCTCCATACCCTGAAGGAAGGAATGCTGCACAGAAAGGCCAAGAAGAACCTGAATAGACAGGCCTTGCTTGGTTTCCCCACTCAGCCTGTTATGTTAGATCATATGCCTTTTGTCCAATCACAATTCTCAGTCATGCCTGTCCAGCGAAATCCCCATAAAAAGACCAAGAGGACAGAGTTTAGAGAGCTTCCATACAGCTGAATTTGTGGAGGTTCCTGGAGGGTGGTGCACCCTTGGAGGGCATTGACCCTCCACGTCCCTTCCCATACCTCACCATATGCATCTCTATGACTGCATTCTTTGTAACATCTTCTACAATGAACTGGCAAATGTAAGTAAGTATTTCTTTGAGTTTTATGAGCTGCTCTGTCAAATTAATGAAACGTATGAAGAGGGTTGTGAGAGCCCATATTTATGGCCCATGGGTAAGAAGCACAGGTAAAACAACCTGGAGCTTGCAATGGGCAGTCTGGTGGGACTGAGTCCTCAACCTGCGGGATCCAATGTTGTCTAAAATAGGTAGTGTCAGAATTGAATTGGAGGACACTCAGCTGGTATCCACTGCAGAATTAATTGCTTGCTTGTTAGTGGGAGAAAATCCCCATACATTCAATCACAGAAGTCTTTTGTGTTGATTGTTGTGGTGTGATAGCAGAGAAAAAAGTTTGCGGTTTTCGTCATTCAGATCCCTGGTGCAAGGTCAGGAGAGGGAAAACAGGAAAGGGAGCTCTAATTTCTCTTCTTGTACTATGATGAGAGAAGTGGTTGTGGGCTAACTGCCAGACAGGGAAAGAAAGTACCATGGGCCAGAGGAGGTCCCTGACTGTTGGCTAGCAGCCTATGACCTTTGGAGAAAGACACCAATGAGAAATGCCTGCAAAGCACCAGTGTCTCACTGTGTCATCTTCTGGTTCTCTCGTTACCCTCCATTATCCCTAACTCGTGTAAAAACGTCTATTACGTTTGCAAGATCTTGTGTTTGTAGGGCTTCAGGATATGAAATGAAAGGGGCAGTAACCATTCCTAGGACAAAGATGTGTGGAGACAACACAGCAGCTGCAGGAGGAAAAATGATGTTATAGGAGAGAGAATTTAACACTAAGAAAGAATTTGGAGTAAGTGCTATTCAGGCATAAGAAACATCCATGGAATTGCTCAAAAATGGGAGGCAGGGGCATCACTGAACATCCTACAGTGTGTGGAATAAGGGCCAAAGCCATTTTATTAGAGATTGAAAGAAAGTGGGAGACTTCAAAAGGCTAGAAAACTAAGGACTGACAATTACACACTGAATTATAATTACTGGGTTTTCCATTTCCCCCACAGAAAATCTAAGAATTGGTTTATATTTTCTCTCTCCTTAAGTCTATGTAGTTATATTTCATGAATAAATAAGAGAAATAAATAAATAACTTTTGGAACAGAAGCAAAGACTTCAGAAAGACCAAAGTGGAAGATACAGATATGGAAGTCATGTATTATATGTAGGATTTTAAATGGAGATGCAGATAAAAGAGAAAAGTTCATATAAAAAGAAGAGAAAGGACGTTTTCAACTTGGGGAACAATCCTATTAGGATTAGGAAGTGAAAAAGCACTTGTTCTGTGTATTAGTCCATTTTCACACTGCTAATAAAGACACACCCAAGACTGGGCAATTTACGGAAGAAAGAGATTTCTTGGACTTACAGTTCCACGTGGCTGGGGAGGCCTCACAATCACGGTGAAAGGCAAGAAGTCACATCTTACATGGATGGCAGCAACCAAAGAGAGAGAATGACGGCCAAGCAAAATGGGTTTCCCTTATCAAACCAACAGATCTCGTGAAAGTTATTCACTGCCACGAAAACAGGATGGGGGAAACTGTCCCCACGATTTAATTATCTCCCACGGGGTCCCTCTCACAACATATGGGAATTATAGGAGTACAATTCAAGATGAGATTTGTGTAGGAACACAGAGCCAAACCATATCACTCTGTAACACATATACAAAATGTACCAGCTCTACTGATTTCACTATTCTGGTGACACTTGCCCTACCCCTGATTTGTGGAGTCTATTTGCAAGAGTTATTCTCTACTAAACAGATTTTCTTGGTTTCTATGGCAAGACAGGGAAGAAATATCTGCAACTAGGTGGAGTCACTAACTGTCTATTCATGGTGCCTTGATGGTGCCTTCCTGTGACTGAGACTGCAGGTGACCTGTTCCAAATACAGTTTGAGTTGTCTTGAAGAATTTTGATTTCATTTTTGTTCTTATGCCTGTCATCTCCAAGTCTACTAACTTTGATTCCTGAAAGAATATTTAAGATCCAATCTCCTTGATCATTCTCCTTGGCCAATGTACAATTTCAAGTGGAATATTCAAAATTGAAAACACTGTAGAGGAATAAGTATGCATTATGAAGAATAAAATATCTTTCTTAATCTCTGAAGAAACAAATAATGATCTCCAAGGATGAAACAATTGCAATGTTCTCTAGAATATAATAAGTTTAAAACTTACCTTCAGTCTTGGTAAGGAGAAAATCCGGGGCCTTGCCCTTTAGGTGTGGTCTGTGGGCCCACAGCACAGGCATCACCTGGGAGCTTGCTAGAAGTACAGACTCCCAGACCTTGCCCCAGACTTACTGAATCAGAATCTTAATACAATTCTCAGGTTATTAATATGCACACAAATTTTAAGGAGCATTGTGGTAGAGTACTGAAGAAAATCCTCAGAGCCTACCTTGGCAACAGTGAAGATCTATAGAAAGTCAAAGGCAAAGGTGGATCCTCTCACTGTCTCCCATCCCTTCACCACTAGAGCAGTTTGGCTTTAGTCTTTATCTTTTATGTATTGAGGTCCCATGTCAAACCTTAAAAATATAACCTATTGCTTACAGAATGTTTAAAAATCATCCTTCAATGTAGTAAGCAGAATTATCTTTAGTCGAAAAGTAACCTAAAATATTTCCCAACCTGTAGGCAAGGGCTGCTGGTGGATAGACTCACCCACACCCACCCACACCTGCTTTGTTTGGAGGCTTAATTCTTAACATCTTACAGTATTTTAAAAATACTTGTGGTTGCCATTAAAATAATGAAACATACTCACTTAAAAGTAGAAATTAAACAAAGAAGGACAGGGGTATATAATAAAAGCTTGATAGTGCTCAGCAAATGGAGAAACAGAGAAGGAAGAATAGCAACTAAAATCTAAATCATAGAAACTAGAAGAAGAGTGGTTTTCAGCCAGCAGATGGTCAGCAGTGGCAAATATTCAGAGAAGAGAAGCAGGAAAAAATGTGTTTAGGAGATACTAAAATGTAACTTCCATGTACAGTTTTCAGTTGTCGATTTATTTGTCTGTCACAGGAAGCAGAATACAGTGGGTTATGTCATTTTATAACCATAATAATGTTCTGAGTCAAACCAGCTGCCTCGGCCTGTTGCTGTGACCTCAAGTGCAACAGATGAGGACCGAGAAAGGAACATTGGATTTGCCAATTAAGTGGTTATTAGAAACCATGGAGAGAGCAGCTTAAATGAATAATAAAGATGAACTCCAAACTGCCTGGGGGTGAGAAAGGGAAGCTAGCACAAAGGCAAATTTAGGTATTTTTTCACTCTAAGAAAAATTGTGCTAAGAGAAAGCAAAAAGTAGTTTGACTAGATACCAAACTTAAGGATAAATTTTTTAGATGCTGGAAAGATAAACAAGTTTGTATATTGAAGGAAACAAAAGCAATAGAGAAAAGGATTGAAGAGAGAAAAAATAAAAGGGATGGAACTAGTTCTTACGAGAGACTCACTGACATAGGTGGAAAATGGGATTATTTCTGCTCTACTCCTTTTATGACAACTATTTTGTTATGAAAATGTTTAAACATATAGTGAAGTTGAACAAATATTTCAGTGAACACCTATATATGCACCATTATATTCTACCATGAAGATTTAACTTTATTTGTTCTATCATATGTCTATTTACTACCCAACCCTTCCGTTAATCCACTTATTTTTGGTGCATTCTGATGTAAATTGCTTCCCACTAAAAATTTTGTTATGAATTTCATTATTAGAAGTTTAAGATTTGTTTGACTGTGTAACAATGTCGGCCGGGTGTGTAGTAATATCTCATCGTGCTAATAGTGTTGGGTTTTTGTCTTATTTGGTATTAGAAGGTAATCTTCCATGTCACCATATTACAGCCCTTTTGACAGATTACAATTGTTAGTTTACATTTGTCACCTCACCTAGAATGAGCTCCTTACAGACAAGGCCATGCTGTATTATTAGAAAGAATTTTTTTTTAGGTCAAATTTATATACAACGAAATGCAAATTTCACATGTCCATTAACTGAGTTTCAACAAATGTGCATGTTTACGTAACCCAAATTCCTATCAAGATTAGAACCTTCCCACAACTCCAGGAAGTTTCTTCATATCTATTCCCAGCCAATCCCACCTCCATACACCCAGAGTCACCCAGCGTTCTGATGTTTTTCCATGTAGATTATATTTGCCTGTTCTAGAACTTTATATAAATTGGTTAGTGCAGCATGGATTCATTGGTACAAAGCTTTCTTCACTCATCAAAATGTTTTCAGGGGATATTCATACTGCCGGGTGTAGCAATAGTACGTAGATCTTTATTGCTGAGTAGTAATTCATTGTTTAGCCATTCTCGAATGAGAGACCTCTAGTGTACCCAAAGCAGCTTTGAACATTCTTGTACAAGTCTTTTTAGGAATATCTGTTTTCACGTATCTTGAGTAAATACTTTGAGGCAGAATTACTGGGAGTTAGAGTAGTTGTATATTGAAAGAAACAGACATACCTTTTCCGAAAGTACTTGTACCATTTTACCCTCTCATCAATAATGTATGAGAGTTCTTCTTCCTCCAAATCCTTTCCAATCTGTATTACTTTTGGCCTTGCCATGCTACGGGGGGTGTAGTAATATTCTCACTGTGGCAATAGTGTTGGGGTTTTATTTCACATTTTGGTATTGGATGGCATCTTCCATAGCACTCATATTATATCTCTTTCAACAGAAGATTGTAATTGTTCTTGTTTGTCACCTCACCTAGAATGAACTCCTTACAGACAAAGCCATGTTTTATTATTCTTTATTTTTTCCTAGTATTTAGCCCAATGACTGTTTTCAATAAATGCTTGTTTAATTTAATTGAATCAAACATGTTCCTGCTGGCAGTTCTAGCAGTGGAGAAGTCAGCATGGAAGCATCTCCCTCCCCCTTCTTGTCTGTTTTTAGAGGATCAGTTTGCCAGTGGCAGTATGAATACAGAAAAGAATGACAGTCCCACAGTAGGCAAAAACAGCATGGTATGTTCCAACTGAAAGCAGATATAAGCTGGGAGTTGACTCTTCCTAATATTTAGATACATATTTCAGAGTAAAACTTGACTCTGAGATAAAAATTTCAGGTGGGTTTTTATCAATTACATTTCAGCCATCTGGATTTTTGCTAATAGATACCACAGACAACTACAATGTGGATAATAATCGGAAAGTAAAGCATAACTTCCAGGGAATAACAAAGCATATTTTATGTCCTTGAAAACAGCACAAAGCTGAAGGCTAAAGGCTGTTTTATTTGTATGCAGTAATCCACAAGAAATGTGATAAAATCTTTGAAGCGTATTATGCTCTTGTGACATACCAAGAAGAAAAAAGAAAGAAAGAAAGAAAAGAAAATCAAACAAAGCAACAACACAGCTTTGGCTTAAAACATCTGAAAATAGTCATATATGCCTCTGAGTTTATTCATATAAGATTACAACATTATTTGTCAATTTACTTCCAAGAGTACATGCATGAAAAGCAAATTTTACAAAAAAGTATAAAGATGAGAAATGCAGAATGATTTGTGAAATTATTACAAATCAAGAAATTATTTTGTTGTAACAATGGAATAGATGATATGTTAGAAACATTTTCAAAGAGAAAGGTTATTATTTGCATTATCCCTAAATACTTCTGGTCCACAGTATTTTTCAAACATTTATGAAATATTAATATACAACCAGGTACCAAGATCTGATATATGCCATTCAGAATATGATATCTGAGAATGAAGCGATTCTACCTCTTAGAGTTCTTTTCAAGTTTCTTCTCATTCCTCTGCTAAGATTTGAAAGATAGCACTCTAATCAGGAGAAGGGAAAAGTGAATAATGAAAATACATTGAATGCCTTCTATGGCAGGCTGAATTGAATGCCATAGAAGGCATTCAATGTGCTAGTTGTCCACGAAATGTTTTTCTTTTTGGAATGGCTCTAGCCTATTGGCGAGACATGGGCTATATTTTGTAACCCTCCTTGCATTGAAGAATAATCATATACTGATTCTCAAGAGAAAAATGTGAACAAAAGTGATGCAGACTACCTTCAGGGCAAAATTTTAATGAAGAAAACAAGGCTTCTCTGCTGTATGTCTTTCCCTAGGTTTGAATGGAGAGGATTCCACGGTGCTCCGACAGTAAAGCCACAAGGTAGAAGTAAAGTCTTCAACTCATACACAGACAATAGGCAGCCTTCTGACCAGGAATATCTGCAATCGACTGTTGAGTGATGACTTTTATTTTGTTAAACTACTGAAGCTTTACTAACTATAAAACTAAGGGCCAATGGTGACCTTTGTTACTTCAATATTCTAACCAAGTTTGCACAACTTAGAACAACAACAAAACTAGGATTTTAACCCAGGTCTCCCCGGCTTCAAAATCCAGACTACAAATTTACCCCATACATCATCGTAAGTCATAACATAAACTTTTCAGAAGTATAGGAAACCTTAGAGATAATTAAGTGGAAAATTGCTAATTTTATAAAAGAAAATTGTTTACATGATTTAGTGGAGTTCACATAGGTCTCCAAGTGAAACAGGAAAAGTTCCCTTGTCCTCCTCGCAGGGCATGCAGTGGGGGTGTGGCTCACTTCTTCAGTGCCCTGCTACTCAAACCTCTAGGGGAGCATACAGACCAGCAGGCTGTGGGGCTCCAACTCCACAGCAGTGTCTAAGGGTGAATGTTTACAGCTACTGAAGGCCCAGTGGGCATGTGTCACACGGTGCTCTTTAGTTTTGCTATTTTAGTTTGCCGTCTATAGGAGACTTGTGTTAACCAGCTCAATTAGACCCTCCACCTTGTGGCAAGGATAGAGGGCTTTCTGTATCCCGGGTTCTTGCCTTGGTGTCCTGGAAGAATTGGATCACACCTGGGCTTGAAGAAGGAGTGCAAGGTCTTATTGAGTGGAAGTAGCTCTCAGCAGATGGGGGAGCCAGAAGGAAGTGGTTTTCCCCTGGAACTGGGTCGATCGGTGGCCCGGGCTGTCCTTTCACTGCCCCAGCCACTCTCCCCGTCTTCCTGGTGGTCAACGGCCTGCCGGCGTTCCGGTGCCTGTCGGTGTGCTCTTCTGCCGGCGTGAACCCCTCAACGTCCTCCTGATGTCCAGCCACTTGTCTTCTTCCGTTGATGTGTTCCTCTGCCATCCAACGGCTTCTGTCTGTCGGCTAGGGTCTCGGGGGTTTTTATAGGCCCAGCATGGGGGCATGGCAGACCAGGGTGGTCTTGGAAAATGCCCACATTTGGGCGCCATGGCAGAAGTGTTTGTCCTCACCTAGGTCCGTGGAGATAGAGTCCTAGCCAGGGACCACACCCTCCTCTACCCAGAACTTCCCTTCCCCACTTCCATATCATTTAAAGGGACCACGCTCTTCCCTTCCCAGCACTCCCTATCATAAGCAACAAATTTGGGAAAAGCAGATCCAATATGCTTTTTACTATATCATAATATTGAAATGAGAAATATTTATTTTTAAAACGCTCAATTTATAATATATATTAATTAATGCAAGGAAGTAATTTTCATTATGTTTAGAATTTATCCCTGACTTTATTACAAAAATATGGTTACTCACAGAGGACAGAAAGAGCTTTGCATGTCACTTTCTCTTCTTGTTGATCATGTCTCTTCTGTTTCATGTATTTGTAAGTGTTTTACCCATTGAAAGAAGGTTTCTAATTACTTTTAAGCTACTGGGTTTTCATCATGTCATGCATTAAATACTGTAGCATAAACAAAACTCTTCAACATAGAATCATGAATTGTAGTCATTCAGAAAACTTTTAGAGCTCTTATGTTATAAACTTCTTATTTTACAACTAAGGAAACTGAGGCTTAGAAAGTTGAAATAATTTTCCCAAATATACAAAACTAATTATTCATAAAGCTGAAGTAGACTACAGATATCAGCCTTTTTTCCTACCTTACACCCTTAAATATGAAATTGTTTTAGAATTTTTTGGTAACAAATATACCCAAGTCAAAATAAAAAAATCATAGAAATTAAGAAAAATAATAGGGTAATACATCTCAATTTGGATATTCATCCTAGTAAGAAAAAGTCGTGGTAATCAAAGAGAGTATGAGACAATAATTGTAAAATTGACATTAATATCTGCTAATAAATGTGTAGTGTAAAACTGGTTCCATTACTAAAATTCCACATAACAATTATCTTTATTATGTCCATGATTCTATTGTAGTTATAGTCTTTTCAGGTCTACTAAAAGAAAGCTTTGTTCTAGTTATAAGAAAGTATATAAACCTTGTTATTTGTTTTTTTTTTCTAACACATTCCCATGAAGTATCATCAAAACACACTATGTCAGAGAGAACAAAACCTCCCACAATTCTCTTGCTCATTGTGCAATTATCAAAAAAAGTGGTAAAATCTATGCACATTTGTTTCCAATTTCAGTTTAAGGGACCGGGATGTGAAATCATAAATCATGAGTCTCTGTAACCGTCTTGCTGGATGAACACCAGCATGACAAACCCTGGAGTGCTCATTAGCCCAAAGTTTTGGCTGCTCAGGACTCACATCAGTTACCCAACAGTGGGCGTTTGATGGGAGAAGTCTTTGCAGGGGCCTCTGAAAACTCCACTACTGAACATTTGCCAACTATAGAATAAAAGCATGTGTTGGTCTTCCAGAAAGAAAATGAGCATTTATTTTCATACTATTATTGAAAGGCTGACAGACGCAATTATGAAAGTTCTCCAATTAGGGATGGGAGACTGCTATAGGACAGAGATTTACAGGAGAGTGAGCTATAAATTATCACAATTTGGCTTATCTTTCTTTTCTTTTTGTTTTTATTTTTTGTTTGTTCGTTTGTTTCTTTGTTTTGAGAAGGAGTCTCTCACTGTCACCCAGACTGGAGTGCAATGGTGCCATCTCAGCTCACTGCAACCTCCGCTTCCTGGGTTCAAGTGATTCTCCTGCCTCAGCCTCTAAGTAGCTGGGATTACAGGTGCCTGCCATCACATCCAGGTAATTTTTTGTAGTTTTAGTAGAGATGGGGTTTCACTATGTTGGCCAGGCTGGTCTCAAACTCCTGACCTCATGATCCACCTGCCTCGGCCTCCCAAAGTGCTGGGATTACAGGCGTGAGCCACTGCGCCCGGCCTGGCTTATCTTTCTTACTAGATCATTGCATTCGGTGGACTTAAGTGCAAGTGTTGAAAGGCACTGAAGTGTGATGTGTTTTGCTTAAGAACATAGAGAAAGTAAATACAAAAATAAATAATAATGAATGTAATTAAGACTATGGAGAATCCAGCTGAACTAGAAAAAAAAAAAAAAACCCTTAATTAAACTAAGCTCTAATTTTACAAGCCAAAATTTAATAATTTAATGGGGGTCATTTCCAAACTACCAGGATCAAATTGTTACTAGTGATCTAAGCTTCAAGAGGTAAAGAACCATTATCTAACCTTACTTTTCTGTACACTTTTCTTTACAATATTATGGAAACTAGTGTTATGTTTTAGTCACAACTGAAACTAGAAACTTTTAACTTGGGCCTCAGAGAGCACCTAACTCCACCACCTTCCCAAAGGAACAAAGATTTTGAATAGAAGTGTTGCACCTGCAAGGCCGGGCATGGTAGCTCATGCCTGTAATCCCCCTACTTTGGGAGACTGAGGTAGGCAGATGACTTGAGGTCAGGAGTTCGAGACCAGCCTGGCCAACCTGGTGAAAAAACCCCGTCTCTACTAAAACTACAAAAAAAATTAGCCAGGTGTGGTGACATGTGCTTGTAATCCCAGATACTTGGGAGGCTGAGGCAGGAGAATTGCTTGAATCTGGGAGGCGGAGGTTTCAGTGAGCCGAGTTCATGCCACTGCACTCCAGCCTGGGCAACAAGAGTGAGACTCTGTCTCAAAAAAAAAAAAAAAAAAAGTGTTGCACCTGCCAACAGTTACTGGTTTTGAGAGACAGTTGGGAAAATTTTCCTCATCCTGTACTCTCATTTTTCATTGCCCAAATTTAGTTCCTTTCCTAAGTGGGCCCTTCCACTACACTACTACTCGATTCCTCTGCTATGCAACACTGAATATCTCATTGATACAGCTCTTTATCCTACATAGCAGTAGAGTCTGATGGCCCCAATTTCTCTACATTCAGAGACATCTTTCTAATATTCAGATTACAGTTGCTTTGCTCTGTCTGACATATGGTAGCTGGTTGTTTGAGGCAGAGGGGTATATTATATGGAGGCTGTATCTGAAGCTTCAAGATCATTTTAGTATTTAGAAACTCGAGGGTACTGCCAGTTACTATAAAAGGAGCAGATTTGAGAGTTTCCAAAACTTTAGAAACAGTGCCTTGCCTATAAAATTAGTGATGTAAAGTGGTCTACCCAGATGTTCAGCTTCCAATGGCCATTTCAACACTTTGGATTAAGTCATTGTTGGCTGCCTACAATAGCCACAGAACAGGCTTGACTAAGAACCTGGATTCTGAAGCTGAGTAGGACTGGCAAAGGGGTAGCTCCTGCAAGTTCTCAGCAAACTTGCTGCCTTCATTAATGAGACTCAAGTCTCTCTAAATCAAGACTTTAAGAATAATCTCTGGTATCCTCAGTTCTGCTACACATAACACGTATTGGAGGAAAAAAATGAACAAAATGATAGAAAATATATTCACTATATCAATGTGATCATGAAATAATGTAATGTGAATTGGGCACTTTACAAATATGATTGTCCTTATGGGATGTGATTCTATGGATAAGAGAACAGAAAGTGACTGACATTCGCTTGTTAAATGCTTTAGTTAATAAACAGGATGCTTACTTTCACTCGAGCATCACGAATTGTTTTGATGCAACTTGATGCTGGAGCACAGACGTCAGGCAAATTATGCCTTTTAGGCCTGGCCCCTGGCCTTTCTAAGTTCCATGGAAATGTGGGATGATTTTCTATTCCAAATTAGCTGGGGCAAAGCAGAGAGGATTCTGAGGGAGGCATCTTTGCAAGAAGAGTGTCTTTCACGATTTAATTTCCATAGCAATTTAAGGAAATGGTGTGGGGGCGGGGACAGGCAGCGAGATGGTAGAATAATTGCTCAGATCTGACAGGGTGTGAGAAAGCTGAGCAGTTTCATGTGCATAATATTAACCTCCACACATTTCCAAAATGGCCTCTTTATCCAGCAAGAATATTCTCAACATCTATGAATAGCAATTTTGAAACTGAGTGGCATCATGACAGGTCAGAAAATGCCACAGGGCATAACAATGTATATATTTTCAAACTCAATCTGAAGTTTCTTGTAACATCAAGTTAAGTGGTTTTAAAATATATACTGACATCTCTCAAAGATTATAAACTTGTAGTTACTTCTGCCTTCTGTTTTATTAGAAATTCACAGTGACAACAGTCAAAATAAAATCTGAGTATGGCTATACACTAAGATGATTCTTTTACACGGAATTTAAACATGTAAAAAGTGGTAAAATTTTGGTGGTTAGACAGAATTCAGTCTTTTATAAAATAGCTTGTGTTTATGAACATGGCGCTACGCATTACACAGAAGACACAAGGTGATAGTATTTCAAATGATGACTATGAGGTCAGGTGAAGAAGTGACTAAAGCATTATCTTTGAAACCAGATTCGTGGGGATGTTAGTCCCAGTTCTGCCACTCACTGACAATGAGAATTGGGTGAATCAATTAACCTCCTGGATCTCCATTTCCTTGCTGGCAACAACAACGATAATACCACTTTATAGGATTATCAAGAAAACCAGTTTCAGCATAGGTGAGGTTTATCTCACAAGACTGTATTATAGAAGGCACTCAATAAATGTTTCCTCTTATTTATTTTCATCCACAAAGAACCACATGCTTTTTTTCATTCTGCCTGCCTTGTAAAATTAGATAATAAGATTACAATGTATTAAATGAATAATGTGATTCTTATTTTCTTGATCATTAAAAAAATAAGTTAACTTCAGGTGAAATAATGTTGACCAAATTACAATTCTTAGTTGACTTGATAACATAGTTGCTGACTCTCTGACTCCTTCTGTGCTATAAACACAACCTGAGTCCTTCTAAGAATAATAGCTTGAAACTTGAATTTAAAATTAGGGCAGCCTGGGCAACATAGCAAGATCTCATCTTTACACAAAAATGAAATATTAGCTGGGCATGGTAGCACACACTTGTGACCCCATTTACTCAGGAGTCTGAGCTGTGAGGATCACTTGAGCCAGGGAGGTCGAGGCCACAGTTGGGTGTGATTGGGCCACTGCACTCCAGCCTGGGTGACAGAGTGAGACCTGTCTCAAAAGAAACATAAAATTAAACAGGAAAAATGTTTTAAAATGCATACTGATTGGATGAACCAAAATATTTAAAAAGTAGATCCTAGAATATAGTTTTTGAAATTTCTATCTTTAAAAAAAATCATTTTACATAAAATGACTTCTTTTATTTCAGAGACAAAAAAAGTCAAGCTCAATTTGGGTCACTCCACTCCTCAGGCTAAATAGCTGTCGGCCTCTCCGTAGCATATGACAGAATGCCCAAATTCTTACCTGAACGTTCAATAAATTGTCCCATTGTTTCTTCTATCCATAACTTTGTTCCATTGTTTCTTCTACCACATTTTCCACACATCATTTATGTATACCAATGTGTCACTCAAAATGAGCTTCTCATTTCACACATGTCATAATTGAAGACCTCTGTGGATGCAATCACTGTATTTAGAGTATTTTAGAATCTCTTTTACCATTCTCTCGCCATCTACACATCTTAATCCCCTAAATTCCTAAAATGTCAGTGCAAATAACATGTTTTCCTCAAATCCATTCCAAATTTACATTCCTTCTCTGAAATCTTAGAGAAATTCTTCCTCTCTCTCTCAATGGATTATAATGGGAGATTGTATCTCTTTTTGTTTTATTACATTTGCTTATTTGTGTCTTTCTACTGGATTGTAAAATCCTTGATAGCAGAAACCACATAATTTATCTTGATCTGAAGAGGGAGTATAAAGTTAAAAGGTGCAGATCTTAGCGAAAGACCTTCCCAGCTTTGACACACATTTCATTGACCCTTGTGTGGCATTGAACGAATTAAATGTGCTCTCTTAGCCTTACCTTCACTGCATAAAAATTTGTACAGTTAAAAAAAATGAGTGAATGTATACTTTCATAATATAGAAGCAATGAGGGTAAGGGAAAAAAAACAATTGTTCTGCAAGATTTGAAATTGTTCAATGATTAAAAACAAACAAACAAATAAAAAACTATCAAAGAGCTATGTCTTATTTCCAGATCATTTACCAAAGCTGCTTTTCAGAAAACCGAAGGGAAAAGTTGAAAACGGCATGTAAAAGGGCAAAGAGCTTTGGAGTGACAGACAAGAAATCTTAGCGAACGTGGCCCTGATTCTACTACTTGATGGCTGTGTAATCTCAGGCAAAACCTTCACCAATCGAAACTTCACCTTCCACCTCCCCAATATGAAGTGAGCGTACGAGAGGTATTAAGTTCTTACAAATTCTTCCTCTTGTGGTAGTAACAGTTGTCCAGTTCAAACTAGAGGCAAATAATAACCAAGAAGTAAGCAGAAATGCCCAATTCCCACTTCAAGGTCAGAAGACTGCAGCGTAAGCCATTCCATGGAACAGGATACCAAAAGCTCAGACGTCCTTTCCGCAACAAAGCCTTCCTTAAAGCTACTATCTAGCCCAAGGCATAGTCCTCCTTCTGCTATGAACCAACTTTTGTTTGTACTTTTTCTCTATCACTAATCACCTTGTATTTTCTTTATCTATCTAGGATGTCTGTCTCCTCTCACAATCTATGGATTTCTTGAGGATGTGGATCATATGTTTTATTATGTTCATTACCCCATACAGCTTCTAGCTCAATAAATGTTTCATTATGAATGAGTGAATCAATCAATGAATGAATAAGTGAATAAATAAAAACTTAGAAGAAACAAAAGTTATTAAAGACCCCCATAATGGAATTTTATATATATGTCAACTAACGTATATTAAAAGTAGTTGCAATATGTATATATAATTTCAACAATTTTTACCTGGTTGCTTCATGCCTTGATACGTAACTTTCTATTCCATTTGAATAGTATAATTTGCTATGCTTGAACTACTTTAGCTGTGTGTTTTCTTGTTAGGGAGCTATAAGATAAAGGAAGAAACAGGCACAAGCTTCTGCTGTATCGTTCGCTTGCTCTTTCCAAGTCATGAATATCAACCATGGGCTAATTTTGCTATCGTGCTTTCTGACAATTTTATTTTTAGGCTTTTATAATAATGAACATTGATCTTTCTGTTTAAGAAAATGTTTTGTACATCACACCATTTAAAAAGCCTAGTTAATGACTTCTCATCAGTATAAATTACAAACTATTTCCCAAAAACAACGGAAGGAACTGTCTCAGTATATTTATATAGGAAGGTGACGGTTGCTCAAGTGTAGGTGACTTACTATCAAATACAAAAATAAATTCACTGAAAAAATAATGTGGGCCGTGTGCGGTAGCTCATGCCTGTAATCCCAGCACTTTGGGAGGCCGAGGCGGGAAGATCACTTGAGGTCAGGAGTTCAAGACCAGCCTGGTCAACAAGGTGAAACCCCATCTCTAATAAAAAATATAATAAAAATTACCTGGGCGTGGTGGCACATGCCTGTAGTCCCAGTTACTCAGGAGGCAGAGGCAGGAGAATCACTTGAACCTGGGAGGTGGAGGTTGCAGTGAGACAAGATCATGCCACTGCACTCCAGCCTGGGCGACAGAGTGATATTTCATCTCAAAAAAAAAAAAAAAGTATGTATTACTCGCTAAATTCTGGTAACAAGATAATGCCTGACAAAAATCAATAAATTAGTAGATGATGTTCATTAAGTTTTCTCTCCATGACGTCACTCACTTTAATGAACTGATGTCTACTATTATCAGCTAACATTTCTTAAAAGTAGTTACAAAAGAAATTCATCTTGGAAACCAAAGATTAATGATAAACAGAACTTTATTTACCTAGTAATTTTGATATGAAAACAGTTCTTAAAGAGGGCTTAACAACTGCTGTCAAAAATAAACTTTCCAAAAGAATTCTAATCTTTTTTTTTTTTTTTTTTAATGGAGTCTCTCTCTATCACCCAGGTTGGAGTGCAGTGGCATGATTTTGGCTCACTGCAACCTCCGCCTCCTGGGTTCAAGCAATTCTCCTCCCTCAGCCTCTCAAGTAGCTGGGATTACAGAATTGTGCCACCACACCCGGCTAATTGTTTGTGTTTTCAATACCATATGGCTATATACCTACAGCACACAGCCCTTCTTCTTACACTCCTATCAAATCTTGCTATAAGATTTTTTTTTTTTTTTTTGAAACAAGATGTCCCTCTGTTGGCTAGAGTGCAGTGATGTGAGGAGCTAGGGCTATAGATATGTGCCACAACACCAGGTTAATTTAAAAAATATATATGTATATACACACATACATACACACACGCATGCATGCGCACATACACACACTGTAGAGATGAGGTCCAGGCTGGTCTTAAACTCCTGTACTCAAGTGATCCTCCCACCTTGGTCTCCAAAAGTGTTGGGAGTACACGTGTAAGCCACTGTGCCCAGCTCTAAGAGTCTTGATTTGTACTGAAAACATTCTGTAGGGACATCCTCCCAGGGTATTTGCATTCTCAAGAGGAAGAAAAGGTACTTGGGTCTATCAGTTTAGTTTTAAATGCTAACAAAAATGAGAAGCAAAAGCATCCAGGATTGTCTATGGATGAGGAACATTTCCAGGGTTCCTGAAGTCATATGCACTACTTGGCCTCTTGTGCCTTGGCATTCAGTTGAATTAGCACCTCAGCCATCACTGTGTCATACTCCATAGGAACAATATTATAATTAAAGATGTAATCTTTTAGTGATAGATTATTATGATAATAATAAGCTACATTGCTCATGTGTTTGGTTTATTGGTAGATGACTTTGTCTAACTAGCAAGTGGATACATGAGGACAGGACATGTGGTATATGTAAAGATGATTTCTGACCCAGAGTACACACAATTAACAAGAGCTCCTGCTGTGGGATGAATACAGTGCAGACTCCATACCTGGAATTTTTTTCTCAAAACAATACAAAACCCCAAGGGTTTAATTAGTTTATCTAGAAACCACAGCTAGTTTTTAAAGGCATTTAAAGAGACCTCTGACTCTAATACCTATGGGAACCAAAGCTCCTTGATGTCTTTCTCAAACTAAATCTCCTGTTTGATACATACTAAGCTATAGTCATCCTGGTGACTTAAAAAGCATGATGAGTATAACCTGGATATATTTAGTAAGTTACATAATATTATGCAACTCTATTTGTGCCTGAAAGAACATGAAAATGTTTCCTCTGCTGACATCAAATACTTCACGTGTTCCATTTCATTTTGGTAGTGCTTTCAAAGCCTCTTGAAATTTGGGGCACTCGCTTGAAAAATTATTTGATTAAGGGGTATACAGTTAATTGTTTTTTGCATTTGAATTTATTGCATAAATGTTCAAATGTTTTTTAAAAAGGATTGTATGTAGTAACAACCTGATGCCATGGGAGATATCTCAATCTTTCATATGAGCAATAGTATTGTATTTCTAAGGAGGTTTTCCTTCCTAAAACTCTCAATAAATTCAGTATTGATGGAACATATATCAAAATAATAAGAGCTATTTATGACAAACCCACAGCCAATATCACACTGAATGGGCAAAAACTGGAAAAATTCCCTTTGAAAACTGGCACAAGACAGGGATGCCCTCTCTCACC
>NW_012102155.1:2811857-2816937 GCF_000951045.1 Mandrillus leucophaeus
AACAGAAAACCAAACACCGCATGTTCTCACTCATAAGTGGGAACTGAAGAATGAGATCACTTGGACTCGGGAAGGGGAACATCACACACCGGGGCCTTTTATGGTGAAGGGGGAGGGGGGAGGGATTGCATTGGGAGTTATACTTGATGTAAAGGACGAGTTGATGGGTGCTGACGAGTTGATGTGTGCAGCACACTAACATGGCACAAGTATACATATGTAACAAACCTGCACATTATGCACATGTACCCTAGAACTTAAAGTATAGTAATAATAATAAAATACATTTAAAAAATAAAAAAAACCCCTTTGGATCTGCAAGTCTGTCACGAATTCTGCTTCTTAGAATGGCTCTCAGCCAGGTAAACCTGTATCACATGGCCTGTGGCACAAGTCTCTTTATAGATTCATTGATTGCAATCATTAGTAGTCTGCTGAAAACTGGAATGAAATAGCTATGAAGTAACAGATACTTGTTTATCTTTCCTCAAGCAGACAACACCACAGCTACAACTCTCTTTGAAATAACTATGGCATCATGCTCTAATCACAGTTTATGCAAATACCGTACTTTTGTAGAGTGCTCCTCAAGACATTTTTATACAAATTAATTTATTCAATTTTTGAAAGCAACACATGGGTTTTAACCATAGAAAGAATGATAATATTCATTCTGCAGATGAAGACGTTGAGGTCTCTGCAGGCTGAAAACTTGTTTATGACCACAAAACCAGTAGATGGTGAAACTTCGCTTTTGTATAGCAGGCTGTGGACATAGGCATATGACGATCACAGTTTTAAGTATTCATGGGCCCTCAACAAGGAACATGATTTGTACAAATTTATACAATTTTTGGTCAAAACTTTGAAAAATACTGTGTCTACTAAGACTGATGCTCAGATATAAGTCGGTTACTAGTGAGTGGACCTAGCTACTGCCCAGCAGCTGCATATCAATTTAATTTTATTTTTTATTACTTATCACTATTTTCATAAGGATATAAATAAATCACATACATATTGTGAGTTATTCACTTGTTCATCCAAAAGAAATACCTACTAATCAACTCTGTGAGGAGTGCTAAAACAGTGCTGACTTGATTCATGAATTCGATAAGCCTGCGCCTATGGAGCAGCTACTAAGCAAGAAATTAGTAACAAGCTATGATGATAATTATACGATTAGATGATTTTTATAAAACTGTGAGATCTAAACTAGGCATTGACCAGAAATTTCTCCATGGAAACGGTGAGATATGAAGAATAAATAGGAATTCCACAGTTTAAAGAGAGAAGGAAAAAATAAACAACATTTATTTTATTTTTTGTTTTACTTTACTTCCTTGTGTGAAAGAAAGTATATTTAATAATAATAATGTTTATAAATTTAGGGATTTGCCACAGTCTCAGGATGTACCATTGTGAATGTCAAGGGTACATTCTTACCAGAGTTTTCCTTTACCTACTTAATTGGGTTGGTTAGAACATGATGCACTTAGAAAGTCATGAATTTGATTGCATTCCTAAATGATGATGTTTTTCCTTGTCCCAAGTATGCAATCTGTGGTCATAACTCTGTCATAAGAAAGATTGCCTAAGAGAATGTGGATGCAGTAGTGAAATTTAATTACTAGTGTTCAAAAAAAAAATTGAAGTACAGATGCTACTAACATCATATACTTTTCTGTTTACCTTACATTAAAGACATCAGCTTATTATACAGTTTATACACATACTATAAAAACAGTCAGAGTCTTATATTTCTTTCTGTGGTGTTTGGAACAAAGAATTCATGTTAATTTGTATTGCTTCTTATAAACATTCTAATTTTTTTCAAAGTGTCACTAAGAATTTTGCAAGATTAGCACTATATGTGCTTGAATATTCAGTAGTTATAGTACTACATTTTACATAACATCTGTTGGAAATATCATTATGTAGCATTGTGTGGTTCTAATTGATAGCATATTTTAAAAAGTCAAATCTACATTTAAAATTTCTTTTTTGCATAATGGACAACCCCAGCTCCACACCAAGATTATGTTCAGGGAAAGTAGAGTACAATTAACACAAAATACAAATAATATATATAAAAAGAAATATATTTTAAAATATACCCTGAAATAGTGATATTATTCAGGTTATTTCATTTATGAGATCTTATAATGGTGCTTTAGAATTGTAACCAATTTGTAGAAAACACAGAATGTCAAAATTGATGCAACGTTTTTTTCTTGAGACCAAGTTTCACTCTTATTGCCTAGGCTGGAGTACAATGGTGTGACCTCAGCTCACCACAACCTCTGCCTCCCAGGTTCAAGCGATTCATCTGCCTCAGCATCCCGAGTAGCTGGAATTGCAGGCATGCACCACCAGGCCCAGCTAATTTTTATTTTTAGTAGAGACAGGCTTTCTCCATGTTGGTCAGGCTGGTCTTGAACTCCCGACCTCAGGTGATCCGCCTGCCTCGGCCTCCCAAAGTGCTGGGATTACAGGCATGAGCCATCATGCCCGGCCCTGATGTAACATTTTAAGGACAACTCTTTTTATAAATGAGAAAACTCATTTAGTTAAGTGTAAAGGTCATAATGCTAGTTAGTAGTAATGCTGGAATAACTCAAATATCTTGACTCAAAGTCTAGTTCTCCTCGGACTTCCCCGTGCTACCAGCTTTCTATTTCATAGAAAGTTCAAAATATTTTCAAATGTTGCACTTTCAAATGATTCTTTAACCATTTTGAATGCATATCTGTGTATAGTATGTACATAAAAACAGAATTGAACCTATAACTCAAGAAAAATCAAATCATATCGTTCATTGCTTTTGACCTTTGTGGATACTAGGATGGTTACTAAATAGTTTAAGAATCATTGCAAAGATATCTTGTGACACAACAGTGAAGAATAGGAAATTAACAGAACTGATAGGAAGTCAGAGATATCAACACCCTTGATTATACCTTTCTGTATAACTAGCTATCATCTACATATCTATCTAGCCATCCATCTAGTTATGTGACCCATTTCCCTATGTATTTATGTAAGACGTATGTTTATATGTATGTATGTATGTATCTATCTGTCTACCTATCTGCTATCTACCTTGCTGTCTGTAAAGAAGCTGAAATTACTGTATTGCCATGAATGAAAAGGCAGTTATAATATTCTATACTGAGTAGTTAAGTCATTTCTTTTCATGGCCATAATTAAACCCAGAGGATAAAAACTCTCTCGTCTCCCTCTACCCTCTTCTCTCCCCTTCTTTTAGCCATATTCCATTTCAATGAGCTATGTGAATAACTGCTGGATAGAGTAGGTGGAGGCAACTCCAAATCAAACTAGGAAGAAGACACTGAATCTGTCCTAAGTATTGACCTGTGTGTACATATATATACTATCCTAAGTATTGACCTGTGTGTGTATATATATACAGTCATGTGTCATGTAACAACAGAAATATGTTTTGAGAAATGTATCATTAGGCAATTTTGTCATTGCACAAATATCACAAAGTGTGTTTACATAAACTCAGATGATTTAGCCTACAAACACCTATGCTATTTGGTGCAAATGTGCCTAGGCTATAAACGTGTACAGCATGTTACTATACTGAATACCATAAGCAATTTTAACATGATATTTGTGTTTCTAACCATGTTTAAGCACAGACAAGGTACAGTAAAAGCACGGTATTATGATATTACAGGATCACTGTTGTACATGTGGTATGTCATTGAACAAAACAACATTAAGTGGCACTTAATTGTAATTGTTTATAATTGTTATTAAACAAAGTTCGGCCTGAAAGTTGACATGCAAAATTACACAACAAAGAACTCAAGATAAAATTGCAAGACTCCTTATATGTGAAGAATCAATGGACACTAGGCTGGCAACACTGGTCTTAGAAGACCTTTTGGGTGGGTGGTCAGAGTGCTTCTACTGTGATAAGAATGTAGCAGAAATTCAGTCATCTGGATGAGGAAGGGCAGTGCTCACGTAAGGGACAGAGGCCTTTATGTACATCTAGTAGAGAATGAACATCGGGAAGGTATGGAACAAGGCCTCTGATAATGAGCTAGGAGACAAACTCCAGTTACTAGAACTGCAGTACAAGAATAAGAATGAAAGGGGAGGTGAATTGAGATTTAAACCAATAGGAGTGTTCCTGGCAATAGAACTGCCTAAGCCCCAGGGCCCCAAGCAAAATATAAACTCAGATACACGGGACTTAACTTGCTGTAGTCTTACAACTTTGACTCTAAATCATACCACCAAATGATGCTGCCTCATCCTAAATCTATCTCCATTTTCTAAGCAAGTAAGTAATGTGGATACGTGTCTATATGTATATTCTCACTTGGGATTGTCTTTCATTTTTCATTTAATTTCGATTTCTTTAAGTTTTTCTTTAGATTTTTATGGGTTCCCTTTCTGTTTCATATCAAATTACAGTCATTATCTAAAACACCACTGTGAAAATTTATTGAAAATTTATCCTGTAATTTATTTTGTGATTTTTTTTTTTTTACCTCTACTAGTTATTTGGCAAATTAAAATATGGTAACTGTGCTGATATATAAAATGACTGAATTCAAGATGAATGCTGTATAATGTCTGCTGACCACAGTCTCAACAAATACCTCAATGACATATGCCTTTGAGTAGATACTTTAATTGTAGTATTCTTTTCCTAACATGGGAGACAGAAACAAAAACACAGGAAATAGGAAAACATGTTTCTGAGTCATATCTTAGTATGACTACATTATGTTTTAAATTTGTAGGCTAGGCCAAGAACACTAAATTGTAGAACCAATTCCTACAGCAATTGGTCATATAAAGTAATAAGACATTTCTCCAAAGGATTCAAAGCAGTTTTTACACTGAATGTAACTAAACCCTTTTGAGATACGTAGAAAATGATTATAAACATTTTCATTATGTAAATAAAAAGATGAAACACACGGTGTTCATACAGCAAGAATTCCAAATTTAGATGAAGGCATGAGTCTAAATCAACCAAAAATGTAATATTCATATTACTTTTTTTTTTTTTTTTTTTTTTTGAGATAGGCAT
>NW_012102155.1:2817177-2824421 GCF_000951045.1 Mandrillus leucophaeus
GTCTCCCAAAGTGCTAGGATTACAGGTGTGAGCCACCATGCCTGGCCTCATATTACATTTTGAATATTTTATATAAGCAACAGAAAAAAATGTTGCCTAGATTAAACCAAAAGATAACATGCATAGGGAGGAGAAGGAGGAAACATAGAAGGGCAGCTGATGAATCAGACTCAAAAGACAGTTTTGAGGATCCAACAACTGGGAGCTAACTGTCTGCGTCATCTGTTTACCATCACATGACTTATTTATTTATTTTTTTTCAAAGTGTCAGGAGAAAATTGGATTGCTTTTGATACAGGCAAGTTCTTGACTTCATCCTGGAAAGAATTCAAGAGCTGGCTGCTGGTAAAAGAAAACAGCTTTATTGAGGCAGTTGCAGGGTTAGAGCACTGTGACTGCTCCTGCTTAAGGAACAGGCTATTCAGAATTAGCTAGAAAATGGGTGATAACTTTTGGGCATTGCAATGACAATGGTAAACTGTCATGGTGCTGATAGGCATGTCTTATGGAGCTGTGCTTTCAGGGTCTCTTCGCAGTTCTGGGGAGTCTACAGTCTTATCCGGAGTCTAGTCCCACCTACTGAGTCTAGTCTCACTTTAGTTTGAATCAAGCATTTGCCATTTGGCTAGAAAAACTTCATTAGTAGTTCTGTCAATCCAGTATGTATTCTGAGCAAACTATATATGTGTGTGTGTGTGTATATATATATATATAATATTATGTATACATATATATACATATATAAAAACATATATAAATATACATAATCTTTAAACCAAAAGATTAGAAAAAAAATAACAAAATATTAATAAGGTAATTAATATGACAGTAATTATTTTTTCTTATGTTTTTCTGTTTTCCAAGTTTTGTACATTAAGAGTTGTTTTGTGTTCAGAAAAGTAGCATTTATTTAAAAATAATGGTTCATGAAACACAGCAAAGATAATTTACTTCAAGGGGAGTTGAGTTTATTATCTTATTTTCCTTAAACTCACCTACTGATCATATCCCACGGATGTGGAGACCAGTACTATGAATATTCTTCTGTCTGAAAATTGGCACTACACAAAATGCCTCACCTATACATGTTTTTCTCTTTCTTTTCATATGTTCCCAGGCAGCTCTTTTTCCTTTCGTTGAAAATGGGATGTTTTATTTTGTACCAGCATGTTAACCTTTCCTTTTACGTTTTCCCTACTAAGTTTAGATACATTAAAGCACAGCTTTTTTTCATCTTTCAAGTGTATCTTTTGTTAATATCAATTGATTACTAAAATATTTTGTTGAAAATAATTTTATTTTTAATTAACTATGGGTCACCTTTAAAACAGTAATATAATAATTTCCATTTTAACTTTTGAGTTGATAATTTATGCTACATTTGCTTTTTCCATTAAACACGGAACAGAGCAGTCAACTCAAAAACAAATTCCAAAAGAATTTGACAGGATATAAAAATGGTTTTTGAAGTTTATTGGAAAGGAATCCCTTAAGCTAGGATCACAGCCTTAGGTGATTGTGAGGAAGATGGCTAGCCCAGAAGGAGCCCAGCCAGAGCAGTAATGAAAGGGTTGTTTTTCTATCTTTTGACGGACTGGAGTGGAAGAATGAAAAATATTTACCAGAGACAAATAATTGGGGTAGATCTACCTGGAACATATTTAGAATCTACTTTTGATCTTTCAGGCCTATGGAGTTTGCTCAAAGTTGTGGAGTAGTAATAGCTATCACTTAAAACATTTTTGAAATTATATTATAGTTCTTATGCATTTGTAATCATAATTCTAAAATGATAATTTTTTAAATGTTAAGTTTTTTCATATTAGTCAAGTATTATGTTGGTATGGTAGAAACACTACAGGTCAGAAGTACAAACAATTTTATGATTTCCTCCTTCTGCCATATTCTGGCTTGATGACCTTGGATTTTTTACTTAATGTAAGTACAATTCCCTCTACTGAAGAAAAAGATTTAGGACCAGCTGCTGCCATTCATAACTGATAGGGTCATTATGTTGATTATCATTATGTGAATTCAATGAAATATATTTTTGAAATGCTTGAAAAAACTATAAACTTTCATAGAAATGTAAGGTGGTAATACTGTTGCCATTATTATTATCATCATAAGTGTAAAATGAGAGACTTGAGTTTCTAAATCATTTTTAACTTCTGAACTATTGATATGTATCATTTTTAACAAACATTTCAAAACAGCAGTAATGTAAGCATCAATAATAGTTTCTTGATCAATGAAAAAGAATATTATGTAAATCCCATGAGTTTTGATTTGTGTACATTATTTTGAAAAATTGATTTAAAAGCTGTCTTTGAAAATGGATGACATTTACAGCAGCTTCCTATGAATTCTTCATGATTTTAGTACTCTTGAAAGTGACAGATTGACAGCACCAGTTACTGTTTAGCTCTAGGAAAAGGCATCAGCAATTAAAACTTCTAAAGGTCTTGGTGAAGTGCCACCTCACAACACAAAAGGATGGTGGTTTGGTCTCCACAGGCTGTTTAATTCCGCAGGGACTCCCAGAAAGGGCCTCATTTGCACTAGTGGTTTTCATGTCACAATCCATTAAGAGTTCAAATGGAGTCTGCTGATTTGCCTTATGGGCTGTGGAACAATACTGTAGAGCAAGACAGAGCAGAAACAAGCCCTGGAATGGGAAAGCTTATATCAAGTCAGGTTGGATGGGTGGGGATCAGCCACGTGACCTCTACGAGAGACTAGTATACAGACCGGAGAGGTGGCACACTTTTTCTATAAAGTTCCAACTGGTAAGTATTTTCAACTTTGTAGGTAACATACAGCTTCTGTCTCATATTATGGTGGGGGAGGGGGGAGTGGTTGTGTGTGTGTGTGTGTTTTACAACCCTTTAAAAATCTAAAACTTATTTTTAATGAGGGGGCCCTAAAAAATCATGTCATGGATTGAATTTGGCCCACTGGCTTAGTTTGTGGACCCCTGTTATATACAAACAAAGACATTTGTCCATGTCAGTCATGACAGTGACTCTCAGAATATGCTCTACCTTACTCCAGCTTCTTCAAACTTTCTCAAAGTTTTGCTCATAGTTCCATACAATGTAATAATTAGAACTTTATACCTCTGGCTTTCTAAATTTCCCTTTCTAAAAAGGAACATTACATACCAGCGAAAAAATTAAAACCTAACTGTGATTGTTAATATTAACTGTTAACTTGATCGGATTGAAGGATTCAAAGTATTGTTCCTGGGTGTGTCTGTGAGGGTGTTGCCAAAGGAGATTAACATTTGAGTCAGTGGACTGGGAGAGGCGGACCCACCCCCAATCTGGGTAGGTGCCATCTAATCAGCTGCCAGGGAGGCTAGAATAAAGCAGGCAGAAGTAAGTAGAATGGGCAGACTTGCTGAGTCTTCCAGCCTTTGTGTTTCTTCCATGCCGGATGCTTCCTGCCCTCGAACATCAGACTCCAAGTTCTTCAGCTTTTGGACTCTTGGACTTACACCAGTGGTTTGCCAGGGGCTCTCAGACCTTTGGCCACAGACTGAAGGCTGCACTGTTGGCTTTCCTGCTTCTGAGGTTTTGGGACTCAGACTGATCCACCACTGGCCTCCATGCCCCTCAACTTGCAGACGGCCTATGTGGGACTTTACCGTGTGATTGTGTGAGTCAGTTCTCCCTAATAAACTCCCTTTCATATATACACATATCCTTTTATTTCTGTCCCTCTAGAGAACTCTGACTAATACACTAATGTTTGCCGGTTATCTAAATGTATCCATTCTATTCTTTTTATTCCTCATTCTATCCCTGTCCTGTGTCTCAGGTGAGGCATAAAAGCCAAACAAGTCCATGCCTGTAATCCCAGCACTTTGGGAGGCCAAGGCAGATGGATTGCTTGAGTACAGGAATTCGAGAACAGTCTGTGCAACGTGATAAAACCCCGTCTCTACAAAAAATACAAAAGAATTAGCCGGGTGTGATGGTGCATCCCTGTGGTCCTAGCTATTCCGTAGTCCAAGGTGGGAGGATCATCTGGCCCCAAGTAGCGGAGGTTGTAGTGAGCCAGCCGAGATGGCACCACTGGCCTCCATCCTGGAAAACAGAGTGAGATCCTATCTCAAAAAAAAAAAAAAGTAAAAGCAAAACAAGTCACATGCAACTGTAAATATTCCAGGCACTCCTCCAGAGCCCTTTGCCTTTGCCCTCCACTGGAGCCTGGAGTGTGTTTCCTTTCCGTAAGTCCTGAATCTGAAACATTGCTTTCCACACCTGAAGCTCCTTTGTCTCTCATGTTTTGGCTTTTGGCCCTTGTGCCTTGGGCTGTCCTCCTGTGACTTATTTGACTTCCCTGGATTTCACATGCCCTAAAGTTTTAAATGAGACCCAAATTATAGAATCCATTTTACTGAGAAACATGAGAATTAAATGAGATAATCCAAGTCTAGCACATGGGTATTGAAAATCAGTATTTATCAATAGAGTGAGCAGTAAAGGGAAAGAACTTCTGGGTTCTAAATGTATGACAAAAGAGTGGTAGAGAAGTTGGGGGTTTTTCTACATTTTTTCCTCCTTTCTTGGGGTACGAGACCAGAGGAAGACAGAAAAATGATTATTTTCATAATTATTCAGAGAGTGAATCCAACCTCTAGCTCTATTATTCATATTAGTCACAACGAGTTCTATACAAAGCATAGAAATGCTTTGCTTTGTTATCTAAGGAGTATAAATTCGGACTTTTAAAGCAGTTGGGGAACAGTAACGGCACTGTACTTTTGTTTAAAAGGTTTTGTTCTTTCTCAGACTGTCATAAAGACTTTTTCTTCTTTACCCAGCCCAAACTCCTTAGAATGGCACAAAAACAACCTCAGCACCTATTCTTTGCCACTTTCCTGTCCTACCCTTCTTTCCACATGGACCCTGTAGTCTCCTAATGCCTACCGTCACTCTATGATCCCTTATGCCTCTTGCATGTCCTCATTTTCACGTGCATTTTCTCTTGCACATTCTCATCTTCACGTGAAATGCTTTTCTTTATTAGGTAATGATGTTTATCAGCAATGCTGTGAAGCCCCACCTACCATCCCTTCTGAATCCAGACTGACTTGGTTTTTCTTCCCTCTATGTTCAAAAAAACCTTTTGTGCAAATCTATGTGAACGTTTTATTCACTGTTCTGAAATTATCTGTTAAGCATATTTGTCTCTCCTTCTAGATTGACGGCATATCCTGGACAGGAGTCTTGTTTTATGCATCAGAAATCTCTGGCATCCAGTAGGGTGTCTGTTGAACTCAGTAGTCTGTTGAATAGACTAATGAGCTCTTCATGAATTGTTTAGAATTTTCTGGCAATGATTTTGCAATTTTTGTTAACCTCATGTCTAACTATAGATGCGAATTCATGTGAGTTCTGGGATTCTATGTCTCTAATCATGTTTATAATGCTCTTTCTGGTCAGAGCAGTAGACTCTTTGTATTGAGTATTCTGATAGAAACATCACAACTTAAAAGATCTGGATTTATAGAATTCTGATGTGCTAACACCGTTAATCTATTTAGAAAACATTTGTTGTGAATCAAATATGTGGTAGAGCTAGAAACAAAATAACATGTTTTTTTTCCCCCCCAGGAAGCTCTCAGGGGAGAGAAAGAGGCAGAGAAAAGTCAAAAATCCAGTGTGATAAAAGCCATCATGCCTGCAAGCACAGGTGCTATGGTAACAAATTGAAAGGACATATAAGCCAAATTAAATAAACAAATCATGGGAAGATATTGTCCCTTCTTCTGACATGACACATAAAGTTAGCTGCTTTTCTGTGGTTCCAGAAAATCATGGGAAAACCTTCTAAGAGAAGTCATCAAACAGGGGTTCTCTAGCTGACTTTCTCCCTTTTCCACTAGAAAGGTGACAAGAGATCACTCCTTCAAAAATCTTTGGACAGGATCCTGTTGCTCACTCCTCAGTGGTCCTTCATGAAAAACGTGGTCAATTAGTTCTTTAATGTGTACAGGCAATCTTACAACAATTCAGGAAAACTTGGAAAATAAGCTGTATGCAAAGTGTCTGTAAGATGTACCCAGAGGTCTAGGTTTTACAATCATTGTTAACTTCCCTTTTTATTTTCCACTACTGCTTATTCAAAGGCTATTATTTTCAGCTATTGTAGTCTTTAGCAAAACAAAATGTATTCTTTACTTGTTGGTTAGAGATGCTTCTCTTAAAGCCAACAGACTCAAATGTCATTGGTGGCATTTTGGGTTCCGCTTGTAAAACCACCCTCTACTTGGCTTTGTCCTGTCTGGGTAAGTGTCGGCTCTCTGAACAGATTCCTCCAGATGACTTGATTTCAAAGGTTTTCTTCCACTCATCCATCTTTGTCTGTGATGCAGGACTATATTTTCTCCTAATCTAAAAGGTTCTTCTGAATCTCTATTTGTCATTCTCTCTCTCTCTCTTTTTTTCTTTTTTTTCTAGTAGATCCAAGCTCCTTCATTCATAGCTTATCCTTCAGGGCCTTTTGTTTCCATGAAAAGCTACAATGTGTATTATTTTGAGATTTAGATTGATGCTTCTACATCTTTATTAGTAAGGAATTTTTCTACCCTCACTTGATGACTCTGAATCTTAGGTCCAGGCCCCATAAACTCCTTTTGAATAATCTACTTAAACATGACTATCCTTATCTCTTCTGACACCTATATGTATATAACCATTAGTGCAACTGTTACTTTGTTTTATTAGGTTATATCAAGCCCAGGTGATTGGGAGTTAGGGACATTTGCTCATTAGGTGGATACAAGCATTCTTCTAGATGTAACCCTAAAGTGGCAGACATGGCCAGGCACAGTGGCTCATCCCTGTAATCCCAGCACTTTGGGAGGCCAAGGCGGGTGGATCACGAGGTCAGGAGACTGATACCATCCTGGCTAACATGGTGAAACCCTGTCTCTACTAAAAATACAAAAAAAAAAAAAAAATAGTTAGCTAGGTGTGGCGGTGGGCACCTGTAGTCCCAGCTACTTGGAAGGCGGAGGCAGGAGAATCACGTGAACCCGAGAGGCACACCTTGCAGTGAGCTGAGATTGTGCCACTGCACTCCAGCCTGGGCAACAGAGTGAGACTCTGTCTCAAAAAAAAAAAAAAAAAAAAATTAGCCGGGTGTGGTGGTGTGCGCCTGTAATCCCAGCTACTCAGGAGGCTGAGGCAGGAGAATCACGTGAACCGGAGAGGCGGAGGTTGCAGTGAGCC
>NW_012102155.1:2824471-2857311 GCF_000951045.1 Mandrillus leucophaeus
AAAAAAAAAAAAAAAATGTGGCAGACATAACCTAAATAACCCCCAATATGCATGCTTTTATATAATCCCTCCCATAAGTGCAGGAAAAACTTGTGACTCTCATCTACTTGATGAAATATGACAAAGGTGAAAGGACAGTCACTCCCAGAGTTGTGTTACAATATATACAACTCCATCTTAATAGACTGGAGGGATCCTCTTTCTGGCTTAGAAGAATTAAGCTGAGGTGTTGTGGAAGAGTCTGTGAGAGGGTCATGTGGTGAGAAACTGCGGGCAGCCTTAGAAGTTGAGAGTGGCTTCCAGCTGACCACCAGCAAGGAAAGGGGAACTTCAGTACTACACCCACAAGGAACTGAATACTTGTGGTGTAGGTAGGAAGCACATGAGCTAGGAAGAGGACCCCAAACTTCTGAAAGGAACAAAGCCTGGCTGACACATTGCCAATAGCCTTGTGAGACCCCAAACAGAGAATAAAGTTAAGCCATGTGTGATTCCTGGCCCATGGGAACTGAGAGATAATATATCTATGTTGTTTTAAGTCTTTAAGTTGGTGGTAATTTGCTATGCAAGATAAAAACTAGTACATTAAATTGGTTTTGCACAACTCAGCCTCACACTCATTTGAGCCTATCTGACAACCTAATACATAATTCTCAAAATGTTCTGTCAAAATCATGCTAATAACTTTGAAACAGCACACTTCCTATGTGCCTTGTTAGATATTACATGGAATAGAAGATGAAGTGAACGTCCTGATATATATATAGCTTACAGTCATAAAGTGAAGAAGTATCCAAAAACAGCAACAAAAGAGAATTGATTCTATGGTACATGTTAAAGTCATCCAGAATGCCAGAAAAGGAAAGGATTCGAGGATTTTACAGAGCAGAACACCAACTCCAAAAGTCTCCATCCCCAATACCAACAATAAGGAGAAAATGAGATATATAATATGTGCTCTTTAAGAATTTATAAGATTATAAGATCAGTATAATACCTAACCATACTGAGCTATTATGAATACATGGAAATTAGATAATATGTGAAAATCCCTAGCGTAGTAACTGGCATAGTATATGTATAATCAAAATAAGCTGAATGAGATGAAGCCCTAATTTATATTTATAATGTTACTACCCTCTGCAAGTAGCAGAAGGCTGCCCAAACAACCTCTCCAATATCTGGCCCTTGGAGACTAATCAATCGCAAAGAGAATTACATAATGTAATGGTATCTTGGTAGCTGTCTCATGTCTTTCATCCCAAAAAGCTGATCATAGATACTCTCCAAGCCCTCTATGGCTCCCTGCAACTTGCAGTAATACACAAAATTGAATACTCTCATAGTGAATGGCAACTCCTCAGCAAGCTCACATTTTCTCCTTTCTGTTGGAGGAAATGTGGGCTTACTGAGAAGCAGCCATTCAACATGAAGAGGGTTTCTCATGATTCCAGACAGTATTTGGAAGCACAGGAGGCAAGCATAATGATCCAGAGCAATTCTAGATTATTAAGGGGAATGGACCCTCAAGAGCCACTCTCTTTTTTCTCCACTCATTTGAAAAGCCGAGTAAACTTGTGTTGCAGAGTACTTCCAAAAGAGAAGTCCTTCTTGCAAGAGATATTAATTTGTGATCAATAAAGCTAAAGGGCCTCTTACAGAATGCCTCAGTGGGATTCAATAGGTAAATCTATGTGCCACTTTCATTTCCTGTCAGTAAATAGTGTAGTAAAGCCACCACGTGCTACGTACACCCTATGCAAAGAAAATGTTCCATTTCTCATCCTTTTTTCTTTACTTGGTGAATGGTCTCTTTAAAGTCTCAATTTAAATGCCTCCAATGTCTGAGAAATCTTTTCTGACTCCTCAAGGCAATAATTACCTTATTTACTTTCATACAATACCCTGCTTATATCTCATCTTGTATTTCACTTATCACTGAATGTTTATCCTAATATTATAAAGTCCTTTGTGATAGAGACAACATGAGTGATATAGATTTTATATTTATGTCCTAACCTACGACCTGGCTCATCATAGAAATTCAACATCTGTTTGGCCAACAAACAAAATAATCTATACAAAATGTATCCAAATACAGGAAGAATTCCCCAAATGTCAGAGATTTAGTCAGCATCACAGAAGTGGTAAACCTCAAAGATAATTAGTTTGCTTTCAAAACTTAGCATTGATCAGCAATCCTCTTACCCCAACCACCAGCTGTCATAGAAAACAACCTAGCACATTTCATAACAAAATAGTTCTTTTGAGGCATGTTTACTATATAATGGAATCTCTACAAATATGATGGTTTAGAATTGTGTTCTCATAAAATAAATAGGACAAGAAATAAAGAACTGCAATATTTCAACAACCCAAGTTAATGGCCCAGACTCCTTTTATTACTACACATACAGAGAATCATCACTGTGAGTGCTGTGGAAAGAGAACCTCAGGAGATCTGATGCCAAAACAGGTCAGCTGGCCAATGTTTCAGCTTCGATGTTTTGCAGTACCCTTAACTAGTTCAGAGAGGGTCTAATAATACCAGTTATTTAGCACTCAGTGTGTCCAAAAGCTCTTTACAACACTAAATAATCCATCATCTCCAAACTCCCTGCGAGAGCAGTAAGAATTATCATTCAGCCTTTACAGATGGAATATTTGAAATGTAAAATAGCATATACAAGGCCAGACAGGAACTCAGCACCATGATTAAATAAAAATTCTGAGTTCCCAACATCCATGCCTTGGCAAAGGAATTTGTCACATTGCCTTTTTATATATAGAGCATGGAAACCCAGGGGGGATGCATAAGAAAGAACTCTGAATTTTAAAGCAATATGGAAATATTTAATTCAGGCTGAAGTTAATAGGTAATCAGCTCAATTCCTCCCCCTCTTGCCTGTGAGTAGCTAGCTGTCAGACTGGCAATTTAGGTGACTTGGAAAAACCTATACAGGCTGAATACTGACAGAGGTGGGAACAAGAAAAATTAAGGGACAACGAGGACTTACATCCTGTCATCTATGCCTTCAGAGAACTTAAAAAAGAAGTATTAGTGCTAGCAAGGCATGCACCTGCTTTGGGTTATTCTCTACACAGAATAGAGTTTCATGACCCATGGCAGAATTTTATAACCGATTTAAGGAAGTTGTTCAACCAGAGAGGTCTTCTTTGCTCTGGGCTCCTTGATTCACATTTCTTGTAGCATGTGCTTACATCACCCTGGCTGGATTTAATGACCAATCAATGAAAAACTAGGTGTGTCCCACAAATCAGCACTAGGCAAGGATTTGCATCTTGCCTGCTTCACAGAAGTCAAAGTTAAGTTTATAAATTCATTGTATAGGAATCTGAGTCTTGACAGCCAAGACAGAGTATAACCCCAGGAAGTAATTTATCTCCCCACCGACATACTGTAGCTTTAATAACTGATAACGGAGTTGTGGGATAAGCAGGGCATTGGTCATAAATGGAAGGTTCTAGTCTGGTGTTCCTCATTTAGGTGCTTTTTCACCTTTGGTGGCTTCTGATGTCATGAAATGAGATACAGTCACTACCTGCTAAGGGGCAGATTGAAGAGGGGTGAGAGGACGTCTCAGTGACTATCTGCTCAGGTGATTTGCAACATCAGAAGCCAGAAACTGGACTTTCCCAGGAATCTCTCTCTCACCTGCCTGTTTGCTTGATACACCATTACAGTTGCTCCACTACAGTTGCTCGAGAAGAAATGGCTGAAATGGAGCTGTTGCCTCTAGCTGACCAGAAATGGAATGCTCGTGTGACCATCTGACCTTTTCTGACAGATAAGACATGGTAATAAAAATAAGAATATGCTTCTCATGTCTGAGTGTGATATAATTTGCATAGCATTTTCAGACATTTCTGAAGGAGATCCTCCCTATAGCCCTGGGAGGGAATTGTAATTCGGATGAGGTTTTTTTTCCGTTTTTGTTTTTTTTTTAGATGACAGAACTTAAGCCCATTGTGCTTCTGTGATTTTCCCAGATTAACACAGGTATTAAGTGGTTGAGTCATTTCCAAGCATTTTTGCACAATTAGTTATTTGTCCTGTCCTTGTCTCCCTGTCCCCAAACCAAAGCAACTTATGTTTATTCAAATGAGGTAGAGATCTAGATGACCTTCCGGGACCCTTCCAATGACAGGTATCAGTCACCATATTAATAGCAATATATCTCTCAGAACTAGCCCAAGGATTTAGTAGATGTCCAAATTACTTTGGAAGGAGCAATAATTATAGTCTTCTAGTGGGAACCAGAGAATCACACTCCAAGAAGATTACAAATGGTCATAACTTATGTGTTTATTTCAGTCTCTTGTGCCAAGAGCTAGGAGCTTACAATCCAATAGGGAAGACAGATGCTAAATGAAGAAGTGCACAATGCCTTAATTCCTACAGCGCTATTTAATGGATGACAATACTCCCCTGGATACCAGCTAATATATGTCAAACTTCTTATCAATAAACAAATCACAGGTTGTTAAAAGAAAGTCAAGGCAGAAAATAAAGCCAGTTTTGTAGACCATGATTTTTACTATTTGTGGAGTTGATAGAAGAAAAAAAGGAGAGTCTGTAAACTACAGAAAAAAAATACAGCTGAAAAAAAAACCCAGTGGTCTTCTTGCTAGTCACCCCTTAAAGAAGTAGAGATTTTTCCAGACCCTTCTGTCACTCTGGGCAGGTGACCGACTTATAACTCAGGTGTGCATTTGCCTGCTTAAATCCGCCACAGTTCTAAACAGCTTGCCATGCTCTATATATAGAGATGACTTCACCCTCTGTTGGAATGCAGCAGCTGTTCAGCAGTGCACACTGATATGCTACAGAGACTTAGGCCATATCTAATTGAACACTTCAATACTGCAGAGATAGGTGCCTTGGAAATATTTAGATAAAATACCTTTGGCCAGATGGAAGCTGGCCAGGATACCAGCATAAAATCTTCATCTCACAGGACTGCTAGTGAGTCTTGGCGGGGGGCTCCATGGAGGGAGGTGGCATCAAGAGAGATGCCAGTCTGTCCTATCCACCCCCTGCGCTGTAAACATGACACAAAGAATAGCAGGAAATAGGAGAAATTAGAATTTTGCTACTTCCTCCTCCTCCTCCCCTTGGCAGACCAAACAGAGCCTACCCTCTGTGAAAACAATCTGAATGTTAATGGTGCCTCCATGTCAGGAAGCTTCCCAGTCCTAAGATTCCCCCACAAGACCGTCCCCTCCCCTAGAGGCCAGATTTCCAGCCCTGGAAATTGGTCGGCAGGTATAGAATCACTGGTACTTTTTCAACATTTATTTGCCTAGGATTCATTGCTAATCTTGCTGGGAGAAGCAACCAACTATCATAGTTAACTGGGAACTGGCCAGAAAGCACTTCTGGCTTTGCTACCCATGGTCCACATGACTCCAGCAAGCCTGTGTTGTGCTGGATCTCACTTCTCCCATCTGTAAACTTTAGAGATTGGCAGATTTAACTTCAATGTGTCTTCCAGCTCTAAAAGAACCTGTGCGTATCTTTCACAACACAACTCCCTCCTCCATTCTTTTCTCTTAGAAGGTAAGGAAAAGAAAAAAAAAAAAAAAACATTAGCAGATGATAATGAAAACATCTTGCATTTGCATGTAATCTATTGTTTAGATTAATATATCCACCTTTAAGCCAAAGTAAGTGCTATTATTTTCATTTAGAAGAATCAACAGAAGCACAGAGAAAATGAGTGGTTTGCCCAAATCAAGCAATTAGAAAGTACATTTGAACTGGGTCTCTGTCTTGTCAATGATGAAGGGATCATTAACATACTAATGCAATTGCCTCTCTGGATGTGTCATTTATACGGACTCGGGAAAAACATCGAGGTTAGGAATAATAAGTGTCTAGCTTTGGGTCTGATCTGTGCTTGGATTTAGGGGTTTGGAAGTAAAAGGCACAGTGTGGCCCTCCAGGTTCACAGGGCAGTAGGGGCACTGGCCTAGTTAACCAATGCTGCCTGCCATACAGTGTGGTAAAACATTGAATACGGCATCAAACTTATATTTGTAGCTTTAAAGGGCTGAAGTCAGGGGAGGCTTTGCAGAAATGTGTATGTGCTACCCAGGCAGAAAAGGATAGTGGAGCAGTGAGCAGATAGTGAAGAAAGTGCTGGGTAGGGAGGTTCTACAAACAAATCCTGTGTGAGCGACTGGAGTTTAGAATGTGTGTAATAAATAATGGGCCTTTCACATAGCAAGATACACAACAATCGAATATTTGAACATCCAGGTGGAAAAGTTTATTGGCAGCTGGATATGAGAGTCTGATGCTCAGAGTTGAGGATGAGGTATAAATACAAAAGCCATTGAGCCTCAATTTTTGATTGTATTTTTCTCTCTCCATTTCAAATATTTCCGTTTCTCTGAAGTGACTGAAAACACAGCAGTGCAAATGACAACCATTTCTGGACAGAGTCACTAGGGTGTCTGCAGTTTGAAGAAAGAAAGCCTTGGGAAACGTTGTACCTTTGAGCCAGGAGTTTGTGTATGTGCAATTATTGCTTAGAGGACATAAATCTAAGTTCAACAATTGTGATCTAGAGGAAGGAGGATGGGGAAGAGAGTAAGAGACAAGGAAAACTAAGTTAAGGTGGAGCAAAACCCACCTAGTGAGTGCTCAGGAGGTTTTACAGAAACGCAGAAGTGAGTATAATCGTTTGTGCCCAGTCAGTAGCACCCAATAAGTTTCACAGAAGCTCAGAAGAAACTCAGGGGTCAGGTGTTGCTGTTCCATTGTTTTTAAATGAAGTGGTTGCTCAAGATACTTCTAGAAATTTATTTTTAAAGCTTAACACTAACAGAAAACATTTCAAAACGCGGTAAAAATTACAATTACTTTTTTAAATATAGGAGAAAACCTTTCAAAGTAGAGAAAATATTATGGTTGACCATTCCACTGCTCTAAACCAAAAACGAAGTTATAAGGCTTCTCAGTAACTTGTTTCACATTCCACACATCACCCAGTAAACTATTATCCAAAGAAACAGGAGAATATTACAGAATAAAAAACCTGAGAAATGGGAAATAACTATGTGTGAATGTTGAGGGACACTCAGAAAAGCAAAACCCAATGGATTTAAAGGAAAACATAATGGGTTTAATTATATTTAAAAGGTCTATTCTATTGCTATATACACTAGAGGAGAGTGGATGTTTATTCTCTCCACCAGATATTGCCATGATTTTAGGTAAGACAAAAATAACTCAGATATGGATTTTTCTGCTATTGGAAATATATTGTGTTGGCATATCCTCACGTATTATCTTTAAATCCTCACCAAACACTGTGTAGTGGATACTATCAGTTCCATTTTAAAGTCCAGGAAAAAACTCAGGAAGGTGAATTGTTTTATTGAAGTCCTAGTATATGTTAGAATCCAGATTTGATTCCAGGCCACTGACTCAATAGCCACCTGGCTACTGCCTACTTTTGTAGGCAATGAATTTTTTTCTCAGTTAAAGAATTCAAAAGAGGAAGAAATTTTGCAACACATTGAAATTATATAAAATTCAAATTTCAGTGTTCATAAATAAAGTGTTTTAGAACACAGCTGCTCTCATTTTTTATATATTGTCAATTGCTGCTTTTGCACAAGGGCAGAGTTGAGTCGTTGTGACAGATAACGAACAATACACAAAAGAAACAATGTAAATAACCATTTTCAAGGCTCAACCAAATGTAAGGCTCAATAAATGCAACATTATTAGTCTTTTATTTTTTAAGAAAATACTTGGACTATCATGATAACGACAAAAAAGAGATTCCACACCTAAAACCTAGTCATATGTTGTTATAGGAGGTAAGTACCTCCCAAAAGACCCATAGACAAAAATATAGCTTTATTTATTTTATTTTATTTATTTATTTTTGAGACGGAGTCTTTCTCTGTCACCCAAGCTGGAATGCAGTGGCATGATCTCTGCTCACTGCAACCTCCGCTCCCAGGTTCAAGCAATTCTCCTTCATCAGCCTCCTGAGTAAATGGGATTACAGGTGCCCGCCACCACGCCCAGCTGATTTTTGTATTTTTAATAGAGACAGGGTTTCACCATGTTGGTCAGGCTGGTCTCGAACCCCTGAACTCATGATCTGCCCGCCTCGGATTCCCAAAGTGCTGGGATTACAGGCGTGAGCCACCGTGCCTGGCCGAAAATACAGCATTTCCTATATTAAGAGAGTAGATTAGACAGATTCACTATAGCTATATTTTATGACATTATACCAACCAAATATTCAGAGTCTTAATTTCTCCAAGAAATAAAACTGTGATGCCTGGTCCAAACTTGAATAAGCACATGGAAACATTAAGACCCAGATTAGTTGCAAATGTTAAAATCTTAGAACTCCTTTTATTTAGTATAATATATAATATATATTTTATTTAATATAAAATATATTATATATATAAAACAAACATTTATAATTTTATACTCAAGTATTTCTTTAGGCAAGGTGCCAGTTTATGGAATGCCTGCTGTGCCATGCTAAGGAGTTTGGTTTTATCTGAGGGTGATGGGGGGCTACTGAAGACTTTCAAATATAGGAGTAATATGGGGGTTCTCATAAATAAAGGCTCAGCTGATGAACAGTAGTCCAAGAAGGCCATCAGTGTATAGATAGAGGGAGAATAAAATGACAACAAAGAAAGGGGATTAGAAATTTCAAGATAAGTGATTTAATTGCCATGGCAAATGCAACAAAATCCCCTATAAATCAAGGATTTAAAAATATCCATGGATTGGTCAGTTAGAAGGTTATTGGAGACTCAGCAAGGCAAGGTTCAGAGGAGTGGTAAGGCCAAACATTAGACTGAAATAAACTGAAGAGTGAATTAGAAGAAATTATAGACTGTTCTTATCAGAGATTTGGAGGAACAGAGCAGAGAAATAGAACAGTTGCTTAATGAAGATGCAAACACAGTACTTGTGTTTGTTTGTTTGTTTATTTCTTTTCCCTTTTGGGGGTAAGAAATGCTCAAACATGTTTATTGGCTGAGGAGAATGAACAGGGGTGGGGAGGTGAGAGTGGGGGAAAATGAAAGCTATTAATTGAAGAAGCTGAATATCTAATGGAGCAAATCTTGCCAGGAGTGAGAGGAGATGTGGCCTCAGACACAGTCAGGTTTGGATTTAAACAAAAAGTGAGGCATCTTTTCTCCTGGTACTGAGAGGAAGGCAATGATTTCGATGGCAGATATAAAGTAGCTTGTGGAGTTATATGTAAGAAAGATTTGGGGGATATTATAGCTATGACCTTGGTTTTCTAGATGGAGGAGGCAAGGTAATTAGCTAAGTATGAAAAGGTAGGGGTTGAATAAGGATTTTAATAGACCAGTGATTTTTATAAAGTGTGGATACCCCAAATGTAGAGACAGGTATTTCCTTTCTCTATTTTCCTATTACTGTCATTTAAGAATGATAGAAGCACCTCTAGAATCTGCAAATAAATATTTGTTCCCACTCTATCTGATACTTCATGATGGCTTTCTTTTGTTTTGCATTTTTCTTGTATTATTTCCCACATTCTACTCGTTATATATTGTTGTTCTGCAGATTAGATAACTTTGAAGAAATATTCTGTGCACCTGATTCATCTACCAACCTCAATCATTGTTTAATTCTCCCTGGACTTTCTGTTTTGGATTATCTTCATTTTACAAGTACCTTTCTGTGGTTACAGATTTCTTTTTTCTTTTTTTCTGTTTTATGTGAGATTCGTTTTAAGGACTTTGTTTTTAAGATCTTATCATGGAAAAAAAGATTTTCATTTTTGACATTATACTGACCTCTAGAGTAGAAAATGTTGAATATCACCAACAAAGGAAAATAGCATGATAAGTGGCATGGAAAAGGCTTGTTTTTAAAACTCCAATAATTCTCATTAGGGGAGTACTCATTTAGAGGCACATTCTTTTACTTGAATACATAATTAAAATAAATAATTGTATTTTCATACATGGCATCACAGGAAAAAATGTGAAGAGACTCTATATAGTCTTAGCCACAGTATAATACTTTTGGAACAAGATGGGCTGAGAAGTCATAACATTCTATTTCAAATTTATATGATGATCTTTCTTTAAAGAAAGTCAAGATCTTAAATAACAAAACACAGAAGAAAAATTGTCCATTTTTTTTAGACATATCAAGAAAAGTAGACAGATGGGGAGTTAGGAAGGTCAACAGGCATCAAGATTGAACACGAAAGAAAGTCAGAGAGTTAAAAATTAGATTGAAGAACATTTTTTTGCCACCATTCCTCCCTATTCCACAGCTTATAAGTAAAAAATTAAAGATCCAGAAGACTGTCTATAATTTGCAACTTGAATTTCCTGAATTCCAGTTCAGCGTCTTCATTGCATAATATAGCTTCTCCTACTAGGAAGACAAGTGATAGAAGAACCACCAAGTTTCTCATTGACAATAAGTGGTGGTCCTAATCACAAGGAAAAGGGACACCAGACATGGAACCTGAGCTTCCTGGCGCTCTGTGAAAACATCACTTTAAGATACTAGCACTGATCACAAGCTTTCTGTATTCAGTTGCCAGATAAAGCCCCCTTTCCTAGAAAGCCACCAGGCTATAAAGAGATTATGGAAGTGTCTGATACAGTACTTCTATACCAGATGCCTCTGAAATAGAACAGCAAATTCCAAGTACAGTTAGCCGACAGGGCCAGAAAACGTCATCTTAGCATACCAGGCATGTTCACATACTCTTCTAATTTAGGCTTCTCAACAATAAGGGAAAAAACCATAGATATCCCTTTTTTTAAACAAATAAATGTTCAGGGGAGTTAAATAATACAACTTCACACTCATGTGAAATAGCAGAACCAGCATCTGAACTCATGTTATCTCATTTTAAGCCCTATTTCCCAAACTTCCTTCAGCACTGAGTATTCCTCATTGACTTCACCACTTCACTACTTGGGCAAGGCTTATAACTAATGATGGTTTGTATGGAAGGGAGTTTTTCTTCATAAACAACTTTCGTATTTACTAGGTTTGAAACTAGCCTTTAGAAGAACTCATAAACCACTGGGTTATAAATTGGTCTTGATGAGATAAAGAAATGATTACCAATATTAAGTCATTTCCCATAGGTATACCCCAAGGCTGTTCCAGAAGCTTGGCAGTAGGCAGCTAGCCTTTGAAAATGGTGTCAGACTCAAAATGAGGCATAATATTGAAGCATATTTGATTTAAGTAGAATCCCAGACTAAGCCTCATTTTTCTGTCTCTCCAAACGTAAAATGCCCTGCCATTGATACCCATGCACTGAGGTTGTTCTCTATCATACATACATGTACATTTTGGAATCATTTATTTGCATTTTCAGATTGGGCAGCTATGCATGCAGGGCCAGGTCAGGCATGACCAGAAGTGGGTGATGTGTTTATTTTGACTCTCTACCACTTATATTTTCTATCCTTGTCTTTCATATTGATACCACCCAAGTTCTTAATAATAACCAATGCATTCTAATCTTGATCTCCAAAAGATAATCTCACAGAAGTTTCAATGTACACTAAAATGTAAATGGCAGACAACAATATCAACTTCTACTCACCCCAGAAGAATATATATTTTACAGGTATCAAGTCTTTACACTAAAGAGGAAAAATTCCATCATAGTGATTGTGGCTTTTCCTACAAAGATGACAAATCTTATTGCCATCTTCTACAATGTAGCCTCTTTCCCATTATCCTAACAAGGAGCAAAAACTCTATTCTCACCAAAAAAAAAGTCCAGAAGGAGAAAAAGTTTGTTTACTAAACTAAGAGTTAGAAGGAGGAGAAAGATAAGAAACCTCCATTCATCCTCTATGACTTTAGGAAAAAAAGAGAGCAACTTCATGTGTATTGAGTTTCCATTACATGTTATTCACTCTAATAACTCTCTTTTATGTACTATCTGACTTATCTCATTTCACTCATGAGTTTCTTAAAACTCAGGATAGATGTAATTTGTTACCATTGTAATTTTTAAGAAACATGCTTTCTCAGCACTATCTCCCAGTGTAGTGGCTCTTGATTCAAACTGCATGGGCTCAGTCTCAGCTATACTAATAACTAGCAGCATGCCTGTAGTCCAGGTATTTAACTCTGCTGAGCTCAATTTCCTTATTCGCCAGAAAGGTATGATAATAGTACCTACATTGTTAGGATTATTGTGAAGATTAATTGAAATAAACTACAGGAAATGCTTAGCACAGCAGCTCAATAGCTGTTCAGATATTATTGTCATTACTGACTAGGTCAGAGGTGGTCATTTTTGCTTCTTGCATGACAGCTCTGATTGAGAATTTCAGGAACATTGTGCTGAGAAGAATTCAGAGAAAGACCTCTGTAGAAAGAGTACTGTGCCTGATTTGTCCCTAAGAGCAGGATGGGCCTAAGGGAACCAAGTGTGCAGCAAATAGGCTATTCTGGACCTAGGCGAAAGCCAGCTCTCCTATGGGTCTTGCACAAAATGATGCTTTAAAAAAGAAATGAATGTTTAATGAAGTAAATAAATATGTGAATTAATGAGTCAACTTAAGGCCTGCCTAGCGTAGGTCTATATATTAGCTGAATTTAGTCTCAAATTTTGAGTCTACTTTCTCAGTTTTGTAGTCATAGCTCAACATAGGTGCTTTCTTTAAAATTTCAGGCGATCTCAGAGGAAATACATTAAAAGGCATTGAAAATATACAACATCTTTCTTGGTAGCTAAGGTAATAAGACAAATGGACTTCTATCTCTAAGACCCTATGACGCCAGGATTGGAGTATGTCCCAACTGGAGTTGTCCAACTTTGTGGCATGTCGGATGTGGCATTGTACAAAGAAGCAGAGACATGTAGTTCAACTTTAGAACTGGTAAACACATGGCACGTCCACAGTAAGTTTGGGTTGGAGTATTGAGTTTTCAACATAAAAATGAAAACCATCCTTCCTGGCCTTTGAGCTCTGTCCTTCACCTCTGAAAGGTTGCCAGGTTAGTTTTGGAAGCAGGCATACATTTCTAAAAAGAGAAAAATACCTTTACCACAAAAATAAATAACTTTCAGACTTATGATGTAAAGACCTTAGAATGAAATGACTTGAGAAAATAAGGGAAATTAGAAACGTCTCATGAACAACTTTGGAGAAAATTATTGAAAATGCTATAAAAAGAATCCAACAATAAATTAAGCTGTTTGAATTTTTAAAAAAATCAATGGACTACAGCTTTAGTTGCTCTTTTTATTTCTTCTTCTGAGACTAGGAAATACCAAACTATTTCATCTTTATTATTATTGCTTGTACTGTATCTATATACCTTGAAAAGAGGAGCCATGGTACAGGCTGAGGCTCAAGAGAAAAATGCAAAAAAATAAAGGGGGATGGAAATGACCTGTCTTGAAAAAGACTACACTTATACATTGAAATTGAACCTGAATACAGAGGATTAAATAAGGCCTTTTGTATGATTATGAGCCTCTCAAAATGGAAAATTATGAGTCATATTTTATATTAATTGAGAAGAGCATCTAGCAGGGCTCAGTGACTATCTTCGTCTATTTGTGATGCTATAACAAAGCACCACAGACTGGGTAATTTATAAACAATAGAAATTCTCACAGTTCTGGAGGCTGGGAAGTTCAAGACCACAGAGTCTGTATCTGGTGAGAGCCCTCTTGCTGAATCCTTGCGTGGCAGGTGGTGGAAAAGCAAGAGAGGATAAACACCGTATTGTCATATGGCAGAAGGGCAGAGGAGAGAGAGGCTACTCGCACAAATAGGAGAAGAATCCTCATGACTTAAACACTTTCTGAAGGGCCCCACCTTCTAACATTGTTGCTTTGGAAATTAAGTTTCCAACATATGAATTTTGGAGAACACATTATGACTGTAGCAATGAGTACTTTGGAGTCAAAAAGATTCAAAACTCATTTTTCAGAGAATATGTATGGCACTAGGTATCTGTAGAGCATACTTTGGGAATTACTGGCATATTGCTGCATGGGTATGATATTAAATGTTTAATGATATATGAGTATAAAACGACCACTACCTGTACACATTTTTTATGGCTTACAATGCAATATTGTGTGTTTTTATGCATTTAATTCTCCAAATTACCCTGTGAAGTCAGTATAACAATATTCACTTCAAAGATGTAGAAAGAAAACCCCAGAGAGGTGAAACAACTTTCCCAAAGTCTCACAAGTAATTATAGGCAGAACCAGGACTCAGGGTTAGAACTTTGGCTTTAAGTCTTATGCTATTTCCAGTAATAACAGCAGTAGACTAAACTGGAAAAGGTTTTGGCATACATATCAACTTTTTTTAGGAGTGTAACTATGTTATGGGCCCAGACTCATTAATCTCTCAATATTTCAGAGAAGCAGATAAGAAATTGTTGTATTCCCATTTTGCAGCAGTTGTTTTTCTGTTTCCCTTCACAGCGACCGCAAACAATATTTGCTATTTGTTAAATAATACAGTCTGCAGAACCAATTAAACCGAGCAATCCTTTTGCCCACTGCTATGGATTAAGCTGAAAGCCTCTGAGTGGCTGAGACAAGAAGTGGCCACATTGCTGCCTTACACTGATGTTGTCAACAACATTTACCTACTAAAGGGATGCAGCTCTGGCCTGCTTTAATTGCTTTAAGTCAAATCCTGTCTCTTGTTGTCATAGTTCTCTGGGAGAAGACAGATCCCTAGGCTAAGGTTTAAATGATTTTAATAAGAACAACAACTGCAATCCTTTAAAGATCAACAAAAAGGTGAAGATTTTTAGGAAAGTAAACCCAAACAAAATTGGTCCAAAAATATCTCAGAAGTCTGCAACTGATGACTACGGGTGTAACAAAAACTGGTCAGATTGATATTGTGAATATTTGGGCAAATTGCTTCACATCTTTGGACCTAGTTTATCATTTTTTAAAAAGAAGGCTATTGAATATATATTTAAAACAAAGTTTCTAATATCATCTTGCAGAACTATGAAGTGTAAGGGAAAGCATTTTTGGTGCCTAATAAATGTCAGGGCCTTCTGTTATGCATTTCCTAATATTTAAGGCTAATCATTTAAGGCTTTTGACACTGATTTTGAGCCTGTCTTAACTTGCATATGGGTTTTGTCCCCAACAGAAACTGGATGTAATAAAACACTGCTTGACTGGGGGGCAGGTACAGTTTTCAGAGGTGGTGATGACACTTTTTTTCATTCTTATTTTCAAAATAGAGACTGTAGCCTTCAAAAAGATTTTGTAATCCCTCACTGCTTTCCTTCTAAGATTCTTTGGGTCTCTGAAAGCCATGAGTGTTTGCATCTAAATAAGAATCTGGAGCTAGCCTGGAGATTCTGAAGCTTAAAGAATCAGTTTTCTTCTTTTGGGTCTGTAGGGGAACAGGGAGACCAGCAAAACTTTTGCAGAATGTTCTCTTCCCCTGATAGTGAAAAAAAAAAAAAAGCAGAAAAATTAGCAACATGATATTGAAATCTGAGCAATGACCTTTAGGAAATGTTAAAGGGATAGTGGCAGTGACTATGAAAAGAGAGTAGTTTTTGAACAGGGTTAAATTTCCCTCCAAATCATACTTTGAAATATGAAGTTAAAGCAGTAAGTTTTGTGATCACAAAATAAAAATTGCCAAGGGCGTATCATTCAAGGCTAAAAGTGCTGAGAACAGGAGAAAGTTTAAAATAGAATTATGTATTTCTTAGATGTCAAGATACATAAACTTCCTTATGATCACAGAGTTAGTGCTGTTTCAAAATGCTCCCAAAATGGATTCTGTATTATTTATTTTCCAAATTTAGAATTTGATATTTTTGCTAACTAAGCAATGAGGTTGTATGTGGAAATTTAAAAAAAAGACAGTTATGATTACACGTCTTGCTGTGGCACTTTAATCATATTTAATTCACTTTTCTAACAACAATTTAATATATTAGGAAATATTTCAAAATGTAAATATAGGTTTTATCAATTTGCAAAGCGATTGCTTGATGGTAATAGATTCTTCTTAAACATCAAGTCACGACATCTATCTCATTCCTGACTCAAGTTCCTGGTCTATTTTGGTGAATATACTATGTGTATTTAGGGTGGAAAAGTATATTCTGGAGTTGGCAGATTCTTGTTTTACAAATATCAACTAGATCAAGATAGCTAATAGTGTTGTTTAGATCCTATAAGTTTTACTAATATATTTTTGTAGTTGTTTGAAAATATTATTTTTATTACTCAAAAAGATCCCGTAAGATGAAAACAAAAATACCATGATATTAAAGGTCCTCACTGAAACCACATTTGGCAAAATGTCTACTCAAATTACATAGATTTACATAATTTTAATAACAATCATCAAAAAATTAAACACTGAATTCCCTTTACGCATTTTTTCTACAAATATGTTTTGTATAGTTTCTTTTTTTTTTTTTTCTTTTGGGACTTTCATTTTAGGTTCAGAGATACATGCACAGGTTTAGTCTATAGGTAAATTGCATGTTACAGGGATTTGGTACATGGATTATTTTTTCACCAAAAAATAATAAGCTTAGTGCCCAATAGATAGTTTTTCAGTCCTCACTCTCCTCCCATTCTCCACCCTCAAGTAGATCTCAGTGTCTGTTATTTTCTTCTTTGTGTCTATGTGTATTCAATGTTTAGCTTCCACTTATAAGTGACAACATGCAGTATTTGGTTTTCTGTCCTGATCAGTTTGCTCAGGATTATGACCTCCAGCTCCAACCATGTCACCACAGAGGACATGAATACTTTTTTTTTTTTTTTTTATGGTTGCGTGTTTCCCATTTGCTTGGTTGATTTTCTCCATCCCTTTATTTTGAGCCTATCCATGTTATTGCATGTGAGATGGATGCCTTGAAGACAACACACCAATGAATTTTGCTTCTTTATCCAGCTTGCGATGCTGTGCCTTTTAATTGATGCATTTAGCCCATTGCCATTTAAGGTTAATATTGATACATGCAGATTTAATCCTGTCATCTTGTTTTTAGCTGGTATTATACAGACTTGATTGTGTAGTTACTTTACAGTATCAATGGTCTATGTACTTGTGTGTTTTTGTGGTTGCTGGTAATGATCTTTCCATACACATTTAATACTCCCTTCACAACCTCATATAAGGCATATCTGATGGTAATTCTTTTATTATTTGCTTATCTGAAAAGGATCTTATTTCTCCTTTGCTTATGAAGCTTAGTTTGGCAGAATAAGAAATTCTTATTTGGATTTTATTTTCTTTAAAAATACTGAATCTAAGCTCTCAATCTCTTCTGCCTTGTAAGATTTCTGCTGAAAGGTCTGCTATTAGCTTGATGGGGTTGTCTTTGTAAGCAACCTGTCCCTTCTCTTTAGCTGCCTTTAACATTTTTTCTTTCATTTCAACCTTGGAGAATCAGGTGACTCTGTCTTGGCAATGATCGTCTTGTATAATATCTTGCAGGAGTTCTCTTCATTTCCTGGATTTGAATATTGGACTCTCTAGTGAGGTTGAGTAATTTTTCATTGACATTATCTTGAAATATGCTTTCCAAATTGCTTGCTCTCTCTCCCTCACTTTCAAGGATGCCAATGCTTCAGAGATTTGGTCTCTTTACATAATCTCATGTTTCTTGGAGGTTTTGTTTATTCTTTTTATATCCTTTTTTCTTTCTTTTTGTCGGACCGAGTTACTTTGGAGAACTGGTCTTCAAGCTCTGAGAGTCTTTCCTCAGCATGGTCTACCCTGCTGTTAATACTTGCAGTTGTATTGTGAAATTCTCAAAGTGAGATTTTCAGCTCTGTCACTCTATCACATCAGTTTGGCTCTTTCTTAAATGACCATTTCATCTTTCAGCTCCTGTATTGCATTATTGTATTCCTTAGTTTCATAGGATTGGGTTTCAGTTTTCTCCCAGATCTTGATCATCTTCATTCCTATCCATATTCTGAAGTCTATATCTGTCATTTCTGTCTTTTCAGCCTAGTTAAGAACCATCACTGAAGAACTGGAGTGATCATTTGGAGGTAAAAAGACACGCTGGCTTTTTGAGTTGCCAGAGTTTTTGCACTGGTTCTTTCTTACCTTTGATATTACTGTCCTTTGGATGGAGATTTTGGCTTTTATCTTCTTTGATGCCCTGGGAGTTTGATTGTGGCATATGATGGGTTCAGTCAACTGGCTTCATTTCTGGAAGATTTTAGAAAGCCAAGGCTCACTCGACACTGCTGGGCTGCATGTTTTAACTCTTGGGGCTTGGTACTGGGCCCCTGGCCTTGTTCTCTGGCCCCTCAAGGTTAGGAAGCTGCTGCACTGGAGAGGTTGAGCTGTTCTTGTCCTCTGGCCACCACACTCTGATGGGGAGGGGTGCTGGCCAAAGCATGTCACTGGAGTGGTGGCAGTGGGATCCATGCTGGCTCATGCATGCCAGCAGTCACAGCAATGTGGCAGGGTGCACACACGTTGACTTGGGCAGGGCGACTGTGGGAGCAGGGAGGTGGTGTTCTTGCACATATTTATGCCAGTGATGACAGCACAGCAAGGGCAGTACACTAGCAGAGATGGAGTTGCTTGTGTCCATGTGTGCATTCACACTGGCTGCATTGCTGGTGGTGGTGGTGGGGGTCGGAGGGGAGCAGTGTTGCCAGCATCTGTGCACAGAACCCGCATGTTAATGGCATGGGGAAGCAACAGGGTGGACTCATACAAGCACAGCGATGGAGGATGGCCATGAGCAAATGCATGTCAGTAAAGCATTATGGGAGGGCTGTGATGGGGTAAGGCTGTGGGTGAGCTGGTTCATGTAAGTGGGGCCTGGTCTGGTGGAGTTCTCTGATAATCAGGCACAGTCTGCCATTGAAGGAGCTATGATGAGGGTTCCTAGAAGCACCCCTGTTGGGTGTCCAAGGTTGCATTTCAAGCAAGCATGACCAGACTGGCTCCCCAAGAGAGGCCAGAAGGCAAGACAGTATCAGATCAGGCATCAGGCCTCATCTCATAAGCAAGACTTCCCTGCTTTGTCTAGCTCTAACAGTCATATTGAGGCTAAAGTATCCTGGAGAAGCATAGTGAGCCTTGGAGGATGGACGTCCTTGGCTGTGCTTCACTGCGGCTGTTCTCGCACCACTCTGGGCTCTGCACAGGCTGGAGTCCTGCCCATGTGACCTCTCTAAGCAGCTTTTCCTACCATCTCAAATGCCCATAGAGGTTGGGGGACCTACCAGAATGGGTCCATGGTGAGAGTGGGTCACTCCTCACCAGTAAACTCACCCTTTCCCCGGGAGTCTCTGAGGGTCAGGTACAAGTCCTGAGGCTCAGCCACAATATGCAGGGTTCCCAGCTTCCTCTCTCTTCAGCCCAGCATCTGCATCCTCTCTGCATCCACTCTTAATGTCTTCCATCAGAAGATCTGCTCAGAGGTGTGTTATAGTCTTTCCAATGTCCCGGTCTCTCAGTGGGTGATATTTCTCCTGGTACGTCTAGTCAGCAATCTTGGCAATTCTCCAAGGTTCTCTGATAAAACAAACAAACAACAACAACAACGACAAATATATGTATGTATATATGTATATTAGTTTCTAAGACAGGGAGAAATTTTTAAATGATCATCCAATTATTTATTTCTTCCTTTAATCCTGTTTTGCTTTATATGTTTTAAGGTTCTATTATTAGGTGTAGGTGTATACATATTCATGATTATTATATGTTCCAAATAGATTCACCTCTTAACATTATAAAATAATACTCTTTATATTATCAATACTTATATGTTAATAATACTTTGTCTTCAAGTCTATTTTATCTGACATTAATATAGTTTCACTAGTTTTCTTATGCTTACATTTTCTTATTACATGATATATCTTTTTCTAACAATTACTTTTAACTTGTTTATATTAATGTGCTTCTCTTTGTGATAGAATATAATTACATCTTCCTTTATTTCTAATAATCTCTGCCTTTTAATTAGAGTGTTTTTAATCAATATTTAATGGCATTATTGATTACATTAAATTCAGGTCTACCATTTTATTATTTGTTCACTGTGTATAACATTTCTCCCTCTTTCTTTCCCCATTCTTGTCTTCTTTTATTTGTAGTGTTTTAGAATTTAGCTTTTTAACTATATCTATTTGCTTTTTCTTTTCAAGTAGTTGCTCCAGGGATTACTATGTGCACTCTATTTTTCTCAGTCTACTTAGAGTATTAATATGTAGAAACCTTGCATATAAGTAAGTTCAATTATCCACACACCCTCCACTATGCTTTATGTAATTTTAACATCTGGGTTATCTCTAATTTGTCATCTGTTGTTTGCCTTTTTCTTTGCAATAAAGCCACATTTTTCTCACACACACATATGAGTAATTTTAGATTGTCTCCTGGAAGTTGTGAATGTTATGTTTTATAGACTCTATTGTATTACATTGTTTTAAGGACTATTGTTTTGTTTTAGGAGGCAATTCACTTAGAATCATATTATCAATTCTCACACCTGTGGTGGGTGGTGGCTCAGATATCAGATCAATTCTTTTTTTTTTTGAGATGGAGTCTGGCTCTGTCGCCCAGCCTGGAGTACAGTGGCCGGATCTCAGCTCACTGCAAGCTCCGCCTCCCGGGTTCACGCCATTCTCCTGCCTCAGCCTCCCCAGTAGTTGGGACTACAGGCGCCGCCACCTCGCCTGGCTAATTTTTTGTATTTTTTTTTGTTTTAGTAGAGACGGGGTTTCACCGGGTTAGCCAGGATGGTCTCGATCTCCTGACCTCGTGATCCGCCCGTCTCGGCCTCCCAAAGTATCAGATCAATTCTTAAATCTTTGGATGTACACTATTTTCAGTTTGTCATACACAACAGGTTCAATAGTCAGCCAGTGACAGGCTGAGTTAAACCATGAGACTTGGGGTTCAACTTCTCTGTGCCTCAGCTTTCTGAGTACCTTCCTTTATTCTCTGGTAGCCTGGGTTGTTTGATCTTCCTTGATGAGTACCTTTGGCCAGAAGGACTGGGTTCTCTATCACAGATTTGCATTTGTTTTTGCTTTCAAGGCAATGCCTGTGGCCACTCTTAGGGAAAACTCACAAAATCCAGGGAACTCATTATATGCCAGTCACTTGCTACAGGTTTCTACTCCAATCCAACGTCTATGACCACTGTTCAACCTCTAGAGTTCTATGTTAGATTTTAGTGTCATTGATTTGTTTTTCAAATTTGAAAACTGTTATTTGTAGAAGAAATTGACCTGTTAGGCACCCAGTCTTCCAAGGCAGAAGGCCAAATTCTCATTAATTTCTTTATTTCCCTTCCTCTTGAAGGAAAGGCCTGAGAATCATTTAACTCCAGTTACCCACTTCCAAAAGCATATGCTGCTAAGTCTTACATTTTAATTACCTTGATGTTTTAGACTCCACATTACATCATTCTTATTGTTTTATGCTTTCAGTATTAATTCAACTCCACAATACATCTTTCTTATTATTTTATACTTTCAATATTAGTTCACCTTTACTTTTTTATGTACTCTTCTTGATACACTATACTTCTTTCTATATTTCTGAGCTGTATCTTACATTATTTTCTTCTGCCTGAAAAAAATATTTTAGCATTTTCTTCAGTGATGGTACACTGAAAATTTTTCTCGTTTTTCTTTGTCAGAAAGTGTCTTTATTTTACTCTTACTCCTGAATAATATTTTCAAAAAGTTGTAGTTTTGCAATTATTTCATTTCACCAATTTGACAATACCATTTCTTTTCCTTCCTGTCTTTATTATTTCTGTTGAAAAGTTGGCTTTCATTCTAATTACTGTTCCCTGAAAATAATTTATTCATATAATCTATATTAATATTTTTTCTTTGAATTTAGCTTCAATACTGCTATGATCATAATCCTGAAGTGATTTTCTTTTAAATGTTCCTACTTGGGATTTGTAGGATTTGTAGGCTTCTAAGCTTGATGCTTTTCCTCAATTAAAAACAAATTCTTTATCATTATGTTCTCTAATATCATTTGTGTCCTATCCTCTCTTCTCTTTTATTTTGGGTTTAAATTATATATAAGCAGACCTACATACGATCTCTCTTTTTTCTCTTTTTATATTTTCTAGACTTATATATATATAATTTTGTTTTGTTATTAGAAATTTAACAAATTTCTAATTTGTTAAATTAATCTAGTTAATCTAGTTCTAATCTAGTTCACAAATTCTCTCTTGTCTGCTGTTAATTCCACCATTTGAGTTTTTCACTTTGGTGTTTAGGTTTCTCGGTTATAGAATTTCAATGTAGTTCTTTCCAGTTTCAAGCTTAAATTATTTTATTCCTGCCCTTAACTTCTTAATTTAGTAAGCATACTTATTTTAAAACCTGGAATTGACAACTTCCCCCAGTGAATCTGTTTCTATTCTTATCATTATTGATACTACTTTCCAGTCATGTTATTTTTACAGCTTATATAACTAGCATTTTGATTTCATGTTTTAAATATTGTATTTTCATTTTCAAAATGTCAGTCTTAATTTTAGATACAGAGGTACATGTACATATTTGTTACATGGGAATATTGCCTGATGCTGAAATTTGGAGTATGGATCCCGTCACCCTGGTAGTAAGCATAGTACTCATTGGGTATTTTTTGTAACCCAGCCCCTCTCCTTCCATCCTCTAGTAGTTCATAATATTTATTGTTTCCATACTTATGTCCATGTGTGCCAGTATTTTCAAAGCTTTGTAGATAGTTTGGGTAATAGAAACATTTTGTTTTTCCCAAAAGTATTTACATTATTATATTCAAAGTACCTAGCCATCTGGGATTACTCAAAGCTGAGATGCCCACAAAGCTGAACCGCAGTCCCTGAAGAAGCTGTCTTCTTCGGTATCACAGTTACTCTCTAGTGAGGTTCTTTAGAGTTCCATCTCAGTGTAAGGGAGATGCATCAGGGCTTTCACTGGTATGCCTTGCACCCATAGGCTTTCACTCTAGCCTTTAGGCTATCAAATGAGCCATCCATCTTTTTAGTCTGTCAGCTCCCCCGTAGATTTTTTTACTTACTCCCAGGGGAAATATAACTCAAATTCCTCTGATTTTCAATCTTTCCATGCATCCCAGCCTGGTAATTCCTCACCATTATGCTATCTCCCTATTGCTTTCAAGCAAAATTGTTTATATATTGACAAGTTTTTCATTTGACTTCCAGGGGATAGTTGGACCAAGTTACCTAATCTGCCATTATAGGAAGCAAAAATGTAAAGTTAAATATTTTTTTAAATTCATAGTATAAGAAGACAACTATTATTTAACTGTAATAATATTATTTGATGGGGTAATTACAGCAAGTTAGGGAAATAATCAAATACTACCTGCGATAGTAAAAATAATCAAATCTATGCACTTTACCAAAATTTTTAAATTAGCATATAGTATTTGCTATTTTTGTAAGAAAGGATATTTTTTCAAAGCATTATTTATAAATACTACAGAGTATTCTTTATTTAGACATATAATGACTTACCCTGCTGTATCCCTCTTTCACAATAAATATCCTTCTGCATAAATCATTATTATGTTTGCTAGTAGTTTGGATTTTCAGTTTTTCCTTTCATTTAGAAAAATGGCTCTTGTATTTATTTAATGTAACCAGCAAATATTCATTGCTTAGTTCTATTTTACTAATTTCTTTTATAAATATTATTATTCTGGTTTTCCACAAGTTTGACCTTTTTTTCTGACTTTCTATCTTAAATGCTCAGTACACATATTTCTACTGGCTTTCATGTTTTAAAAATGTGTTTCAGGCCACAGATATGTCATGGTTACAGTGTTATGTTGTTAATTTCTAATATAATTCATTATGTTATATACTATTTATTATGTTTTATTGTTAAATTTCTATATATTCTAGAACTATCATTATTTTACTCTTTTACCTGAGGGCAATTTACAATGACCACTTTTTCACATGATTCAAAAAAGTTTATAATTCTGACACTCCTGACTTATGACCACAGACAATGGGCATGAGATTTAAAATTATATTATAGAACAAAACTGTGTCATTTTGGTTTGATAGTAAATGTTTAATTTAACCTTTTCACTCTTAAATCCTATTTTATTTTGCTCTATTGTATTGCTTGCTCTGAAGAAAGTGGTTACCATGTTTTGAGTGAGCACATGGATGTGAGACCTACCCACAGTAAAATGAGAGGGCTTGGAAGCAGATCCCCCTACAACTGAGCTTGAGATGACTCCAGACCTGGCCAGCACCTCAATTATAACCTTGTCAGTAACGCTGAGACAGAACCATTCTCAGGGTTCTGTCTCACCACCCTGAACCGCCCCAGGTGGTTACAGTCTGTGAGAAAAATAAATGTTTGTTGCTTCAAGCCACTAAGTTTTGGAGTAATGTATTACACAAGAAAGAGATAACTAGTATACATCTCATTTCTTTTCTACCAATATTAAATAATTAATAAAATTTCAAGTGACAAGGTAACATATAGGAAAAAGAGAGTATGGCCAAACCAAGATGTTTAAAACAAAATTACAGTCAAGTCTCAATTGTGTATAAGTAAGGAAATAGGAAGTACTAATCTCTCCAGAGATGATGATAAGAAACCTAGCTATCTGACCCTGGGGTCAGGAAATAAAAATCTAATGTCGGGAATCAAAGAAGAGGAATGAAGTTAATGTATAGTTTAAGACTTCCCAAATGCAGTTCACGTGAACCAAATTCATGGCCACGGCCCCACCTTCACCATCTTACACCCAATTGAGTTGTATCACAGGAACGTCATTGGCTCACTTGCAGACTGCTGATTGAAATCTGCTCTGTCGTCAAGCTTCAGATTCATGGCAGAGCATTGTATTCCAATCTCTTTTATCCTTACATGTATTTAACACAAGGGATTATGATTTAAATTGAACCTAAAAGCTAAAATTTCTGTGACAGATATTTATTTAAAGCCAAATTAGAAATGCTATGCTCTATCAAACGCTTTGGGAAGAATCCTCAAGAGAATTACATTTTCTGCTATGTGCTTTATCTCTTTCACAATATAAAAGATGGGACTTTTCCTTTTGGAGTGTTTTAAGATCTCTGACATCTGGTTTAGAAAGTGATGAACGTGCAACTTCAGTAATATCTTGCTTTAGTCACAGGAAACATCAATAGACAGAACTACTCCTGTGATGTTCATACTAGTGCACTCTATCATAGCAACATTTTTGTTAAAATTTAGACTTGGTCCTGTCACTTGACTTGTGGAGAATGAGTTATCTTGTTCAAAAATCTTTGCCAACTATCAGTCATCATTAGTGAAAACATCTTTTTTCTGCCCTATTCTGTCTAATAATTCAATATACATACTTCCTTAATCACGTCTTTGTTGTATTTCCCCCCTTTATCGTCCTTTGCTCCAATTTTTCATTTTAGTATAGCTGTTCCAATTTCTGGTGCCTTTTGAAAAGTTGTCATAAAGCTTCCTCTCTCTCTGTTTTTATTCTCTGACCTTGGCAAACTGGAGGTCCTGAAACCTAAAACAGATATTTTTATTTCTGCTTCTAAAAAGACCACCTATGAATAACTATAAATGTATGATTATAAACAAGGGAGGCATTTGGGGAGACATCCCTTAGCAGATTCCTCTTATAAAGCAGTGCAGCATATTGCATAAGGGCTCTGGCTTTGGACACAGGTGGATCTGGGCTTACATTCTAGTTTTGCTATTTAACTGTGTGACCATGGGGAGAGTTCTCTATGTTCTCCGGGTATCAGGTTCCTTATATATTAAATGATATTTGGTTAGAATATTACTTTGGGTTTTAGATATAATGATGTATGTAAGGTGCTTTTTTAAAAGAGCTTGGAATATAATAAATGCTCAAAAACTATCAGCCCCACCTCTCCCAAGAAAGGTTGGTTTTGGTTATGCTATAATATCATAGGCATTTCTACAACAATGAGATAGATAACTTTTTCCTTTATTGGAAATAGAAGGAAGAAATTTAGCCTGTAAGACAATCATATTAAGAGAATTATGTGGCCTTTTTAACAGGGTTTACTTCAGGTCCGCAGCAGTATATGTGAGCACACTCTTGACTGATAAGAGATGTAAAAATCACCTCTTACGCCTGGTGCGGTGACTCATGCCTATAATCCTAGCCTTTTGGGAGGCCAAGAAAGGTGGATCACTTGAGGTCAGTAGTTCAAGATTAGCCTGGCCAACATGGTGAAACCGCCATCTCTACTAAAAATACAAAAAATTAGCCAGGTGTAGTGGTTCCTGCCTGTAATCCCAGCTACTCAGAAGGCTGAACCAGGAGAATCCCTGAACCCGGCCGGAGAAGTTGCAGTGAGCTGAGATCACACCATTGCACTCCAGCCTAGAGGACAAGAGTGAAACTTTATCCAAAAACAAACAAACAAACAACAAAAAAGCAAGTCTTATTAAGTTCCTGATCTATGTTAAGAAATGTATGACAGCCATTAGATAGAAAGATAGATGATGATGATGATGATAGATGATAAATGGACAGAAAGAAATAGAGTCATGAGATCACAGAATTTAAAAAATTAAGAAAACTTAAATAATTGGTAAAGCAACCCCTAATTTTACAGATGAAAGGAAAGATATGATGTTGAATTTACAAGATCACAATTGTCTTAGATTCCTTTCTCGTGTTATTTCCACTACACCAAAATGTTGACTACAGACGTTTCCATAGACTCTTGCAAATAGCACCAAAGAATTTATAATCATTTGCAACTATTTGTACAATGCAAAATATTTAAAGAATTTAAAATTGAAAGACCTCTTACAGAAGTTTATTGAAGATTGTTACTTTTTGATAAAGCAAAATATTTTGCCTAAACTAGATACACACCTGCATTTGAATCTATTTCATTGTCCTACCAGACAATAAATGGCCTTTGAAGGTAAAAATGGATTTACTACTTAAAATCATTCAAGCATATGCAGTCAGAACTGTTGAAAGCAGTAAGTGCAGTTATGAAGTAAAATTCCCAAAGTGTATAACCTTCTCTCATCCAGCATGTTAAGCCTTTGGCAAAGTTTATTAGCATTTTAGAAACACTAAAAGGAAAAAGAAAGTCTCCCTAATTTTAGAATAAACTAAAATATACTGAATACCAATGCTCCAGGGACTTTAAGAAACACTTTTGAAGGGGGAGGACACAGCCAGGTGGAACAGCTCCCACATAGGGCCTGAGACAGTTGGCGTGCTTTTAACAGATCTTCAGAGGGACAGTACTGAGAGTGGACAGAGGGAAGACCCAGAAGCTAGGCCGAAGGGAGAGAAAGCTGGAAAATCCACACAGGGCTACTGTGCACCAGAACTCATTTTTGGACCATAACAGTACCAGGGGAATGGGTGAGTTGAACTGGCAAGGAGCAACCTGTTCTTGCCACAGGCCTCTGGAACCCTGGAATGAGGAGACCCCTTGACCACCACTGACACATGAGTTGGCAGAGAGACCTGCTTAGAGAATTTGAAAAATTAAGAAAACTTAGAGAAGTAGTAGGGGCAGAAGCCAGCTGATGTGGAAATCAGAGGGTTTGGTGTGAGAACACATGCAGCAGAGCATGTCCAGGGACAGCCATCTTCTTAGGCTCAAGTTGCTCCCACTGAGACTTTAGCCCTAGGGGAACTGTTGGACCTGATCTCTGCAGGGTGGTCTTGCCCATCAGATGGGGCTGGTCAAATCTAAACACCCTTTGGTCTGCTGTCGTTTCCTGAGGCCCCTGCCTGGCCATGGCTGCTTGCAGGGCAGTCTTGGGCCTAAACAATAGCTTCTGTGCTGGGAGAGCATGACTGACCAGCTGGAGAACTTCAGAGAGGCGGCCCCTATGGTGGCACATGAGCCAACCTGCTCCCTCCCCGTAGTGCAGTTTCCACTGTGACCATGGTAACTCCCTACATTGCTTTGCTGGCACCTGTCTGCATAGGCAGGTTTGCTTTCCTTGCCCCACTCAGGCACAGGAGTTCAGTCTGCCCACCCTTTCCTTGCTGCCCTGCCATTGCAGGCAAAGATTTGCTGGGCAAAGAGCCAGCAAGCCTCACCCCCTTCCTTGTAACAACATTGCACAGAGAACAGCAGATCCTCCCACACCATGAGCAATCACTCCTGCTTGTGGGGCATAGAGAAAGCACCCAGACCTGAACTTGCCAGCACCTCACCCCAAGCCAACACCACCTCCAGCACAACTGTGTGCAGTTGCCAGCATGGGCCCCTGCCAACCCAGCTGCATTGCCTCTACCACTGTGGTACATGCCTGGAGGGAGGCAGGCACTCTGACACCCACTAGCACTCTACCATAGCTGCTGCACCTCAGCTCCCTCAGTGCAGTGAATTCCAAACCTCAAGGATCCAGATCCAGAGAACAAACTCGAGGTCCAATACAAGTCCCCCAGAGTTAGAGCACACAGTCCAGGAGTTGGGAGCTAAGGAATAGGCACCTAAAGTCTCTCAGAAAGAAAGCCAGTTGGATGAATCCACCTTCTACCACAATCAATCAAACCCTCAAGGTCACTAAATAGGATAAAAGAAATAAAAACCATTCGAAGGTCAGCAACCTCCAAGATCGAAGGTAGATAAGCTCTCAAAGATGAAAAAAGAATCAGCAAGATAACTCTGAAAACTCAAAATGCTGGAGTGCCTTCTTTCCTCCAAATGACTGCATCGCCTCTCCAGCAAGGGGTTTGAACTGAGCTGAGATGGCTGAAATGGCAGAAATAGAAATCAGAATATGGATAAGAAAAAAGATCATTGAGCTACAGGAGTATGTTGAAACCTAATGCAAAGAAGGTAAAAATTACAATAAAACAATGCAGGAGCTGACAGACAAAATAACTGGTAAAGAAAAGAATATAACAGACCCAACAGAGCTGCAAAACAGTACAAAAGTTGCATAATGTAATCACAAGTATCAATAGCAGAACAGAACAAGCAGAGAAAAGAATCTCAGGGCCTGAATACTGGCTTTCTGAAATAAGACAGCCTGACAAAAATACATAAAAAAGAATGAAAAGGAACCCACAAAGCCTCCAAGAAATATGAGATTATGTAAAGAGACCAAATCTTCAACTCATTGGTGTCCCTGAAGGAGATGGGGAGAATGCCAACTTGGAAAACATATTCCAGGATATCATCCATGAGACCTTCCCCAGCCTAGCTAGAGAGGCCAATATTCAACTTCAGGAAATACAGAGAACTCCAGTAAGTTACTTTACAAGAAGATCATCCCAAGACAAATAATTATCAAATACTCCAAAGTCAAAATGAAAGAAAAAATGTTAAAGACAGCTAGAGAGAAAGGTCAAGTCACCTTCAAAGAAAGCTCATTAGATTAACAGTCGACCTCTCAACAGAAACCCTACAAGCCAGAAGTGATTGGAAGCCAACATTCAACATTCTTAAAGAAGTTTCAACCCAGAATTTTATATCTGGCCAAACTAAGCTTCATACATGAAGGAAAAATAAGATTATTTCAGACACACAAGTGCTGCAGAATTTATTACCACTAGACCTGCCTCACAAGAGCCCCTGAAGGAAGCACTAAGTATGCAAAGGAAAGATATTACCAGCCACTACAAAAACACACTTATATACACAGACCAGTGACACTATAAAGATATCACATAAGTCTACAGAATAACCAGCTAACATGATGACAGAATCAAATTCACATCTATCAACACTAATCTTAACCGTATAAAACTAAATGCCACAATTAAAAGACACAGAGTGGCAAGCTGGATAAAGAACCAAGACCCATTAGTATGCTGTCTTCAAGAGACCCACCTCACATACAATGACATTCATAGGCTCAAAATAAAGGCATACAGAAGAATCTATCAAGCATATGGAAAACAGAAAAATCAGGGATTACAATCCTAGTTTCTGACAAAACAGACATTAACCTAACAAAAATTTTTAGAAAACAACACTTTGGGAGGTCAAGGTGGGCAGATCACAAGGTCAGGAGATTGAGACCATCCTGGCTAGCACGGTGAAACCCCGTCTCTACCAAAAATACAAAAAATTAGCCAGGCGTGGTGGTGGGTGCCTGTAGTCCCAGCTACTTGGGAGGCTGAGGCAGAAGAACGGTGTGAACCCAGGAGGCAGAGCTTGCAGTAAGCCGAGATGGCGCCACTGCTCTCCAGCCTGGGTGACAGAGCAAGACTCTGTCTAAAAAAAAAAAAAAAAAAAGACAAAACAACAAACACCAACAACAGCAACAAAAAAGACAAAGAAGGGCATTATATAATAGTAAAAAGTTCAATTCCACAAGAATATCTAACTATCCTAAATATATATGCACTCAACACAGAAGCACCCACCTAGATTTATAAAGCAAGTTCTTAGAGACCTTGAAAGAGACTTAGACTCCCACATAACAGTGGGAGACTTTAATATTCCACTGAAAATATTAGACAGATCATCAAGACAGAAAATTAACAGATATTCAGAACCAAAACTCCGTACTCAATCAAATGGGCCTGATAGATACCTGCAGAACTCTCCATCCAAAAACAACAAAATATACATTCTTTTCATCACTATATGGTACTTACTCTAATGTTAATAACATAATTGGAAGCAAAACACTCCTTATCAAATGCAAAAGAACTGAAATCGTAAAAATCTCTCAGACAACAGAGCAGTCAAATTAGAGATCATGACTAAGAAGTTCACTCAAAACTATACAATCTCATGAAAACTGAATAACCTGCCCCTGAAAGAATTTTGGGTAAATAATGAAGTTAAGGCAGGAATCACAAAGTTCTTTGAAACTAATGAGAGCAAAGATATAACACACTAGAATTTCTGGAACACAACTAAGACCCTGTTAAGAGGGAAATTTATAGTACTAAATGCCCACATCAAAAAGTTAGAAAGATCTCAAGTTAGCAAACTTACATCACAACTGAAAGAACTAGAGAACCAAGAGCAAACAAATCCCTAGGTCAGCAGAAGGCAAAAAGTAACCAAAATCATAACTGAAATGGAGGAGATTGAGACAAGAAAACACATTCAAAAGATCCAGGAATCCAGAGCTGCAGTTTTTTTTTTGTTTTGTTTTGTTTTTTTTTTAAGAAAAAACAGGGTAGATAGACCACTAGCCAGACTAATAACAAAAACAGAGAAGACTGAAGTAAACACAATCAAAAATGACAAGGGCCGTATTACCACTGTCCTCACAGATATACAAACAACCATCAGAGAATATTATGAACACATATATGCACAGGAACTAAACAATCTAGAAGAAATAAATTAATTCCTGGACACATAAAAGCTGCCAAGACTGAGCCAGCAAGAAATTTAACCCAAGAACAGAGCAATAACAAACACTGAAATTGAATTAGTAATAAAAGGCCTACCAACCAAAAAAGGCCTAGGATCAGATGGATTCACAGTTGAATTCTACCAGATGTACAAAGAAGAGCTGGTACCATTAATGCTGAAACTACTCCAAAAAATTGACAAGGAGGGACTCCTTTCTAACTCATTCCATGAGGCCAACATCATCCTGATACCAAAACTTGGCAGAGATACAACAAAAGAGAAACTACAGGCCAATATTATTGATAAACATTGCAGAAAAATTCCTTGACAAATTACTTGCAAACTGAATCATACAGAAGCACATCAAAAAGCGTATCCACCATGATCAAGTAGGCTTTATCCTTGAGATGCAAAATTGTTTAAACATTCGAACATCAATAAATATGATTCAAACTAAAGACAAAATCCATGTGATTTTCTCAATAAATACAAAAACGCTTTCAATAAAATTCAATCCTGCATTATGTTAAAAGCTCTCAATAAATTAGTTATTTAAGGAACATATCTCAGAATAAGAGCCATCTATGACAGGCTCACAGCCAACATCATATTAAATGAGCAAAAGCAGGAAGCATTCCTTTTGAAAACCTGCACAAGACAAGGATGCCCTCTCTCACCACTCTTATGCAACATAGTATTAGAAGTCCTGGCTAGGGAAATGAGGCGAGAGAAAGAAATAAAGCCCATCAAATAGGAAGAGAGGAAGTCAAACTATCCTTGTTTACAGATGACATAATCCTATATCTGGAAAACTTCATAGTCTTGGCTCAAAATTTTCTTAAGGTGATAAACAACTTCCTCAACATCTCAAGATACAAAATCAATATAAAAAAATCATTATCTTTCCTATACATCAGTGGCAAGCAAGCCAAGAGCCAAATCAGGAATGCAATTCCATTTACAATTGCCACAAAAAGAAAAAAATACCTAGGAATACAGTTAACCAGGGATATAAAAGATCTCTACATGGAGAGCCACAAAACATTGCTCAAAAGAATCAGATATGACAAACAAATGAAAAAATATTCCATGTTCATAGGTAGGAAGAATCAGTATCATTAAAATGGTCCTACTGCCCAAAGCAATTTATAGATTCAATGCTGTTCCTATTAAACTACCATTGAGAGGAGGAAGGAGAGGATCAGGAAAAATAACTAATGGATACTAGACTTAATATCTGGATGATGAAATAACCTGTATAACAAACTCCCATGACACAAGTTTACCTATATAACAAACACACACCTACCCCTTAACTGCAAAGGAATGCAACTCATCGCCAGCAACGGATCAAAGCTGGATGGAGAATGACTTTGACGAGATGAGAGAAGAAGCCTCCAGTCCATCAAACTTCTCAGAGCTAAAGGAGGAATTATGTACCCAGTGCAAAGAAACTAAAAATCTTGAAAAAAGAGTGGAAGAATTGATAACTAGA
>NW_012102155.1:2861766-2877619 GCF_000951045.1 Mandrillus leucophaeus
GGGAGGGATTGCATTGGGAGTTATACCTGATGTAAATGACGAGTTGATGGGTGCTGACGAGTTGATGGGTGCAGCACACCAACATGGCACAAATATAATACCTATGTAACAAACCTGCACGTTATGCACATGTACCCTAGAACTTAAAGTATAATAATAATAAAAATAATAATAATAATAATAATAAAAGTTAAAAAAATAGATGCTTTCATATACACCATCTTAATCTCAAGACTCTAAAAAGCTAGTGGAAATCTATTTAACTGTTGATGAAATTAACATTCACAAAATTAAGTTACTGATCTACAATCACATAAACATAAATATAAATCACATAAAATATTGATATAAATATAAATGAGAGAGCCAGGTCTCCAACCTGAGTCTCAATTCCAAATGCCATGCATTACACTGTAATTATTTCAGAAAGCCTCTTGAATTTTTGGTTTATGTGTTTGTTTTACCATGAAAAATCAATATTAAAGAATGTTCAGCAAAATGGAAACAAATTAAATATGATCCTATTACCTGGCATAACTTTTCTATTTTTCATGTGTTCCCCAATGAAATGTATCCAAAAACATTAATAATTTTATACATCTCTAATTTCAGTGTTTGCTAATTTTTATTAAGATTTTGACTTACTGAACATGCTACCATGATTTTACAGATGCTTTTTGCTATTTTCATGATTGTATAATATTTAATCACTTCATTGGGCAATGATTCATTGTAGTTTCCACTAATATTGGATAATTAATACAATAAAAAACAAATTTGTACATATAGCTTTTTAGTTTTGTTTCAACATTTCCTTATGCTACATTTCCACGAATTTAAGACTCTTGAATTAAGAGCAGATTTTCTGATGTCTTTTTATTGTATTGACGTATACTATAAAAAGTACAATCTTCCAAAAGGATTATATAAATTTACAGTGTATTATTGCATTTAGTGTTCATAACATCCCACAGTCACAAAGTTCTAGTGAACCCATGACTTGTGGAAATTTACTGAGATTCACAGTAAGTACAAGGTAAGTGTATTAGTCTGTTTTGTGTTGCTGTGACAGAATACCACAGATTGGGTAATCGATAAAGAACAGAAATTTATTAGCTCACCAGTCTGTAGGCTGGAAAGTCCAAACTCAAGGGCCCCTATCTAGCGAAAGTCCTCTTGATGAGTCCACCCCATGGTTGAAGGCAGAAGAGCAAGAGAGGGCAAGAGAGAGAGCAATAGGGAGTAAACCCACTTTCATGATAAGGAACTCAATCCTGTGATAATGGCATGGTTTATTCATGATCTAAACACCTCTTATAGGTCCTACCTCTTCATACTGCTACAATGACAGTTAAATTTCAACATAGGTTTTGGAAGGGACAAACATTCAAACTATCGCAGTTACCTTGTTAAGCTTCAACTAATTGGGGGTCCTAACAGTCCTCAGAGGCCACACTTTTCAATCACACCAGAACTTGTTTCTAATGTAGAAAGAAGGCAGTACCTTCTGAGAAAGATGGACCGACAGGTAATTCTGTCATATTTTTTCTTACTGGTGTTCCTTTCCTGTAATTGCCAACAATTTCACTGAAAATGAGAGTAAGAAAAGGAAAACAGGGCAACTTATAGTGCCTTTTTTTTTCAGTCCTTCCTTACTCATAAGTAAGCTAAATATAGTGTTGACAGAATGTGCAAGTGTCAAGAAATGAAATAAAAACAGCTAATTAAGGTTGTGCATGATTTCCACTCTTTGGGTGAGAATAAAAAAAAGTGCATGTATGAACTATGAAATACAAATTGTTCTAATTTGTGATTCTGCATATAAACCAAATGTTTTTATATTTGCATATAAAACTGGCATTTTGCAATTTAAATAGTAAAGTTCATGCTAATAATATAAAATTTTTTTTTTTTTTTTTACTTAGAGCAACATGAAATAGCAAATATGAAACACCATGGCAAGTCAAGAGAGAGACCACAGAATGGAAAAAAAAAAAAAAAAAAAGCTTTGTATTTTAGTACCTTAGTGGCACTTTTTTCCTGCTTTTGAACAAGGAGCTCCACATTTTCATTTTGTACTGAGCCCTGCAAATTATGTAGCTGGCCCTGTCTTTAAGTATTGAGAAACTGTTGAGAAACTGTCAAGTTTATAGTGGTGGATACACATTTTCAAACTTCTGATTTTAACTTAAAAGCTCAAATTTTACCATTGGCCACAAATACTGTCAGTTTTGTTCCTTGAAGTGACAAGCTCACTTCACCCTTTTGTGAGAAAATGTCTACCAAATTCCCAAGTCTGAATAACCAGTTTCCTTCAAGAAAAAAATAACGTTTCATGAAAAAAGGGGCCAGTTCAGTTCTCAACAATGCCACAGTCATACAACTACACTTTCAATGTAGCAAAAAAGCTTTATGCATACCTCCTACTTACACATAATATTAACAAGACATGTAACCAAAGATCAAGATTTAATAAAAATTCATAATTTTAATGCTCTTCCAAGACATTTGTAAGGAAAACTTGCTCTCTTTCTTTGTATGTGTTTGGCAGCAAAGAATACAATGTCCACCAGTATAGTTTTGATTTCTTTTTTCACATTGCCTTGATTCATGCTACATATATAGCAGTTTTCCTTACAATGGTATATGCATTATCCGTGCAAATGTCAACACAGCAAAAAATATAAATAATTTTTAGTATTATGAAAATAATTTTGATTTCATAGACCTCCAAAAAGGTTCTCAGAGGCCTCCAGATGTCCATAGGTCATACTTTGAGAATCACTACATTAGCTAATTCATTGTAACAGGGAAAATAAAATAAACCTAAGAAAAGTAATCTGTATTTAAAACAAAATTTTAAATGATGCTTTACTAATATGTAACATACAAATTGACACTGGTGTCATCATTTTTGCATGTCAAATGCTTATTAATCATATATGATAGATAAAATATCCCAGGGGAAGAGTAAGATTTCCTCAACCCCAAAATGTTGACAGATTACTCATTTGTTCTTTCATATTTTGATTTATCATGTCAAGTGAATTGCCAAAATTATGCATTTCTATTAATCCTCACAAAAGTGGTCACATGATTTTCAAATATTTCTGCAAGAAAACAAGGGACTACAAATAATAGAGCACAAGAAAATAAAAAGAAAATAAAAATAAAATGGTAAAACCAGCATTTCTACTCCTGAAGAGAGTTCTTTGTCGGTCACATTCTTAGGTAAAAATCAGCGATGAACTATAACAGCTATAACAAGAAGCCAGTCAAAAGTTTTGAAAATTATCAGAAGGATGATTTGATAATAAATGATGAATCCAACCCTAGAAAGTGTACACTGTAACTTGTACACACTTAAGACAGTAACACATATATACATAAATGGTTGTTAATAATTATCAAAAAAAAACTTATGCAAATAAAATGAAAAGGACTGTCAATGATGACTCCACTAGAAACTAAAGTTATTATTAATTTAGTTCTACACACATGAGATTGATAAAGAAGAAAGATGTGAGGGTGAAATTTATGTGTCAAGTTGACAGGGCTGAGGGACCCCCAGATATCTGGTATAATGTTATTTCTGAGTGTGTCTGTGAGAGTATTTCTGGAAGAGATTTGCATTTGAGTCAGTAAACTAAGTAAGGAAGATGCACTCTCACCAATGTAAGTGGGTATCATCCAATCCATTGAGGGCCCAAGTAGAACAACAATGCAGAGACAGAGGAAATTCTTTCACTCTCTTTTTGAGCTGGGAGCTCTTCTTAAGCCATCTTCTCTCACCCTTAGATATCATAGTTCCTGGATCTCCACCCTTCAGGCTCCAGAATTTATACCATCACTTCTCCTGCTTCTCTGGCCTTGGTGTGTCCAGAATTGGTTCATTCCAGTGGGTTCTTGGTCTCGCTGACTTCAAGAATGAAGGCGCGGGTCCTCCTGGTGAGTGTTACACTTCTTAAAGATGGTGTGTCTGGAGTCTGTTCCTTCAGATATTCAGATGTGTCTGGAGTTTCTTCCTTCTGGTGGGTTCATGGTCTTGCTGACTTCAGTAGTGAAGCCACAGACCTTCGCAGTGGGTGTGCTTGCTGTGAGCTCTTAAAATTGGTGCGTCCAGAGTTGTTTGTTCCTCCTGGGGGGTTTGTGGTCTGGCTGACTTCAGGAGTGAAGCTGCAGACCCTCATGGTGAGTGTTACAGCTCATAAAGGTAGTGCAGACCCAAAGAGTGAGCAGCAGCAAGATTTATTGTGAAGAGCAAAAGAACAAAACTTCCACAACATGGAAGGGGACCCAAGCGGGTTGCCACTACTAGCTCAAGTGGCCAGCTTTTATTCCCTTATTTGACCCCACCCACATCCTACTGATTGGTCCATTTTACAGGGTGCTGATTGGTCCATTTTACAGAAAGCTGATTGGTCTGCTTTACAGAGTGCTGATTGATGTGTTCACAAACATTTAGCTAGACACAGTACTGATTGGTGTGTTTTTACAGAGTGCTGATCAGTGCATTTACAAATCTTTAGCTAGACACAGAGTGCTGATTGGTGCATTTTTACAGAGTGCTGATTGGTGTGTTTACAATCCTTTAGCTAGACACAGAGTGCTGATTGGTACGTTTTTACGGAATGCTGATTGGTGCATTTACAATCCTCTAGCTAGACACAGAGCACTTGTTGGTGCATTTATAATCCTCTAGCTAGACAGAAAACTTCTCCAAGTGTCCACCCGACCCAGAAGCCCAACTGGCTTCACCGCTCATTGGGACTCAGACTGACTTATAACACTGAACTTTTTTGATCTCTAGTTTGCAGGTGGCATACTGTGAGATTTCTTGGTTTCAATAATCACATGAGCCAATTATCACAATAAATCTCCTCTTAAATATCTATATATGTCCTATTGGTTCTGTCTTTCTGGAGAACAGTAGCTAATACAGTAAAGTACTCTAAGTGAAAACTAACGAAAGGAAAACAAAAGACTGGTAAAATAATACTAATATTAGACAAAATAGATTAAAGAAAAATTATTAATACAGAAGTGTATAAAATTATAATAAAAAGCCCACAAGGAATATATAGTAATCATAGCTGTATATCATTGAAAACATATTCTTTAAATGTATGAAGCAAAATTAACATAATGGAGAAATGGACAAATCCACAAAGTAAAAAATAAATTAGATTTTCATATTCTCCTTCTGAAATTTGTAGATAAACCAGCTAAAAATAATTAAGGACCTAGAAAAAGTGACCTACACTATTAGTAAAAAAGTGTTTATAAATTTTACAATATCCAATAAAGTTAGATATATTTTTATTTTTCTGCCCCAGAATTACCAATTATGAGCATTCATTTAAATGTTATAATACAGAAAAAATGGAAACAAACTAAAGGTTGACTAAAAGGGAACATAATAGCATACATGCAACTATTAAAAATAGATATGTCATTACAATATTTTTAAGAAAAAAAGACAAGACAATGCATAAAATTTAATATGTGTATGTAAAAAATAGGCATGTACATATCCACAAAACATGTTTTAAAATAAGTTTACAAAACACTCACTGTAAACTGTTGAGAGTAGTAGCCCTTGAAAAAGAGTGAAGGGGAAATTTAAATTTTACTAACATACTTGTGTATTGTTCGAATATTTTAAGGCAAGAAAGTATTTAAATATTAATTATATAATAGAGATACAGAGAGACCAAGGGAGAAAACATGGACAGATCCCTAACTAACTTCAGGCTGCTGCAACAAGAACAGATAAGAAGCTCTGTACTGGCAAGAAAATGGGAAAATAGGTGTTTCTATAAACTGTGAAAGTGAAAATTAATATAATAGAAGGAAATTTGTCATAACTATTGATCTCTGATTTATGATGTAAATGTTTTCTGGTCAGTGGTTGCATGGCAAGCTATGATAAATCAAACTCAATTATTATAGAAACAAAAGTGGAAGTCACTTCATACAATACCAAAATTAATGTAATTTAAAGAAAATTTGTGCAACTATTAGGCATACATATGTTAAATTGTAAATGCATTTTGAGTGGGTAGGCTGGGAAACCATTATCCCAAGGAATGGAATGCCTCAGACCTAAAATATAAATCTGATGAAATTGGACTGATCATGCTTCTTATCCCAGTAAATCTTCCTTTAGCAACAATTACTCATTGCTGTGAAGAAATCCAAACAAATTCTAAAAAATGGGATTTTATTCTCAGTTGATTAGATGTACATGAATAACTTTGAGTTTAAGTAGTGTAGGAAGAGATAATTATTCACGGAAGCGTTTTCAACAAATGTGTACTAGGCAAACGGCAAATGTCTCTAATAAGAGTGGCAAAGAATGGCTGGCACTAAACTTAAAATATTCTTGTGAAGAAATACATTTTCCCCTGCGAAACACAACATGAAAACATTATCGAGAGTATGGCCACAGTGAGCCAGAGAAGAGAAAATTGTGATATCACAACAATGTTTACTTGGCCTCAATCCAGTATACTCCGGATTTAAAATGTGATAAACTGGCCATAAAGAGCTAGCGAATGAATCAGTCATTATTAGACCAAAATAATGGTGTAAGTTTATATTTAAAGACTATCTAGAGAATAATATTTTAAAAAGGAAGAATTTTGCAAAAAGAATTGAAGAGAATGAGAAAATGAAATAATTGTTTGTTTTTACATACAGGTCAGAAAAAAAGATTAACGAAAACAAGGCCTGAAAAAAAAAATAAATAAAAGAAGAAAATGAGACTTAGTACCCTTGCATAAGCAAAAGACAAATAAGCCCAAGTTTTAAAACACATTTATATACCAGTTATTAGCACCAGTAAGTACAGTAAAACATTGTGAAAACTAACCTGTAAAAAATAAACACTTTATTTTCTAAATAGAAACAATGTTAATTTAATCTCAGTATACAATTTAGAAAACAAAATTTGTGAGCTCTTAAAATGAAGATACTAAAAATAAAAAGTAATTATTAGAAAATGTATTTTATATTATCAACAAGATATGCTACATAACTCCATTTCAATGAAATAAATAGATTTTGATTTCATACATGATTGCTTTGGAAAAATCAGCTGATCACAAATCATTATTTGACTAAACTGGTCCTTTCTTAAAACCAAAGTAAGTGAATCAACTCAATAAAAGTAATCAAACTTTTTTCCTGCCATAAAAGAGGGCTACAATTAATGAATAAATAAGTGGTAAATTGATGAATGAATGGATGAAGGTAAACATATTTCAATTAAATATTAAATACAGATGTAGTCACCAAAAATATAATTTTTAAAGATAAAATGAGAAATAATAATGAATAATAAAAACAAAACTAACATTCTATAAAAATAACCCTCATATAACAACCAAAATATAATTTGAAATACATGGAAAGTACAGGACCTTGAGAAGGGAAGCAAATAAATAGACCAAACAAAATAATATTTTTTGCCAATACAAGAGGAAAGTATAGGGTATCACACACTAAAAAGACAAACAAGTGTTTAGTTAACTGAGGCCCATTTCTTCTTAAGTTCATTCAAACTAACTAAGAGGTAGAGCTGCTGATGCAGTAATTGATGAACACAGATTAAACAGGATTTTTAAGTAATGGGGCTGGTGCTGACAGCCCAGGATGATGGCTGAATATGACAGAAATGTCAAGGGAAAAAGATCAAATTTCTTGCATCTCTATACACTGGAATAGTTGGATGTTTTCTTCTCAGCATAAGGATGTTTAAATTGAGAATTTATTTCACAGATAGAAACATTACTCCTGTTTTATTCTGTCTGCATTACATTAGGAAGACTCTCTCACATAAAGCCAATTTTATGTTTTTAAATCTCAAGGCAATGAGCCTTAATTATTCCCGTAGTTTAACAATTTTAGAACAAATGTCATACAATAGTGTGTGACAGTGAGCTAGAAGCTGGTAAGTTAATGGGCAGCTGGCCTATTATCAAGGCAAGGAAATTCTTTGGCTGTGCGTCATTAGACTTTACCCTGCTCACTCCTTAGACGTTGTTGTTAACAAAACTCAGAGAAGCATGGAAGCTATGAAGCACATGCAGGGGAAATAGTTGTGATACAGTGTTGTCTTTTAAATTCCACTAGAAAAAATCATAAACACTATGATTACAGGCATGCAAAACGCATAAACATTTTTAAAAAGATTAAAGGAGAATATTTAAATATTAACAGATGGGTTGTACAACCGTTTTTCAGAATTTGCTAAATTTTTAGTTGGTTATATAGTTATTAAGTTTTAAAAATCATGTGTAAACACATTTAGATCTAAGATGGCTTAGACTGAAGACTACTTAGGCTTCATTAAAAAAACAACTGTATAACTTGAATTCTTGTCAAAGGGCTCAAATTTAAAAACAGAAAAAACTAAGTACATGTTTCCAATTATCTAATGATGTAGAATACCCTTACCAAACTATTACTTTACTTGCCTTAAATTTCTACCTTCAAATTGCCTATATTAGTCTAAATTTTAATATAAAATTAGTGTATAAAATTGTCTCTAATAAAATTGTCAACAAATTATAGTTGTTTTGTTTTGGTTTTGGCTTTACTCTTACAGTGAAGCTAGATATGCTAGCCAAGATGACAGGCATTATAGCTTCCATTCATATGGAGGCAATTAAAAGAATAAAATTTATAAAGTACTAGGAAACCACTTGAGTGCTAAACCATACAATGCCATAAGAGAATAAGACAGTATCAAAGCTTTTTTCACAAACCCTCTCCCCATAAACTTTGATAGAGAAGAACAAAGCTAAGTGCCAGGGAGATTATGTCCATCACCAACAGATGCCTATTCAGTTGTATATTAACATTTTCATCTCTCTATTTACATAATGGCCTGCCTGCTGGCTATGTTTGTGCTTATTTTTCTGAGATGTGTAACAAATATTATTAACTTTCTTATATATAGCAAGTTTTAAAAGGCAGTAAGAATACTGTCAGTTGTAGGAGGCAGTAGAGTATATTACTGATAGTGTTATTTTGATTTAGTAAACAGATTTCTGAATAGCCTATTTATAATAGAAGGGCCCAAATGTATAATAGGGTTACTAAATGCAAAGACAGTTAGAGAAAGGTAATATTTAAAAAAAAAATAGAGAAAGGTAAGATGTAGTTTTGGAAAACTGGAAGATATAAAAGAGAATATATAGCTAGGAGACAACTACATTCACACAGGAGTTGTGTAGTCTTCCTGTAGGAAGGAAAATTGAAGAAGGCGGCAATAAAAACAGAAAGGGAAACCTATCAAAAATTATACTGGGCTTTGTCATTAATTACAAGCATTTGAACTTTGAGGAGTACTAGTGGCCCAACTTGAAAGGAGGATGAGGACAAAAGGAACATTTTTAAGGACAAAAATGAGAAGTTTGGCTATAGTCACACTAAATTTTTACTTTTTAGGAAACTTCAAGAAAAGTTTTCTTGTGGGCAGTTTGAACTAAAAGTCTGGAGCCTGAAGGAAAGATTTGGCAAAGGATTAGGATTTGGGAACAATTGACTTATAGATGAAGATTTAAGACAGAAATAGAGGATAGCAGCTTCTACAAAATAAAGTTTGAGAATAGAGGGTCAAGAAACAAAGTTTGGAGATTTCCCATGGTTGAGAGATGGAAGAATAAAGGAGACTTGGTGATGGAGGGAAGATGAACCACAAGAGAAATTGGAATCAATCCACATCAGTGAGAGTAAGGGGAAGGAAAGGTTTGGAAAACAGTTGAAATTACCAACAGAATCAGAATAGCACTGAGATGTCAAAAAATAGGAGGACTGAGGAGAAGCTTTTAAATCTGATTATAAGAACATCATAACAAAATTGTAAATACTGGGTTCAATTCAATGGTAGAGGCAGAAGCAAGGGGAATGGGTGGTCAAAATGGATTTCGGTTGCTAAAAAGAATGATACAAGGTATATCAACAGCTACAAAGTACAACAAAATCTGTGAAAAGTCTGTATTTATTTAGATGAAAAGAAACAGATTTTTAATATATAAACACTGAGAGCAAGAAAAAGCAAAATAAAAATTGATGCTTCTAAACAGAGGAAGATAAGTATGAGCATAATGTCCTTCAGAAAGGCAGATGGGATCAGTACCAAGATTGTGAAAAAAAATGGTTAGCTTCAGATGGAAAGGGTCATTGAGACATAAAATCAAGGACCTATAAGGGGGCTTAGAAAAAGACTATGTTTTCAAAAACAAAACAAAACAAAAGACCAGAGAGTTGTCCAATATCGATAACAAAAAAGATAGAATTGAGGGACAAAGAAACATACCTGCCAAAAAGGGGTATAAAAAATCTGTCATGTAGCACTGATGAAATGCAAGTGCATTGACTCTTCAAGGACCAAATTCACATCTTGTTTCAGCTAGGAAAACAAGGAAAAGTATGATAGGGGATGAATATGTGCAAGGACAAAGGGAGAATTATAACAGGGCCTGAGTTCAGAGTAAGGTAAGAAATTCAGTGTGGTGGAATCATAAGACATGTGTCAGAACATGATGTACTCAGGGAAGAAACAAATGATACCTTCATTAAGAATGATTCTAGGCTAACAGTGAAAATCACTTTTGTTACTTCCACTAAAAAAGAACACCTTCTTTAAGAACTAAGTCACCTTATATGCCTTGAGATATAATTCCCATATTTCCTTACAAGGCAACCCCTTCACCTCCACCTCATATACTTGATGTGTACGTTGATGATAATTTAATGAAATTGAATCCTGGCAAAGCTGGTTGGGTGTCAAAGTACTTACACTATGCAGACGTTTCTTTGCCAGTGTTTGTCATCCAATGTAAATTGAAAACCTGGTTAAGTACTTATATAATAAGTAGAGTCAACCAACATAATTATGAGTCTTTTTCATTTCACAATTAAGAAATGGCCTTATTATAATTATTTGAAGAAGTGGTGTCCTTTATACTTTCCTTTTAAATACATAATAAAGCACCAAAGAGTCGTCTTCTGTGGGCAAAATCAATATTTTTAATTCTAACATACTAAAAGTAAAGTTGTTTTATTTTCTGTGACTATATCTGAAATTACTGATTGAAAATTTTTTGTGTGCAAAGTCTTTTGCCAATTTATTTATACATTCCTTCAACAACATTTTATTATGTACTTAAGTACCAAGAACCATGCTATGTGCCCAAGATTGTGATGAACGAAAACAAGCAATTCCTAGTCTCATAGAGCTCAGAGTTAAATAATAACACAAATAGATACAGAGGTAAGAAAAGTATAAGTGTTCTAGAGAAAAGAAAAATGGGATCCTATAAGAGTGTAACAATAATAACAAAAAATTTAATCTAGTCTGGAGCTTGGTGAAGGATTCCTGAGAAAAAGCAAATACCACTATAGAAGACTTAACTGTATGCTGCCAACTCATATTACCTTAAATGACACTCATAGACTCATAGATTGAAAGTGAATAGATGAAAAAAGGTATTTCATGCAAATGCAGACCAAAAGAAAGCAGAGATAGCTATACTTATTTCAGAAAAAATAGACTTTAGGCCAAAAACATAAAAATAACACAAAGAATGTCATTATTTAGTGATAAATGGATCATTTCATCAAGAGAATATGAGAATTGTAAATGTACATGCACCCAACATTAGAGCACCTAAATATATAAAGCTAACACTAAAAGATCTGAAGGGATGCAGGATATGACACAATAATATTATGGAATTTTAATACCCCACATTCAACAGCAGACATATCATCTGTCTGGTGTTGAAAGTCAGAAGAAAATATTGAACTTGAACTATATTTTAGACCAAATGGATCAAGCAGATATATACAAAACACTGCTCCCAACAGCAACGGAATACACATTCTTCTCAAGTGTGCTTAGAACCTTTCATAGAATAGATTATATGTTAGGCCATAAATTTAAGAAGGTCAAAATCATATCAACTATCTTTGCCGGCCATAATGGTATGAAACTAGAAATCAATAACAGAAAGAATCATGGAAGATTAACAAATATTAGGAATTAAATAATATGCTTCTCAACAACTATTGGATAAAAGAATAAATTAAAAGGAAAATTTAAAAACATGTTGAGACAAACAAATATGAACATGCAGCATATTAAAACTTATGGCATATAGCAAAAGTAGACTTAAGAGGAAAGTTTACAGCAATAACACCTGCATCCAAAAAAAAAAAATATCAGATAAACAACTTACTGTTACATCTTAAGAAATCAGGTAAAGAAGAACAAACTAAACCCAAAGATATCAGAAGAAAGGAAATAACAATATTGGGAGCAGAAAGAACTGAAGTAAGAGACTAGAACAACAATATGTAACATCAATGAAATTAAAAGTTGTTTCTTGAAAAGCTAAACAAACTTGACAAACAGCTAGACAAAAAAAAGAAGCAAGAATCAAGTAAACAAAATCATAAATGAAAAAGAAGACATTACAACTAATAAAAAAATACAAAGCAACTACTATGAACAACTATATGCCAAAAAAATCAGGCATTCTAGAAGTGGACAAACTCCTAGAAATATATAACCTATAAAGACTTAATTACGAAGAAATCTAATATCTGAACAAATCAACAGCAGTAAGAATACTGAATCTGTAATAAAAAGTTTTTAATCAAAGAAAAGCCCAAGACCAGATGGCTTCATGACTGAACAGTAAGAAACATTTAAAGAAGAGAAAGTACGAATCCTCCTTAATCTCTTCCAAAACATTGCAGAAGAGAAAGTACTTCCAAACTTCTTTTACAAATCATTATCACCCTGACATGTAACTCAGAAAAGAACACAATAAAAAATAAAAACTACAAGCCAATATCCCTGATAAACATAGATGCAAAAAACCACATGATCATCTCAATACACGCAGAAAGACAAATTTGACAAAATTCAATACCATTTTATTATAAAAACCTCTCAATAAATTAGGTATAGAAAAATTCCTCTCAACACAGTAAAGGCTATATATGACAAATCCACATCTAGCATCACATTCAATGGTGAAAAGTTGAAGATTTCTTCTCTAAGAGCATGAATAAGACACAGATGCCCACTTTCACTACTTCTATTCGATATAGTACTAGAAGTTCTAATCAGAGCATTGGCCAAGAAAACAAAATACATCCACATAGGAAGAAGTGAAATTGTCTCTGTTTGTTGATGACATGATCTTATATAGGGAAAATTCTAATGACTCTAACAAAAAACTGTTAGAACTGATAAAGGAATTTGGTAAAGTTGCAGGATATAAAATCAACCTATAAAAATAAGTAGCTTTTCTATCCACTACAAACAGACTATCTTAAAAAGAAATTAAGAAAACAATCTCATTTACAATACATTTACAATAGCATCAAGAATAAAATACTTAGGAGTAAGTATTTTAAAGAGGTGGAAAATTCATATACAGAAAACTATAAAACATTGATAAAAAGAAAAAGATACAAATAAATGGAAAGATATTCTATGTTCATGGATTGAAAGAATTAATATTGTTAAAATAGTAATACTACCGTAAGCAGTGTACACATCCAATGCAATCCCTGTCAAAATTTTAATGTCATTCTTCACAGAAATAGAAAAAACAATCCTAAAACTCATATGGAACCATAAAATTCCCCAATAGCCGAAGTCATCTTGAGCTAAAAGAAGAAAGTTGGAGTCATCAGACTACTGGATTTCAAAATATATTACAAAGCTCTAGTAACCAAAAAGCATGGCACTGGCCTAAAAACAGACACATGGATCAATGGAATAGAATACAGAGCCCAGAAAAAAAATTCCACATGTTTAAAAACTGAATGTCCACACATGGAAGAATAAATACAGACCCTTATCTCACTGTTTAAAAAAGTAGACTCAAAATCACTTACACATAAGCGCTGAAACTGTTAAACTACTAAGAGAAAACATAGAGGAAAAACTCTATGACATTGGTCTGCATTGCAATTTCTTGGGTACATTCCCCAAAACACAGGCAACAAAAGCAAAAATAAACTAGTAGGATTGCATCAAATTTAAAAACTTCTGCATACCAAAGCAAACAATGAACAGAAAAAGGGGATAATCCACAGACTGAGAGAAATATTTGTAAGTCATACATTGGATAAAGGGCTGATATCCAAAATGTCCAAAGAACTCAGAGTACTCAACAACAAGAAAATAATAACCCTATTAAAAAATGTGTAAAGGACTTGAAAAGACATTTCTCAAAAGAAGACATGAAAATGTCCAACAGATATATAACAAAATGCTCAACAAGTCTAATCAGAGAAATGCAAATTAAAATCACAATAAGATATCACCTCATAATTGTTTTCATGCTAGGGTCAGAGGAGTGGATGTTGAGTAAGAAAATAGATGTTAATAATCAAAGGGTACAAAGTTTCAGCTAGGCAGGAGGAATAAGTTCTGGTGACCTATTGGACAGCATGGTGACTGCAGTTAATAGTAATGTATTGTATATTTCAAAATAGCTAAAAGAATTTTGAATGTTTTCACCACAAAGAAATGATCAATATTTGTGGCAATGAATATGTTAATTATCCTGCTTTGATCATTCCACGACATACATATTAAAACATCATATTGTATCCCCTAAATGTATACAATTATTATATGTCAATAGAAAACAAAATAAAACTTTTTCTTAAGAGAAGTGTTATGAAATAAGAGAGATAAAATGGTAAACAGGTTTTATCTCGAAGAAGGAGCCAGATTACTTCCTGCCAGCAGAATCAGGGAAAGTTATCTTCATTTAAAAGTTACTGTAGCCACACTTTGTTGACTTTGTTCTCTCCAGGTTTTCATTCTTAATCAAGGAATGAATCTGTCCTCAAAATAAACCCAGAGAAGATCTCCCACCAGGACATAGAAAGCAGGAAGAGTTTTGTTTTGTTTTGTTTTTTTGGTGGTTCCCAAAAAGAAGGATGTTATATTGTTAGTAAGGGACCATATCAAATCATTGGTTTTAAACATTTTCTAAAAATATCTTGGCCTAGAGTAAATAAGAATGAGGCAGTGTAAAGCAAAAAAACACATAACTTTCTCAGGCTTATAAATAAGGGCTCAGAGCAAGAGAAGTTATTAAGAACCAAAAGAAGCAGTCCAGGCTTTCTTTTTCTTTTTCTTTTCTTTAAAAAAAAAAAACAGGGCAATTCTAGCACAAGGAAACATATTATCCTTTCATTCAGAGAATGACATAGAATGATATTCCTGTGTATGTATTTAATTTATTTTGCTTTCTTAATGTAGGCTCTCTCAGCATGCGGTTTCACATTTGTTTATGCTCATGTAGCCAACTGTGCGTTGCTACAAAAAGCAATCCTAGGTCTTAGGAAAAAAAAGAAGCAATTTTTTTTCTCCAAAATGTAAATTCCTAAACAATTTACTCTTCCCTAAAATATAAAATTTGAATGAAAATATTTCTTTTAACATTTTGTAAAAGGCTTGTAATAGTTATCACACAAGCAGCTAAACAAAACGGGGCTCTGTTTACAGATCAAATCACTGTAACAAGCTGAGCAGCAGAAATGTCAGCAATCGCTATCCTTTCATCTCCAGTCCTGTTTGTATGAGTTAAAAAAAAAAGTAGCAAATCAAACTAGTATCCAAAATCTCATAAAAGAAATCAAATGTGGTAGCCAAAATGATATAGATTCCTTTTTTGGATTCCTGGACAAGATGGCCAAATGGGAACAGCTCCAGTCTGCAGCTCTCAGCAAGACCAATGCAGAAGGTGAGAGATTTCTGCATTTCCAACTAAAGTACCTGGTTCATCTCATTGGGACTAGTTAGCAG
>NW_012102155.1:2877669-2882510 GCF_000951045.1 Mandrillus leucophaeus
TTGAAAAGACATTTCTCAAAAGAAGACATGAAAATGTCCAACAGATATATAACAAAATGCTCAACAAGTCTAATCAGAGAAATGCAAATTAAAATCACAATAAGATATCACCTCATAATTGTTTTCATGCTAGGGTCAGAGGAGTGGATGTTGAGTAAGAAAATAGATGTTAATAATCAAAGGGTACAAAGTTTCAGCTAGGCAGGAGGAATAAGTTCTGGTGACCTATTGGACAGCATGGTGACTGCAGTTAATAGTAATGTATTGTATATTTCAAAATAGCTAAAAGAATTTTGAATGTTTTCACCACAAAGAAATGATCAATATTTGTGGCAATGAATATGTTAATTATCCTGCTTTGATCATTCCACGACATACATATTAAAACATCATATTGTATCCCCTAAATGTATACAATTATTATATGTCAATAGAAAACAAAATAAAACTTTTTCTTAAGAGAAGTGTTATGAAATAAGAGAGATAAAATGGTAAACAGGTTTTATCTCGAAGAAGGAGCCAGATTACTTCCTGCCAGCAGAATCAGGGAAAGTTATCTTCATTTAAAAGTTACTGTAGCCACACTTTGTTGACTTTGTTCTCTCCAGGTTTTCATTCTTAATCAAGGAATGAATCTGTCCTCAAAATAAACCCAGAGAAGATCTCCCACCAGGACATAGAAAGCAGGAAGAGTTTTGTTTTGTTTTGTTTTTTTGGTGGTTCCCAAAAAGAAGGATGTTATATTGTTAGTAAGGGACCATATCAAATCATTGGTTTTAAACATTTTCTAAAAATATCTTGGCCTAGAGTAAATAAGAATGAGGCAGTGTAAAGCAAAAAAACACATAACTTTCTCAGGCTTATAAATAAGGGCTCAGAGCAAGAGAAGTTATTAAGAACCAAAAGAAGCAGTCCAGGCTTTCTTTTTCTTTTTCTTTTCTTTAAAAAAAAAAAACAGGGCAATTCTAGCACAAGGAAACATATTATCCTTTCATTCAGAGAATGACATAGAATGATATTCCTGTGTATGTATTTAATTTATTTTGCTTTCTTAATGTAGGCTCTCTCAGCATGCGGTTTCACATTTGTTTATGCTCATGTAGCCAACTGTGCGTTGCTACAAAAAGCAATCCTAGGTCTTAGGAAAAAAAAGAAGCAATTTTTTTTCTCCAAAATGTAAATTCCTAAACAATTTACTCTTCCCTAAAATATAAAATTTGAATGAAAATATTTCTTTTAACATTTTGTAAAAGGCTTGTAATAGTTATCACACAAGCAGCTAAACAAAACGGGGCTCTGTTTACAGATCAAATCACTGTAACAAGCTGAGCAGCAGAAATGTCAGCAATCGCTATCCTTTCATCTCCAGTCCTGTTTGTATGAGTTAAAAAAAAAAGTAGCAAATCAAACTAGTATCCAAAATCTCATAAAAGAAATCAAATGTGGTAGCCAAAATGATATAGATTCCTTTTTTGGATTCCTGGACAAGATGGCCAAATGGGAACAGCTCCAGTCTGCAGCTCTCAGCAAGACCAATGCAGAAGGTGAGAGATTTCTGCATTTCCAACTAAAGTACCTGGTTCATCTCATTGGGACTAGTTAGCAGCGGGTTCAGCCATGGAGGGCAAGCAGAAGCATGGTGGGGCATGCCTTACCCGGGAAGCACAAGGGGTCAGGGAACTCCCTCCCCTAGTCAAGGGAAGCCTTGAGGGACCCTGCCATGAGGGACATGGCTATCTGGCCCAGATAATACGCTTTTCCCATGGTCTTTGCAGCCTATAGACCAGAAGATTCCCTCGGGTGCCTATACCAACGGGCCCCTGGTTTCAAGTACAAAACTGGGTGGCCCTTTGGGCAGACACTAAGTTAGCTGCAGGATTCTTTTTGGACCCCAGTGGCACCTGGAATGCCAGCAAGACAGAACCCTTCACTCCCTGGAAAGGGGACTGAAGTCAGGGAGCCAAGAGGTCTTGTTCAGCGGATCCCACCCCGATGGAGCTCAGCAAGCTAAGATCCACTGGCTTGAAATTCTCACTGCCAGAACAGCAGTCTGAAGTTCGAGCTGGGTGGGGGGAGGGGCATCTGCCATTACTGAGGCTTGAGTAGGCTGTTTTCAGGGTGCAAACAAAGCTGCCAGGAAGTTTGGATTGGGTGGAGCCCACTGCAGCACCACAAAGCCTCTGTAGCCAGACTGCCTCTCTAGAGTCCTCCTCTCTGGGAAGGCCATCTCTGAAAGAAAGGCAGCAGCCCCAGTCAGGGGATTACAGATAAAACTCCTATCTCCCTCAGACAGAGCACCTGAGGGAAGGGGCAGCTGTGGGTGCAGCTTTAGCAGACTTAAATGTTTCTGCCTGCTGGCTCTGAACAGAGCAGCAGATCTCCCAGCATAGTGCTCAACCTCTGCTAAGGGACAGACTGCCTCCTCAAATGGGTGTCTGACCCCCATGCCTCCTGCCTGGGAGACACCTCCCAGCAGGGGTCGACAGATACCTCATACAGGAGAGCTCCAGCTGGCATCTGGTGGGTGCCCCTCTGGGACGAAGCTTCCAGAGGAAGGAGCAGGCAGCAACCTTTGCTGTTCAGTATCCTCCACTGCTGATACCCAGGCAAACAGGGTCTGGAGCATACCTCCAGCAAACTTCAGCAGACTTGCAGAAGAGGAGACTGACTATTAAAAGGAAAACTAAAAGGGAGAAAGCAATAGCATCAACATCAACAAAAAGGATCACCATGCAAAAACTCTGTCTGAAGGTCACCAACAGCAAAGACCAAAGGTAGATAAATCCACGAATATGAGGAAAACCCAGGTCAAAAAGGGTGAAAATTTCAAAAACCAGAATGACTCTTCTCCTCCAAAGGATCACAACTTCTCACCAGCAAGGGAGCAAAAGTGGACAGAGAATGAGTTTGATTAATTGACAGAAGTAGGCTTCAGAAGGTGGGTAATAACAAACTTCTCTGAGCTAAAGGAGCATGTTGTAATCCAATGCAAGGAAGCTAAGAATCTTGGAAAAAAGGTTAGAGGAATTGCTAACTAGAGTAACCAGTTTAGAAAAGAACATAAATAACCCAATGGAGCTGAAAAACACAACATGAGAATTTTATGAAGCATACACATGTATCAGTAGCCGAATTGATCAAGCAGAAGAAAGAATATCAGAGGTTGAAGATCAACTTAATGAAATAAAGTGTGAAGACAAGATTAGAGAACAAAGAATGAAAGGTATGAACAAAGCCTCCAAGAAATATGGGACTATGTGAAAAGACCAAACCTACATTTGATTGGTGTACCTGAAAGTGATGGAGAGAATAGAATCAAGTTGGAAAACACTATTCAGGATATTATCCAGGAGAACTTCCCTAACCTAGCAAGACAGGCCAACACTCAAATTCAGGAAATACAGAGAACATTACAAAGATATTCCATGAGAAGAGATATTCCAAGGCACACAATGGTCAGATTCACCAAGATTGAAATGAAGAAAAAAATGTTAAGGGAAGTCAAAGAGAAAGGCTGGGTTACTGACAAAGGGAAGCCCATCAGACTAACAGCAGATCTCTCTGCAGAAACCCTACAAGCCAGAAGAGACTGGGGACCAATATTCAACATTCTTAAGAAGAGAATCTTCAACCCAGAATTTCATATCCAGCCAAACTAAGCTTCATAAGTGAAGGAAAAATAAAATCCTTTACAGACAAGCAAATGTTGAGGGATTTTGTCACCACCAGGCCTGCCTTACAAGAGCTCGTGAAGGAAGCACTAAATATGCAAAGAAAAAACCAGTACCAGCCATTGCAAAAACAAACCAAAATGTAAAGACCATCAACACTATGAAGAAACTGCATCAATGGACAAAATAACTAATGGACAAAATAACTAATGGACAAAATAATTAGCTAGAATCATAATGAAAGGATCAAATTCACACATAACAATATTAACCATAAGCATAAATGGACTAAATGCCCCAGTTAAAAGCCTCAGATTGGCAAATTGGATAAAGAGTCAAGACCCATTGGTGTGCTATATTCAGGAGATCCATCTCATGTGCAAAGACATATATAGGCTCAAAATAAAGGAATGGAGGAAGATTTACCAAGCAAATCAAAAGCAAAAAACAAAAACAAAAGCAAGGGTTGCAATCTTAGTCTCTGATAAAATGACTTTAAACCAACAACAATAAAAAAAAAAAAAAGACAAAGAAAGACATTACATAATGGTAAAAGGATCAATGCAACAAGAAGAGCTAACGAGCTAACCATTCTAAATATATATGCACTCAATACAGGAGCAACCAGATCCATAAAGCAGCAATAAGTAAGTTCTTTGAAACCAATGAGAACAAAGACTCAACATACCAGAATCTATGGGACACAGCTAAAGCAGCGTTTAGTGGGAAATTTATAGCACTAAATGCCCACATCAGAAAGCAGGAAAGATCTGAAATTGACACCCTAACATCACAATCGAAAGAACTAGAGAAGCCAAGAGCAAATAAATTCAAAAGCTAGCAGAAGGTCAGAAATAACTAAGATCAGAGCAGAACTGAAGAAGATAGAGACATGAAAAACACTTCAAAAAAATCAATGAATTCAGGAGGTGATTTGTTGAAAAGATTAACAAAATAAATAGACCAAGAGCCAGACTAATAAAGAAGAAAAGATAGAAGAATCTAATAGACACAATAAAAAATGATAAAGGGGATATCAACACTGATCCCAGAGAAATACACACTACCAACGGAGAATGCTATAAACACCTCTAAGCAAATAAACTAGAAAATCTAGAAGAAATGGATAAATTCCTGGACACATACACCCTGATAAGACTGAACCAGGAA
>NW_012102155.1:2882560-2886166 GCF_000951045.1 Mandrillus leucophaeus
AAGCCCATCAGACTAACAGCAGATCTCTCTGCAGAAACCCTACAAGCCAGAAGAGACTGGGGACCAATATTCAACATTCTTAAGAAGAGAATCTTCAACCCAGAATTTCATATCCAGCCAAACTAAGCTTCATAAGTGAAGGAAAAATAAAATCCTTTACAGACAAGCAAATGTTGAGGGATTTTGTCACCACCAGGCCTGCCTTACAAGAGCTCGTGAAGGAAGCACTAAATATGCAAAGAAAAAACCAGTACCAGCCATTGCAAAAACAAACCAAAATGTAAAGACCATCAACACTATGAAGAAACTGCATCAATGGACAAAATAACTAATGGACAAAATAACTAATGGACAAAATAATTAGCTAGAATCATAATGAAAGGATCAAATTCACACATAACAATATTAACCATAAGCATAAATGGACTAAATGCCCCAGTTAAAAGCCTCAGATTGGCAAATTGGATAAAGAGTCAAGACCCATTGGTGTGCTATATTCAGGAGATCCATCTCATGTGCAAAGACATATATAGGCTCAAAATAAAGGAATGGAGGAAGATTTACCAAGCAAATCAAAAGCAAAAAACAAAAACAAAAGCAAGGGTTGCAATCTTAGTCTCTGATAAAATGACTTTAAACCAACAACAATAAAAAAAAAAAAAAGACAAAGAAAGACATTACATAATGGTAAAAGGATCAATGCAACAAGAAGAGCTAACGAGCTAACCATTCTAAATATATATGCACTCAATACAGGAGCAACCAGATCCATAAAGCAGCAATAAGTAAGTTCTTTGAAACCAATGAGAACAAAGACTCAACATACCAGAATCTATGGGACACAGCTAAAGCAGCGTTTAGTGGGAAATTTATAGCACTAAATGCCCACATCAGAAAGCAGGAAAGATCTGAAATTGACACCCTAACATCACAATCGAAAGAACTAGAGAAGCCAAGAGCAAATAAATTCAAAAGCTAGCAGAAGGTCAGAAATAACTAAGATCAGAGCAGAACTGAAGAAGATAGAGACATGAAAAACACTTCAAAAAAATCAATGAATTCAGGAGGTGATTTGTTGAAAAGATTAACAAAATAAATAGACCAAGAGCCAGACTAATAAAGAAGAAAAGATAGAAGAATCTAATAGACACAATAAAAAATGATAAAGGGGATATCAACACTGATCCCAGAGAAATACACACTACCAACGGAGAATGCTATAAACACCTCTAAGCAAATAAACTAGAAAATCTAGAAGAAATGGATAAATTCCTGGACACATACACCCTGATAAGACTGAACCAGGAAGAAATCAAATCCCCAAATAGACCAAGAGCCAGTTCTGAAATTGTGGCAGAAATTAATAGCTTACCAACTGAAAAAAAACCCAGGACCAGGCAGATTCAAAGCCGAATTCCACCGGAGGTACAAAGAGGAGTTGGTTCCATTCCTTCTGAAATTATTCCAAACAATAGAAAAAAAGGGACTCCTCCCTAACTCATTTTAAGAGGCTAGTATCATCCTAATACCAAAACCTGGCAGAGACACAACAAAAAAAGAAAATTTCAGGCCAATAGCCCTGATGAACATCGATGAGAAAATCCTCAATAAAACACTGGCAATCCGAATCCAGCAGTACATCGAAAAGCTTATCCACCACGATCAAGTTGGCTTCATCTCTGGGATGCAAGGCTGGTTCAACATACACAAATTAACAAATGTAATCCATCACACAAATGGAACCAATGATGAAAAACACAAGATTACCTCAATAGATGCAGAAAAGGCCTTCCATAAAATTCAACATCCTTTCATGCTAAAAACACTCAATAAAGTAAGTATTGATGGTATTATATCAAAATAATAAGAGCTATTTATGACAAACCTACAGCCAATATCATACTGAATGGACAAAAGCTGGAAGCATTCCCTTTGAAAACCAGTACAAGACAAGGAGGTTTTCTTTAACCACTCCTATTTAACATAGTAGTGGAAGTTCTGGCCAGGGCAATCAGGCAAGAGAAAGAAATAAAGCGTATTCAAATAGGACAAGAGAAAGTCAAATTATATCTGTTTGCAGATGACATTATTGTACATTTAGAGACCCATCGTCTCAGCTCAAAAACTCTTTAAACTGATAAGCAACTGTAGCAAAGTCTCAGATACAAAATCAATGTGCAAAAATCACAAGCATTCCTATACACCAATAATACACAAACAGAAAACCAAATCATGAGCAAACTCCAATTCACAATTGCTACAAAGAATAAAATGGCTAGAAATACAACTTACAAGGAATGTGAAGGACCTCTTGAGGGAGAACTACAAAACACTGCTCAAGGAAATAAGAGAGGACCCAAACAAATAGAAAACTCATTTCTTCCTATTCATGCTTATGGATAGGAAGAATCGATATCATGAAAATGGCCATACTGTCCAAAGTAATTTATAGATTCAATGCTATTCCCATCAAGCTACCATTGACTTTCTTCACAGAAATAGAAAAAAACTACTTTAAACTTCATATGGAACCAAAAAAGACCATCCTAAGCAAAAAGAACTAAGCTGGAGGCATCATGCTACCTGACTTCAAACTATACTATAAGGCTACAGTAACCAAAACAGCATGATACTGGTACCAAAACAGATATTTAGACCAATGGAACAAAACAGAGTTCTCAGAAATAACAACACACATCTACAACCATCTGATCTTTGAAAAGCCTGACAAAAACAAAAAATGGGGAAAGAATTCTCGATTTAATAAATGGTGTTGGGAAGACTGGTTAGCCATATGCAGAAAACTGAAACTAGACCCCTTACTTACACCTTATACAAAAATCAACTCATGATCGATTAAAGATGTAAACATAAGATCTAAGACCATAAGAACCCTAAAAGGAAACCTAGGCAATACCATTCAGGACATAGTTATGTGCAAAGACTTCATGACTAAAACACCAAAAGCAGTTACAACAAAAGCCAAAATTGACAAATGGTATCTAATTAAACAAAAGAGCACATCTAAAGAAACCATCATCAGAGTGAACAGGCAACTTACAGAATGGGAGAAAATATTTGCAATCTATCCATCTGGCAAAGGGCTAATATCCAGAATCTACAAGGAGCTTAAGCAAATTTACAAGAAAAAAACAACTCCATCAAAAACTGGGCAAAGGATATGAACAGACACTTTTTAAAAGAAGAGATTTATGTGGCCAACAAATGTGAAAAAAAAACCTCATAATCACTAGTCATTAGAGAAATGCAAATCAAAACCACATTGAGATACCATCTTACACTGGTTAGAATGGTGATCATTAAAAAGTCAGAAAACAACAGACGCTGGAGAGAATATGGAGAAATAGGAACACCTTTACACTGTTGGTCAGAGTATAAATTAGTTCAACCATTGTGGAAGACAGTGTGGCAATTCTTCAAGGATCTAGAACTAGAAATACCATTTGACCCAGCAATCCGATTATTGGGTATATACCCAAAGGATTACAAATCATTCTACTGTAAAGACACATGCACATGTATGTTTACTGAAGCACCATTCATAATAACAAAGACTTGGAACCAACCCAAATGCCCATTAATGTT
>NW_012102155.1:2886216-2904856 GCF_000951045.1 Mandrillus leucophaeus
CTAGGCAATACCATTCAGGACATAGTTATGTGCAAAGACTTCATGACTAAAACACCAAAAGCAGTTACAACAAAAGCCAAAATTGACAAATGGTATCTAATTAAACAAAAGAGCACATCTAAAGAAACCATCATCAGAGTGAACAGGCAACTTACAGAATGGGAGAAAATATTTGCAATCTATCCATCTGGCAAAGGGCTAATATCCAGAATCTACAAGGAGCTTAAGCAAATTTACAAGAAAAAAACAACTCCATCAAAAACTGGGCAAAGGATATGAACAGACACTTTTTAAAAGAAGAGATTTATGTGGCCAACAAATGTGAAAAAAAAACCTCATAATCACTAGTCATTAGAGAAATGCAAATCAAAACCACATTGAGATACCATCTTACACTGGTTAGAATGGTGATCATTAAAAAGTCAGAAAACAACAGACGCTGGAGAGAATATGGAGAAATAGGAACACCTTTACACTGTTGGTCAGAGTATAAATTAGTTCAACCATTGTGGAAGACAGTGTGGCAATTCTTCAAGGATCTAGAACTAGAAATACCATTTGACCCAGCAATCCGATTATTGGGTATATACCCAAAGGATTACAAATCATTCTACTGTAAAGACACATGCACATGTATGTTTACTGAAGCACCATTCATAATAACAAAGACTTGGAACCAACCCAAATGCCCATTAATGTTGGACTGGATAAAGAAAATGTGGCACATGTACACCATGGAATACTATGAAGCCATTAAAAAAGAATGAGTTCATGTCCTTTGCAAGGACATGGATGAACCTGGAAACCATTATTCTCAGCAGACTAACACAGGATCAGAAAACCAAACATCACATGTTCTCGCTGATAAGTGGGAGTTGAACAATGAGAACATATGGGCACAGGGAGGGAAACATCACACACCCAGGAGTGTTGGGGGCTGGGGGGCTAGTAGAGGGATAGCATTAGGAGAAATACCTAATGTAGATGTTGGGTTGATGGGTGCAGCAAACCACCATGGCACATGTATACCTATGTAATAAACCTGCACGTTCTGCACATGTATCCCAGAACTTAAAGTATAATTTAAGAAAAGAATCCTTTTTTTTTTGCATTTTTATTAAAGTTTACATAAATCTGTTCAGAATCCAGATTACTGCTATCTAAATTTTAAATCATACAAATGCTATTGTGTGTAAGAGTGTACTTGCACACAGATTGGCAGCCTAAAAAAGCTATATTCCTCATAACAAATGGTGCTATGAATTCTTAAATGAATGTAAATAAGGATTTATGTTGATATATCTGTGGTCCGAAAATCCTACTGCGTGGTTACCCCATAGATTTAAATGCTGTAGCAGTCAATTCATCTAGTACAAAGAATAAAGCATTATACTTTCTCTCAGAGTTTCCTGCTCTCTCACATTTTTAAAAGGCTATTAATTGATAGTGTAAGATTTTTCTTCATTAATAGAATATGGATTATTCTAATGGTCATTTTAGTAAAGATACTCCGCAATGAGGCTGTTAAAAGAGGATATGGCACACATCTGGCAATGCTTGATTCATTCCCTGTGAGCATCAAGCGACTGTCATTCTGCTAAATGAGTTGTCATTAGCAGTCAGATTTTTATTCCAACCTTTTGGAGAAACACAGAAAGAAATCTAACTTTGAAGTAATGCCTATTGGAGGAGCTTTAATAGAGATAGAGTCTTAGTAAATCCCTTCTCCCATGTTCCCCATCCTAATATATTAGTAGTCTTTCTAAAATGGGAAGGTATTTGGCATGGGACTGGTGACCTAAAATTACCTCTGAAATCTGGCAAGGTATTTCAACACTGGCATGAATATTGTTTCCTCTCAGCCAGCATTTTTGGCAGGCATCTTATGCATTGCAAGTACCTACCAGAAATGGGAATTAGATAAGGTGACTTACAAATATGAATTAGCAATGGTTTCCTTTATTCAGGTTGGAATTTTCATGAGAAATTATGGTCTTAGCTTTTTTAGTCTTCCTTTGTACTCACACTATGGCAATTTCAAAATTTTACCTGAAGACAGACCTTATTGTACTAACAGATTTTCGACCTCCAGATAACTCTCTTCATTCCTTCCTTCCTTTCTTCTTTCCTTCCTTCCTTCCTTCCTTCCTTCCTTCCTTCCTTCCTCCCTTCCCTCCTTCCTTCCTTCCTCCCTTCCCTCCTTCCTTCCTTCCTCCCTTCCCTCCTTCCTTCCTTCCTCCCTTTTTCCTTCCTCCCTTTTTCCTTCCTTCCTCTCTCTATTTCCCTTTCTTTCTTTTCTTTTCTCTTCTTTTCTTCCTTCCTTCCTTCCTTCTTTCTTTCTTTTTTCCTTTCTTTTATCTTTCTTCATTTCTCTCATATAAATAGTACATCTTCATGTGCACGTATTTCATTTTATCATGCCAAAATTTGCAGTTTTCTCATTTACTGTGCTTCTACTGAACTCTGAAATTTGTACTAAATGAGGAAGTGGTTGAACTTTTCAGATAAAATGTTATCATTTCATTAACTGAAAAAACATTAATTAGATCCCTATGAGGGCAGTTGTTTTCAACTTGAAACTGTTTGCTAGCTAAGGGTTCCCAAAGATATTAATAGAAATCTTAAGTTACTTTAAGTATTTCAAAAATTTAATTAGCTATCATTTGTATTTGCACATAATGAGACTATATGGGCTAACTAAAATGGCAGACTTCTTTGCTTTGGCTGACATTATCACACCTTTGACAATCCCACAGTGATCCCAGAAACTTCACTCCATGGATACATCATAGTATATAATATCTCCTGAAGTGATATATGTTATATCTGAAAATGAATTGCACCCCTACATATACTTAATTTTTTAGCTCCAGATTATAGCTATTAGCATAAATTCTTATACATACACACACACCCAAAAACCTGTAAAACATATTGCCACAGCATACTCAGGATAATAATGCTAACCTCAATTACAATGAATTTGTGATAAAATAAAGTTTTTAATCCCTTTACAAGAATTATCAAATGGTTAATGAAGAGTATAGGTCAACAGTGCTGCCTGGAGATGAGGACTGGGCAGGCACCCAGGCTCCCTACCAGCTCATTCATCAACTCCATAATGTTCAAAGCAAATACAAATCTGGGTGAAATGACTGCCACTGTGTTATGTACCTCCATGAGTGTTTAAACCTTCAGAGGCCAATGCTCTACTATAGTTCAAGTCACACATACCACTGTTTATCTCAGACTGAGGATGGGCTCTTATTGGCATGTACACACACTTTTTTAAAAAAAATTGAGGAAATTATACTAAATAAATGCAACTTGAACAAAACCTTTCAAAATATAAAATCCATTGATGAGGGATTGGGAATAACAAAAGGAGACTTGGAAGGTGGAAAGTGTAACATTTAGCATTTTTGTGTTTTGTCTTGCTACAGTGAAATACCACATAATGAGTAATTTATAATGAACAGAAATTTATTAGTTGACATTTCTGGAAGTTGGGAACCTCAAGATCAAGACACTGGTGTCTGGAGAGGGCTTTTTTCCTCTTTTATCCCATGGTAGAAGGGCAAACAGAAGGGGTGTGTGCGTGTGCGCACGCACGTGCTTATGTGTGTGAGAGAGGGAGAGAGAGAGACAGAGCACACAAACAGAGGGCCAAACTCATCCTTTTATAGATAAGCCCACTCCCATGATAACAAACCCACTCCTGCAATAGAAACACTAATCCGTTTATGAGGGCAGAGCCCTTATGAACTAATCACTTCTTATTCGGGCCCATCTCCCAACATTGTTGCATTGAGGATTAAGTTCCAACATATGCTTTTTATGTTTATGTTTGCTTTGTCAAATATTAGTTGGCTGTAAGTATCTGAGTTTACTTCTGAGTTCTCTATTCTGTTACTTTGATCTACGTAGCTATTTTTATACCTGTACGATGCTATTTTGGTGACTATGGCTTTATAGTGTATTTTCAAATCTGGTAACGTGATGCCTCCAGATTTTTTCTTTTTGCTTAGTCTTACTTTGGCTATGTGGGCTCTTTTTCGGTCCCATATGAATTTTAGAATGCTTTTCTCTAATTCTCTGAAGAATGACAGTGGTATTTTAATGGGAATTGCATTGAATTTGCAGATTGCTTTTGACAGTATGGTCATTTTCACAATATTGATTCTACTCATCCATGAACATGGGATGTGTTTCCATTTGTTTGTGTCGTCTATAATTTCTTTCAGCAGTGTTTTGTAGTTTTCCTTGTAGATGTCTTTCACCTCCTTGGTTAGGTATATTCCTAAATATTTTATTTTATTTTGTTTCGTTTTATTTTATTGCAGCTGTTGTAAAAGAGGTTGAGTTCTTGATTTGATTCTCAGCATGGTCACTGTTGGTGTATGAAAGAGCTACTAATTTGTGTACCTTAATTTTGTATCCAGAAACTTCGCTAAATCCTTTTGGCAGTTCTAGGAGCTTTCTGGAGGAGTCTTTAGGGTTTTCTAACTAAACAGTCATATCATCAGCAAACAGCAACAGTTTGACTTCTTCTTACCGATCTAGACCCCCTTTATTTCTTTCTCTTGTCCGATTGCTCTGGCTAGGACTCCCAGTACTATGTTGAAGAGGAGTGGTGAGAGTGGGCATCCTTGTCTTGCTCCAGTTCTCTGAGGGAATGCTTTCAATTTTTCCTCATTCAGTATTCTGTTGGCTATGGGTTTGTCATAGATGGCCTTTATTACATTGAAGTATGTCCCTTTCATGCCAATTTGGCTACAAATTTTAATCATAAAACAATGCTGGATTTTGTCAAATGCTTTTTCTGCATTTATTGAGATGATCATGTAAGTTTTTGTTTTTAATTCTGTTTATGTGGTGTATCACATTTATTGACGTGCATATGTTAAACCATCCCTGCGTCCCTGGTATGAAATGCACTTGATCATGGTGGATTATCTTTTTGATGTGTTATTGGATTCAGTTAGCTAGTGTTTTGTTAAGGATTTTAGCATCTATATTCATCAGGAATATTGGTCTGTAGTTTTATCTTCCGGTTATGTCCTTTCCTTGTTTTGGTATTAGGGTGATACTGGTTTCATAGAATGATTTAGGGAGGGTCCCCGCTTTCGTTATCTGGTGGAATAGTGTCAATATGATTGGTGCCAATTCTTCTTTGAATGTCTGTTAGAATTCTGCTGTGAATCTGTCTAGTTCTGGACTTTTTTGTTGATAATTTTAAAATTACCATTTCAATCTTGCTGCTTGTTATTGGTCTCTTCAGAGTATCTAATTCTTCCAGATTTAAGTTAGGGGATTGTATCTTTTGTCTGTAGGAAGCTAATAAAAATTACCCTGTCCATGGGAGAAGGGAAAAGAAAGGCAATATGGAGGAGTGTAAAGTGTATAGAATCTGAACCTACTTCCATTTGAGCTCAAATCCCACCTCCATTATTCATTAGTTACTGGCAGTTTGACAAGTTATTAATTGATCACAAGTCTAGTTCCTCCGAAATAAAATGTCCCCTGGTATACTTCTCTGTTGATACATAAATGACACTTAGTCTCTGTGCTTTTTCTTACTCTGTGTTGTCGTAGTGTTTGGTGCTTGTCTCTGTTTCTGCAGCTACATAGTATTATGCTTTTATGCATTTATTCTTAATATTCATTTATCAAGCACTTACTTGGTGTGCTAGGCCAGTTCCAGATGCAGGAGAAATTCACACAATGCCTGCTTTCATGGAACTTAGAATCTAATAGAAAAAGAGAGACAATAAAAATAAATACTTAGTAAATATTTAAATAAAAATCATAAGATTTTATCAGTTATATCTAAAGAATTAAAGTGTGTAGTAGAGGGCAACTTGCAGGTTACTTTAGACTGAAGGTTAGGAAAGGCTTTTCTGAGAGAGTGAAGTTTAACCTGAAATAAATTACAAAAAGGATCTAGCCTTACAAATACTGAGGGAAAGGGGGACCCAGGCTGAGGAAAGAGCTAGGACAAAGGTGCCAGGTTTTCCCTACTAGACGATGAGTTCCACCTGGGCCATTTTATGTGTTTCTGATTGCTCCCATGTTGCATTTTAACATATTACTTTATTTCTATGTAGTACCACCTATTGCTAATGCTGTATAACAACCATACGATTTCTCCGCTTAAAACTCTTCAGTATCTTCGTCTCATTGGACTTATAATAAAATCCAGAGTATAAAGTAGAAGCTCCATGACAATAAGAGTAACATATGTCTGGTTTGCCACAATGTCTCCAGCACAGGTTTCCGTGTCTGATAAGAAGTAAATGCTTCGGCTTGTAGAATAACAGTAAATGAGTACATGAATGAAACTGAGCTCTGTATCCCAGCCCATCAATCTCTTCAAGGGTTAGCAACCAGAATTTCTCCTTTAAACCACCCTCTTACTGTACTGGCCCTTTGCCATTCAGCACATGAATTTTTCCCACCTGAAAAACAAAACCAACAGTAACAACAACAACAATAACAAAACCTTCCCTTTGACCCGTTTAGCTGCCAACCCTCCTCCTTCTCAAGTGTCATAACTTCACTTGCCGCCCACACTCAGAATATCATTTCTACCCACAGTTTTCAAGTTATCATAACATATATAACTGCCAAAATCAATGGACTATTTTTTTTCTCATCTTATTAGACTGCTGGACTTCCTTTGGTGTTGTTAATCTCCTTTTTCTGTAAACTCTCTCTCTCCTAAGCTTCTGGTTTTCCTTTCTCCAGTCACCTCTTATCTTCCTCATGGGCTGTTTACTTCTCATCCTTCCACCCCGACTGGTTTACTCTCACCACTCTGTTTCTTTTACTGTACGATAAGCCCTAAAGAAATAACCCAAACTCATGGCTGTAATTAATACCTATATAATTATGACCCTATGATTTATCATTATCCCAGATATCTTCAAAGTTTCATATAATAATGGCCCTTATTTATTGATTGTTCATTATTACATGGGAACTCTGCTATGAACTTTAAACATGTGGTTTAATTCCTCAATGCTTTTTGAGGTAGAAATATGATTATTTTCATTTCATACAGGAGGAAACAAGGTCTTATACAGTTTAAATGAATTGCTCAAGGCCACACACATAGTGGCATATCTGGGATTTGAATTCAGGCTGCTAGACTCCATGATTTTGATCAGTATATTATATTGCTTCATATACAAGAGTTATTTAAGTTGATTATTTTCAAGTATCTTAATTGCAAATTATGTTGAGTATAATTCATCAAGATCAAAACTGACTTTCATATATCAAATTGAGAAGGCTTTGCTAAAAATATGCTCTCTTCCTAGAAAACTTTATATTTTACTCTTCTTTTTAAATTGCTTATCTGTACATCTCTTCAGAAAGCTTCTCCTGGAGGAGGAAACTTTAGGATAAAAGAAAATATACAAAAGCACAAAATGTGTCTTCTTTGATCAATGGTTTAAGGCTAAGATTTCAGTCTGATATTTTTGTTCTGTTTAGCTTTGCTTTACTTAGCTTTTGATTAATGCTTGAGTAGACTCTTTACACCAGGAAATAGTGGATGACCAGTTTACTAATAGCTAGGTTTCTTTTCTCTAAGAGTGTAGATGAGACAGACAGATGTGTAGCCAGATTATTAGGCAAACAGATCAAACATTGAAATGTCTGAAGGCTGGAGGAAAAGAAAAACTGAAAAACAGATGATGGTCAAAGACAGGGGTATACAATCAGATTATTTGTGCTCTCTATCCATCTTGCAACTTGTCCATGGGAAAATTATTTAAACAAGCTAGCCTCATAGTTCTCATACGTAAAATAAAAATAACTGAACTACCTGCCTCTTGGAGTTGTTGTGAATGGTAATAAGATCTGCTATGGCTAGGACAGTGCCTTACACACAGTGAATATTCAACCAAAGATGGTGAGACTGTTATGGTCCATGCTTTCCTCATATCCTCCTGATTCACATGCTCTACTAGATGATCGCTTGCCAAACAATTATGGCTACAGTCCATGGAACTAGAGTTCACACTAACAAGCAGGTGGATTGGGTGAAACCCTTATTTCAGGATCCAGTTTAAAGACATCAGTATGTGTTTCTAATCCCACTGATATGGTTTGGATATTTGTCTGCCCAAACTTCATGTTGAAATGTGGTGCCCAGTGTTGGAGGTGGGGCATGTGGGAGGTGTTTGGGTCATGGAGGCAGATCTCTCATGGCTTGATGCTATCCTCACAATAATGAGTTCTTGCAGGATCTGGTTGTTTAAAAGAGTGTGATACTTTCCTGTCTTCTCTCTCTTGCTCCTGATCTCAGCACGTGACATACCTGTTCCTACTTGACTTCCGCAATGAGAAAAAGCTCTCTGAGGCCTCCTCAGAAGCCAAGCAGATGCTGGCCTCATGCTTTCACAGCCTGTAAAGGCTTGAGCCAATTAAACCTCTTTTCTTTATAATTTACCCAGTCTCAGGTATCCCTTTATTTCTTTATAGCAATGCAAGAACAGCCTAATACACACACCTGAAAAGACGAGACATGCTAGCGAGTCATAACTGCTTAATGAAAAGAACATCACCTAGAATTCCTATCCACTTAGCTGGGTGCTGCCATATCTACCAGTTTATGTGGAATAGAGAGAAATTGGTTTAACTCTGTCTTGTGTCACTCTTATACCTGACTTAATCAAACTTTCTGAATACATAAATAGTACGAAAATTGAAAGGTAAGCCCAGGGAAACTGATAATTATTTCACATTTTTACATAGAATATTTAAAACCTCAAGGAAATTGGATGAGACCGATTATACCTGGCTGTTTAGAATGTGTTATGAGTAAACTACATTATGGAAATTAATTAGAAGCTTAAGGGAGATGCATTACCAATTTCAGATTCTAATTTAGATGGATTGGATGGTATGGTAATTTAAATTCACCTCATTTTGTATATTCTAAAGACTGCCACTTTGGGGGAGTTAAGGTAACTTTTCTGATTCCATAGACAGTGTGACATGAGCAGCACTCACCCCAAGGCTTGCACTTTTAAGAGGCTATAATTTTCTTCCAGGACATATTTATACTCTAATAAAATCCTAATTTGAGGATCTAACCATTTACTGTACAATAGTGATGACAATGTGAGGTTGTGCAAATCCTGGTGCTTCATATTATAGACAACCAGCGCCCATGTTCCCACAGGGCTTACACTGTATAGCCCCAGAACATCTTCAGTCATGAGATTCATTGTTACAGTATGGACTCTCAGAAAGTGCATACAGAATGAAAAAGAATGACATGAAAGGAGGAAGAAACCCATATTTTCTCCACAGAGGCCCTAATGCTGACAACATTATAGCCCGTCTTCTAGATCTGACCTTCATGTAGCTGACCTATATGATGCTCCTGAGTACACATCACCAATACTCAGACAGTTCTGTGAAAACAACAGACTAGAGGCCCTTAGCAGGACTGGTAAAAGTGCTCTCAACAACATGGTTGATATCTTGTCCCTGGAGCACTTGGTGTATGACTTCCCCTTTCCCAATAGGACTATGACTTTGTTCATCTCCTCATGTAAGAAGGCTCCTCTCAATCATCTGTTGCCCTCATTGCATCTTTGACCTGGGCCTGGATCTTACAGATCAATGAGTCAAACTAGCATCCCTGATTGTGTGCAAGTGCTATGGTTGCCCATACATAGTCTTAATGAGAACTCAGTGTTCTTTCATACATTTGAGCAAAAATAACATACCCAGATTCATACACATAAAAATAATGCAAATCCTCCTCAAATTTCATAAATGCATATCTTTCTTAATCAAATAAAACTATACTTGAGATAAAAGTAAATTCATCCAAAGGCACGTTCATTTTGAAGTCACTGAATGCATGTGTAAAATTACTCTGTCCCCCACACATACTCTAGTAAATACCATCTATGATTAAGATTATCCACATTATTTTGAGTTCAAACTTACTTTTACTCTTGCATAAAAATTGGCAAAGTCTCATCTGACAAGGTTGGAGGTGGTTCTTCCATAGAATGGAGTGATCAGATTCACATAAAGAGAAAGAACACAACATTAGAACAATGTTTTTCCATTTACCTGATCACTCACTTTACATGTACTTGTAGGTGACTATCTCTTTTTTAGGGGCCAATGCAATCCTAAAAGATTTCAGCTGACAACAACAAAAAAGTGTATCAGGATTGAATTAAGATGTGTTAAAATTAACACCTTGGCTTTTTTTTTCTTATTTCACTCTGTGTGATAAAATACTAATGTGTGACCCTGTGAGCTTTGGAAGAAAGCTTCTCATTTCTGATATTCTTCCTTCTGTCATCACTACTTTTACTATATAAATCTCAAAGTAAATGGAAGGGGGAATCTCAATGGGTAGAAGTTGTTCCCACTCCAGCTGCTAGAACAAGTAGCGATAGTTCATCCACCTAGGAGTCCTTGTTCATGTCCACATGGCCTCTGCCACTGGGAGAGCAAGGCTGGCTCATTACTCAAGGGACTTATGCTCCCATTTGAATTAATAATAACTGGCATACGAATAGCACTTTTATTTACAAATCCACAAATTTCTTCCATGTATATTATGTGAATTTTGTCCCAAACCCTACAAGTAGGAAATTTTAAGAATTAAAATCTCTTATTTTACAGCCAAGAAAGCAAACTCAGGGTGGTGATTTATCAGGACATACAGCACATTTATAGTGGAGCTAGGTCTCAAAACTAGATATTCAGATGTAAGGAAAGGTCATGTTGCTAATGTTCTGCACCTTTTTTTTTTTAGAGTATCTGTAAGTCTAAACACAGCCTTTCGCACCACTGTGTGTACTCCTGTATCATTATGTGCCTGCATGCCTGTGAAGTAGTTGGTCAGAAGTGTTTCACATAGAGAAGAACAAGGAAACACACACCTTATTTTGGCAAAAGGGAAGAGATGATTACTGCTTGAATGGGTACACGTGCTTACATACAGACATACCACAAAAAAGTCTATCATATCACAGATTTACTTTCTAAAAACAGTTTTCTTACAAGTTGATATTTGTATTGTTATGAAATATTTGTATTAAATTATGACCACAGTACAAGTACAGTCCTATATACCTGTACACCAAGTTAATACAAAAGAACTACCATCAATAATCCTAGATTTCTCTCTCCATTCACCAGGTTTCCATTAGCTATGGCAACCCAATTAAAGAATGTATTGAATGGAAATGAATTAAATTCAACCAGAAAGAATATAACACTCTTTACATTTCTCAAATTGTTACATCATTTTCATTGTTTCCTTAGGGAAGGAGGATGAATAGCATTTGTTCAACATTTTCTAATACAAAGGTAACTTCCACATACAGTATCTGCTTCAACCCTCCCATTAACCAATTAAATTAAAAGGTAGTTTTATTATTCCTGTTTCTCAGATAAAAAATATCTGAGACTCAAAGATGTTCAATTACTTGTCTCAGACCTCATACTCCTAGGTGCCATACCCAGAATCCCAACATAAGTGTCAATTCATTTTTTTCCTTTTTAATTTTTTTCTAATTTTTGCAGAAACATAGTAGGTGTATATATTTATGGGGTACAAAAGACATTTTGATACAGGCATGCAGTGTGTAATAATCACATCAGGGTAAATGGGGTATTCATCACCTCAAGCTTTTATCCTTTGTGTTACAAACAACTCAATTATACTCTTTTAGTTATTTCAAAATTAACTGTTAAATTATTTTTGACTACAGTCCCCCTTTTGTGTTAGCAAATACTAGATTTTATTCATTCTTTCTATTTTTTTAATCCATCATCCATTAACTCTTAAATTAAAGTGACTTCCTTTTTACCTTAGTACATGTGGGGAGTATCCCAGAAAGAAGAAGAAGGACGCTGGACAGCAGGAATTGGGAAAACAGGCATGACTCTTGTTCCTTCCTGAGTTCTCACTCCTACTGAGCTACCTGTGTCATTCCAATGTTGTCAAAAAACAAAGGAGTTTCTTTAGAACAGATAGAAATGGAAAGGAGATGCCAAGCACTCAGGAGGGATCTCTGTCAGGTCACTTAATATCTGGAACGAAAGCACAGGAGTGCCGGATCAAAGAGTTAATAAAGGTGACTTTCTTTGCCACAATAATCTTTATCACCTCCTCCCTTCACTAAAGATATATTCTAAGTAGAAAGTTTGCTTTATATACAAACAGCTTCAACACATACCCACATTCTTCCTTCCATTATTTCAACCAGATGATCACACCTACGTTTTTTCGTATAGAAATTTTGAGGACCCTCACTTGTTTCTGAGCTGTTCCTATAAATTGAGGATAATTCTTTTTCACTTCCTAGAAAGGGCTTCCATCCCACTCAGAATAGCCCACAATATACTACTATGGTAGTGATGAGAGATCCAAATCTCAGAGATGGGCAAAGGAAAGTTCATATTCAACTTAGACCCAGAAGTTGAGGTGGGAGGGTGGGAAGAGGGCAGAAGATAATTGCAAAAGTGATGGGGTATTAATAGAAAGTGGCCGTAGTAAAACTCATGCACACATGTCCAAGGTCAAATTCCAAGAGAAAAAACAAAAACAAAACAAAACAAAAACACTACGAAAAATAAATCACTGGGAAAAAAAAAAAAAAAAAAAAAAAAAAGCAGTTAAAAATGACCTCAGTACAATTTCGGGATGAAATGAAATCAAAAGTGGAAAGAGTTAGAAGGGCTTCATATACTACAAAACCTAAATTAGCTTTGTTTTGGAGAAAGTTTACTAACAGATGCCAGGTTCAACAGAAATGCCTCTGGCAATGGCAGAAACACTAACAAACAAAATCTGCAGCTGAGAAACAAACTGCCGGGTCATTAAACAAAGAGGCACACAGCCGGGCGCGGTGGCTCACGCCTGTAATCCCAGCACTTTGGGAGGCCGAGGCGGGTGGATCACGGGAACAGGAGATCGAGACCATCCTGACTAACACGTGAAACTCCGTCTCTACTAAAAATACAAAAAAAAAATTAGCCGGGCGAGGTGGCAGGCGCCTGTAGTCCCAGCTACTCCGGAGGCTGAGGCAGGAGAATGGCGTGAACCCGGAGGCGGAACTTGCAGTGAGCCTAGATCACTCCACTATTCTCCAGCCTGGACGACAGACCGAGACTCCGTCTCAAAAAATAAAACAAAACAAATCCAAAAAACCAAAGAGGCACACTACTTTAGCACCAGCACGTTAAAAAAAGACCAGTGTCTGTACACTGGGATATTGCAAGAACTTTCCACATGAAATCTTCCTTTGTAAGACACATAGAGCTGCCACACGCCAAATTTCTGCTTTGGATCCTAGAACTGTAACAAAATAACAATAAAATACAATTGGTATAACTCTTGAAGTTCCCTAAGCAATTTGTAAGCCAAAATGTATTTAACCTGCCCACGAATGATTTTTTTCTCACGCACTTCAAAGAATGCAGTCCTATGTGTGGAAGAATTTTGTTCTGGTCAGGACACAGAACCGAGTTTGTATAATTGTTAAAATAGTCATGAAAGCGATCAAAAATATCTCATCAATTCGTTTATGTTCTCAAATATTTAATAAGAACCTACTATGTACATGTTGAACTCTATTTGACACTGGGAATGCAAAGAGAAATTCAGCAGATTTTTAAAAATGATCCATTGGGTTTGGAGCTCCAGGTTCTGATAAATCCAGAAGGGGACCAAAAAAATCCAGAGAATAGCATCATTTGAGGGGCAGCAAGCTCCCAGAGATCAATGAGAATGGTCAGCTTGGAGATCTCTGTAGATCTTTGGAAGTTTGCTCTCTTTAAATGTTTAAAGTGCTGACTTAACAAAGAATGGGTAGATGTGTTCCATGGGGTACCAGGGGACAAAACCATAGAAGTTATAGGGAGAGGTATTTCGACCCAATAAAATTAAGGAGCAAAACGGGCCAGCTTACAAAGGCTTTCAGACTCTGGAAATACTCAAGTAGAGGTTGAATAATCGACTTGTTAGAACATCCTAATGGGGCTTTTGGCTCCTGTATGAAGTTAAATTTAAATCTATTAATCTGAGATAGTAAGACCAGTGGTGTTGGACGACTCAATCTCATTGATTCCTTTTATATGAAAAAGTAATAAGATTAGCATTGTATAACTTTAAAATTATGCTATGTTATTTGCTGTGAAAATAATTTTAATAATAAGATTATTAAAAAGTAGACCTATAACAAGCAACAAACACTTCCACCCTTGGGGATTAGGGTGGGACAATGAGTGTCTTCAGTTCCTTACGCTCCTGTATCTCTGATTTCTTTTTTTAGTCAGTTTGTAATTGTTGTGTCATAAAGTTTTACTCTAAGAAAAGAATAATGCGTCCCCAAGGTCAGGGTTGAGCCTCCTTGCGTATTAGGTACAGTGTGGTCACTAGAAGTACATTGCTGTTTTAGACAGAAATATCTCATTCCCACCACTTGGTCATGAAAGTCATGGTTTGAGTACCTTCTGCCCAAGTATGAATTACTTGTATGAATGTTTCCTATTTTAATGGAATGTCTGGTCAGTCAGTAGTTATTTTAGTTCTGGGTATTATATGGCAGCTATCTGTAGGCTATTAAATTGCTTTCCAAATCTGTTGAAGTAGCAGTTGTTACAGGATTAACTGGGTCAAGAGAGTCTAGAGACTCTAATAAAGTTGAATCAGAATTGGATGCCTCTGTTAGATAACCTTCATCCTCTCTGAAACCATCCAACAAAGTCTTTCATACTCTTGCTTCTCTTTCTTACAAGAGATGCTCTGTTTCTTTATCACTAAAGTCTTTTTATTGCCTTTTTTTTTTTGACACTTTAATTTATTCCTGGTATTGGATAAATAAAAAGTACAGCAGGAATACATAAAAGTGGGTAATGAGGAGGGAATAATATCTATCAGAATTAATGGAGTACAGAACTATATTTAAATAGTGTTGTATTAGTACAAAACCAGACATGTCTAAAACAGAAACTTGTCATAAAAGAGATACTTCCAACAAGTGGCAATGGGAAAATTGCCTAACTACTTGGGGAGGGGAGAATGTTAGATTATTACTTTTTATCATTGTAAGTTTTATTAAGATTAAATAATTATATATAAAGAAATTAAACCATACTGACAGTAGGAGAAAATAAACACTTTATATGGCATTGTGGTGGAGAAAGTCTTCCTAAGCATGATACCAAAAGCAGAAACCAAAAGTACGAGACTCATAAGTACAACTAATTAAAAATTAGGATATCACCTATAACAGCAAAGGGAATAATTAAATGCAAATGAAAAACTCTGAAAATATTTACAACGTATATGACGTACTAATACAAAAAATAGTTCTTAAAAATGAATAGAAGCTGAGAAAAAAGTATCCCCCCAAAATAGCCTTAAGAAATGAAGAAATGATAAGAAGATATTTCTGTGGTTTCTAATATATTTGATACGTACGTGGTTTTCAATACTTTTCTGTTTTAAATGACACTGTAATGAGTGTGTTTCTACATATGTTGGTGCATTTATTCACAAAGAGAGAAATTCGTATTTGGTGAGATTAGTCATCCCATGTCTTGACCTTCTCTATCTGTAGGTGTCTCATTTGCTTCACACGAATTCCAAGTTATCTTCTTCCCTTTGATTTATTTCTATCTATCTAAAATAGACTAATATGGAATTAATGATACAATTTGTGTGCTAACCAGAGTCCACTCTGAGTCACAACCATCAGATGTATAAAAACATTATGTTGTACATTACAAAATATATACAATGTTTGAAAATTACAAAAGAAATTAATTAATAAAAAATAAAAGACAGTCAGGATAGAAAAAACAAATGAGGCACATATTAATCTTAAAACCCAGCAGCTGGGATGTCCCTTCCCATGACTTTATTCAGCTGGAATTCTCCTTCTCTGAGCTTCTCCTTCTCTGAAATCCTTATTCAACTGTTCCTCTAAGACAAAATTCTTGCCACATTTGTTTGGTCATTCCAGTTGCTAATACAGAACCTGGCATGTAATATACACTCAATAGTGTTTGATGCATGAACTCATGTGAAGGAATAAGCTAAGTTTCTTTTCTTCTTTTGGGTCATCATGAGAAGATAAGGAGCAAAATTTGTAAAGATAATTGTAAAATGTGTACATCTAGTGAGGAAGTTAGTCCTATCTACAACCCAATCCCCTTTTCCTGTAACCAAAAGGATCCATGTTAGAGGAAGACCTGTGTGCCTAAACTTGTATTAGATCCTACCAGCAGTCTTAAAGATAAGAAAAGACACAGACTATGCCTGGCAGGAGATGGCAATCTAATGAGATAAGTAAGTTACAAATGCATACATGACACAGACACAAAAATTGATAAAAAAGAGAAGAGTATGCAGACAAATATTTGTTCAGATTTAAAAGATGTTTTTGAAATGATTAGGAATGCAGATAACTAATAGGCTGGAGAAACAGTCCACACTGTGCACCACTTTGGCCCTGCTCCTTGGCTGTTTTCCACCACAATTAGTTGTCTGACAACCTTGCAAGATCTTAATAAAAATAACTCATAAGATTTAGCCACATCAGAAAAGTCATCAAAATGAGTGATTGCAAATATTTTGAAATGGTCATGAGCTAGATAAGCATCTAGGATATACATTTTAAAAATTGCCTTATCTCTTTCATCTCCAAAGAAAACACCAGAAGAATACTGTCATAACTTCAGCACTCTCACCTCATCCTTCAAAACCTATTAATATCACATTGTGAAGTTGGTGCCATTGTCAGGAGTCCAATACAATCCCACAGCATTTCTTTCTGTTATTTTTTCCTTTCTTGGAGTAGTAACCTTTTTCTAATCTTGTTACACACATTTTTATGCTTTCTAACCTAGTAAATACCAGATGTATTTTTGCTTGCAATTACATCAGATTTCATGACCTAAAGGAGCATGAAAGAATATAATTACACTATTTATATAAATAAAATACTCAGGAGATTGTGTAAAACCCATCACAGTTCACAAAGCCCATTTGCACATAGTTGTTGTCAACTTAAAACCACTCTATGACTTGTTTGGACAGATTATAGTGGGTTTTGGTTTTTTTTTTTTTTTTTCCATTTTAAAAAGGAGAAAATTGGAGTTTAGAAATGCTAAGGAAAATTCTCAAGGTTAACAGAGCATACAGATGGTAAAATGATTCTTGAAAAACGTTCATCTGCCTCTAAAACTATGATACCCTGTTCCTATGTGTGGGATGCACAATTGAGAGAAAGAGGCAGAGAGGCAGCTGATCTTCCCTAGTGCCCCTAGTATAGTAGTCGGGAGGTCAAACAATGTCCTAAACTCAGTGTACTATCATAGCAATAACTCAATCCATAACTCCTTCCTTATAATTCTACACTTCCCACTAGAAAAAAATGGCACTTCCCTGGACTGGCTACATTATTTACAGGAACCAATACCCTGTTCTTAGGGTCTTCCCAATGCAAAATTGGAAAAAGTATAGAAAAACGTTCTCCTGGTATTTTATTACTAAATCTTTAGGTATACATCTTAATTTTTGGATGCTTCTATTTCTCTCACAGCCACAGAAATCCCAAGTTTCTTAGGATTTTCAATATCCTGAGCAATCTACCAGAACCGCCTTCTCTAGGAAGAACCCTATGTACTTTCCTGTTTTGGTCATCTTTTCCATAGAAAGAGGAAAATAAATGAGTTCATACTAAGACATTGATGATAGCAATTTGATAAATGAACTTCTCTATTGATGGCAAATTATTTCTTTTATGAGTCTCTTATTGATTCATTTCAGATATCAGCGACAGGCTGCAAGGGGAAATATTTGGAAATGGTTAGTCTTACTAGCAACTGCTACCCATAAACCTCACCATAACATTAACTAGATGGATATTTTTAAGTCTGCCATCCTAGATTTAGATTAATAATTTGCCTATATTGCTTTTAAAATGAAGAATTACATTTTTCAATGCTTAGACTATTACACTGAAATATTGTCTGAATAAAAATAATAAACCATCACTGACGAATAACCACTTCTACTTTCAACATGTCAGAGAAAACCGTAAAAGACAGAGAAAAGAGACTGGATGCTGTGGAAGTTTCCCAGTGGGTCCAAAGGAAATAAAATGGCCCCTTTTCCTGAGCCATTTTAAGCCTTGATTGCATTAACTTTTAGAAAATGCACGAAGAAAATATTTCAGAGAAGGGTCTTACTGGGATAAGTTCATATATTTCTTGGAACTCTGGTAGCCCATGAATGATAGCATATGTTAGTGTTAACCTTGTGTTACATTTCTGAGCCAGTGTCCAGCACAGCCTCTGAGGCCATCTGCTTTCAGCCCTGAAAATAACCAGAGATGACTGAATTCTTGGAACATATTTTTCCTACTGTTTTATTAGTAAAACATTTCCACCATAATCAATCTCTGTGGTTTACCTCAAGCATATATTTGACAAGCATCCTAGGTTTGGTTATTTAGTACACACAGTAGACTTTATATCCCCAGGAAAGTGATATTTGACATTGGAGAAGTTTCAGTACACATGCAGTGGAATCCTATAAAGTCTCATTTGCTTCTCTCTCTGCTCTCAGGAGGAAAAGGGA